>NC_090813.1:190254188-190570688 GCF_000390325.3 Nicotiana tomentosiformis | reverse complement strand
GCCTGAGCTAAAGTGCCAAATATGCTCAAAAACTTGGCAAGAGTCTCCTGAAGTGCAGGAGTAGTAACATGCATCACAGGTGCCTGCTCTCCAACTGGATCTACTGGTGGCTCTAGTGCAGCAGCTCGTGCAGGTGCTCTGGCTGCACCAGGTGGTCTTTCTCGGTCTCTGACTTGGCTTCTGTCCCGTCCCCGGCCTCTTGCGGCTCCAACAGGGAGCGCGGGTGTCTGATCATCAGATCCAGTTGTACGTGTCCTCACCATCTGTGAGAGAATAAAAAGATAATTGTTTAGAACTTTGAAATCAACAAAGGCGCACGATAAGGAATCAAAGAAGTGAATATTTCCTAATAGTTCCATAGCCTCTCGAAGATAAGTACAGACGTCTCTGTACCGATTCGCAAGACTCTACTAAACATGCTTGTGACTCATAACACCTATGAACCTAGTGCTCTGATACCAACTTGTCACGACCCCAAATTCCCTTCGTAGGATGTCGTGATGGCGCTTAGTTTCTAAGACTAGGTAAGCCTATCAATGCGGAATAATAATAAATATATGAAATAAATAAACTACAATTCAAACAATTTCAACGCCCAAAACCCGGTAGAAATAAGTCACAAGCTTCTAAGAATTTATTCTCAATGTATCTATATATCAAGGTCTAAATACAAATAAGGAAGCAACATAAAATGATAGAAGGGGACTCCGGAGTCTGCGGACGCTGACAGATATACCTCGAAATCTCCGTGCGCAGGTAACTCACTGACATCTAGGTTGGTAATATGTACCTGGATCTGCACAAAAAGATGTGCAGAAGCATAGTATGAGTACACCACAACGGTACCCAGTAAGTGCCAAGCCTAACCTCGGTAAAGTAGTGACGAGGTCAGGTGAGGCCCTATTGGAATATAATAATGGTATGGTAAAATATTTAACAATATAGTGAAATAAAATGACATTAGAAATGAATCAAGTAGTGTGTCACCATTTAATTAAGCAAAATAATGGCAAATAATATCTCGTAGAAACAAAACAAAATTTTAAATAATATCTCGTGGAAACAAAACCAAATTTCCTTTCAACTTTAAGAAAATCACAACAAATAATCAAGGCAAATGTGGCCATAAATCAACATCAACAAGGGCACTCTCGAGGTACCGCCTCGTAGTCCCAAATCATAAACAAATTCAAAATATCTCATTTCCTTATCTCACCGCGGGAGCCTTCACAGTTTATTTTAAAGAAAACATTTTTCCCGAAATAGCATCCCGCGTTTTAGCCATCCTTATCACACTGCATGACTTCTAGTAGTTCTCTCTACTAGCCACGCATATCAAGCCACCCTTATCTCACCGCATGCGTTTCAATACCCAGACCTTATACCACCGTATATGTATCAATATCACAACATATCACAACTTGCACCTCAAGTGCCCAATTATTTCAATTTGCTAAAGTAAATCAACAACAATATTTTTCCTCAATAAAGAGCTCTCGGCTCATGCCAACAAAAATCATCAATAATATTTTTCCACAATAAAGAGCTCACGGCATATCAAGCCACCCTTATCTCACCGCATGCGTTTCAATACCCAGACCTTATACCACCGTATGCGTATCAATATCACAACATATCACAATTTGCACCTCAAGTGCCCAATTATTTCAATTTGCCAAAGTAAATCAATAATAATATTTTTTCACAATAAAGAGCTCACGGCTCATGCCAACAAAAATCATCAATAATATTTTTCCACAATAAAGAGCTCACGGCTCCATCACAATGAGTACAAAAATCTTACAAAAATATTCAGAAATAAATAATTTAGCAAAATAATATTTCAAAATCTTTAATACGTTGCTTCAATAACAAATTTAAAAATGTCAAATACTTCATATTAATAATATTTAATTTAAAGAAAATCAATTTCAAATAATGCACGGAATAAAAGAAACCAAGTTTTAACTAAACAGGTAAAATAATTAGCAGGAAAAGGTCAAACAAATTTAACGTATATATCTCATTTCAATGATGAAGAATATAATAAGATAAAATAATTTAATAAATGCGCAACAATAATCTACACAATTTTAAAATATAATCTTTCATATTTAGCCCGTGTACACACTTGTCACCTCGTGTACACGACTTTCAACACATTTTAATAATCACATTAATATCAATTCTAGAGGATATTCCTCCCCCCTCCAACAAGGTTAGACCAGTCACTTACCTTGACTTGCTCCTATTTAACCAAGTAGTATGCTTTTTCCTCGATTTTTCGATTCCGATCGACTTGTATCTAGTCATAATTAATTTGATACAGTCAACAAAAATTATAGAATCAATTCTTTAAGAAAATACTATATTTTTCAATAAAATCCGAAATTAACACAAAAATGGTCGTCTCGAAATCCGGCAAAAGTTACGAAATATGAACGTCCATTCAACTACGAGTCCAACCATACCATTTTTACAAAATTCTGACATCAACTTGACCTCCAAATCTCAAATTCTCATTTTGAAATCCCTAGGCCCAAATCCTCTAATTTCACCTCAAAAACATGTAATCTGTTCGAAATAATCAATGATAATCCAATATAATTGACTAACAATGATCACATGTGACTTATCTCAAGTTTTCCCGTGACTTCTCTCTGAAAAATCGCCCAAAATCGTGTTGAAAATGTCTAAATGACAAAAATATCGGAACCCCTCTGTTTTTGTAATCTGGTCAGTGCTTTCGCACATGCGGATAAAATTCTCGCACCTGTGGTCCCACATCTGCGGAAATTGCTCAGCCCATCTGCCTTCGCTTCTGCGAGCTTTGGACCGCAGCTGCGCCTTCGCAGGTGCGGAAAATTCCATCGCACCTGCGGACCTGCCCGCACCTGCGCCCTTCCTCTCGCTTTTGCGCAACATGAGCCGCATCTGCGGCTCCAACTGGGCAGCGCTTCATCCTCTTCTGTGAGCCACAACTCGCTTGTACAAGTCCGCACCTGCGGTCAGTCCCTCGGCAGCTGCGATGACACCAGAAGCTCTAAATTTCAGAATTTGCCTAAGTCCAAAAATTGATCCGATTTCGATCCGGATCGCACTCGGGGTACTCAGGACCCTGCCCGAAAATACCAACAAGTCCTAAATCATCATACGAACTTAATCGAGTCTTCAAATCACATCCAACAGCACTAAAAACACGAATCACACATAGATTCAAGCCTAATAAATCTTAAAGAATTTCCAACTTCTATCGATGTCGAAACCTATCAAATCAAGTCTGATTGACCTCAAATTTTGTACACAAGTTATAAATTACATAACGAAGCTGTTAAAATTTTCAAAACTGGATTCTGACCCTGATATCAAAAGGTCAACTCTCCGGTCAAACTTTCAAACTTAAATTCCTATTTTAGCCATTTCAAGCCTAATTTCACTACGGACTTCCAAATAAAATTTTGATCACGCTCCTAAGTCCAAAATTACCGTACGGAGCTGTTGGAATCATCAAAATTCTATTTCGAGGTTGTTTGCATATAATTCGACATCCGGTCACTATTTGAATTTAAACTTTTAATTTTTCTTCAAAATTCCATATCTCGGGCTAGGGACCTCGGAATTTGATTTCGGGCATACGCCCAAGTCCCAAATCACGATACGGACCTACCGAAATAGTCAAAATAGTGATACGAGTCCATTTGCTAAAAATGTTGACCAAGGTCAACTTAGTTGAGTTTTAAAGCTCTAATTCACATTTTAATTTATTTTTCGCATAAAAACTTTCCAAAAAATTTTACGGACTACGCACGCAAGTCGAGTAATAATAAATAGTGCTTTTCGAGGTCTTAGAATACAGAATTAATTATTAAATTTAAAGATGACATTTTGGATCATCACAGAGTGTAAAGCACGAAGGGTGATGCCGTGCCATTTCATTTACATTATCATGTGAGGATGAGAGTAAAAGCATGAAGGGTGATGTCGTGTCACTTGATTTATACTATCATGTTTTCATTTACATTATCATGTGAGTATGAGAGTAAAATCACGAAGGGTGATGTCGTGCCATTTCATTAACATTATCATGTGAGGATTAGAGTAAAAGCACGAAGGGTGATTCCTGCCATTTCATTTATATTATCATATTTTCATTTACATTATCATGTGAGGATGAGAGTAAACGTACGTAGGGTGATGCCGTGCCATTTTATTTACATTATCATATTTTTATATTATCATGTGTTCATGGCACGAAGGGTGTTTCCGTGCAGGTGAGGACGAGGGGCATGCATTATGTTGTGATATCTTTTTCTTGTGTATACATTCATGCCTTTACCTTGAGATGTTACTATTGCACCTATGTTTTCTATGTGACTTATCGTTGTTGTTCTGTCTTTGTCCTCTATCTCAATTGTTGTTGTGTTGTCCATGCCTTCTATCTATTTAACTTGCAAATATCATGTTTTCCTTCTTGTTGTTATATCCACATCCATGTCGTTTCTCATTTGTTGCACTTTCGTATAAGCCTTCTACCATTTTAGTTATTCATGCCTTCTATTTGTTAGCTCATGAAGATCATGCTTTCCTCTTGTTTGTTATATTTACATCTAGGCCTTTACCATGTTAGTTAGTGAAATTTATGTTCTTCTTTCTTAATTGTTGCCATTACTTCTATGCCTTTTACCTAGTCTGTTACCGTTGTCCATATGTACTGCCTTGTTCGTTATTGCTATCTGTGTATTTCTCACTTTGTCATTACTGTTATTGCCATTTTTACACCTGGTTGGTACTGTTACACGCATATTTGGTGTGGATGAGATAAATGCATGAAGGGTGTTGTCGTGCCATTCAATTTGATATCCTGAGTACATTTCTCACACTATGAAAGTTATGGATTTACTATCGTGGTTTGTTGGTTATCGCTCTAAGGAAAGGATTGGTCGTAATATTGAGGAATATTAAATTTTGATTTCTTCTAGTAATCATTTACTGCTTCGCATATTCCTTTGTTGTATTCTTTCCTGTTATGTTGTAGCATTTCTATTACTAGTCTACTGCACAGGTTATATTAGTGAGTGTCTTTTAACTAAAAGCCTCGTCACTACTTCACCGAGGTTAGTCAAGATACTTATTAAGTATATGGGGTCGGTTTTTGTCATGACCCAAAATCTATTAAGGTCGTGATGGCGCCGGACACCGCCGTCAGACAAGCCAAAAATAAATACTTGATTTGCTTCTGATTTTTAATATTTTTGAAATCATATTTTCCTTCGATTAAATAGTAAAAGATGAAATTCACAGTGTAAATAATAATAATCTTAACAATTTCAATACAAAATAACCCATAATCACCCTAAAACCTAGTGTCACAAGTGCATGAACATCAACTAAGTAGTAAAAATAAAGTACAACATTTGTCCGGAATATAACTTAGACAGGAAGAATACAAATAACTCTGAAGGAGACTCTACTGACTCCGAGTCGCAATATAGAATGCAGCTCACGTAAGTCCTCGCATGCATACACGCCTCTGCTCTCACAAGGAAACTAGTCACATATATACCTGCATAAAAATGTGCAGCAAGTGTAGTATGAGTACGTAATCAACGTGTACCCAGTAAATATCTAGCCTAACCCCGGAGAAGTAGTGTCGAGGGATCGACATCGACACTCACTAGTGGTCCAACAATATTAAGTACAGTAAGGAGGTGAGCAAATACGAGGCAAAGTAAATAAATGAAATAAACAAGTGTAAATATGTGGTACAATTATCCTCCTTACAATAAACTCAAGCTCTTAACTAGCAAATTCCTCCTCAACCGGAGCATATATATATGTATACTAGATCTTACCAAACAGGTTGTTATAATTCGAATCAGGGGGAAATTTACAGATACCCTGGCTTCTTGCCAAATATTATGCACGATTTTCATGATTATATGATATAGGAAATGCCGAGGCGTACGGTCCAATCCAACATAAATATTTAAATTGTGCACTGCCGAGGGTCGAACGTCCCGAACCATAGATACATCTATTAAACTGTCGAGGTGAACGACCCGCTCCCATGAGAGTGTGGTACATAAATCCTGCCGAGGCGAACGTCCCGATCCCATAAGAGTGAAATACAAATTCTTGCCGAGGCGAACGGCCCGATCCCATTAGCATAAGAAGCTTTGATGGGTCATTGACCCCACTCACGAATAAACGTGTGAGTTATAATTTCTTTAACAAAAAACTTTCAATAAGGTGTATATATATATATATACCACGAAAACGATCCGTAGGAGGAGTAAAGTTATTTGGTGACTAATCGTGAAATTGTAAAGTCTCTAAAATAGCAAGGCTAATCTCAAGTAGAAATGTAAAATAAGGAATTAAACAAGCAAGGATAATCCCTATAGTACAAGTATAACATGGTGTGAACCTAAGTCTACCCGAATAATAGCATGAATTTAACTACGTACGGACTCTCGTCACCTCGTGCGTACGTAGTCCCCGCAACAAGTTGTACACATCAAATATACCATCTAGGGTTGCTTCCCCCTCACAGAGTTAGACAGGAGACTTACCTCACTCTAACGTTCCAAAACCAATTCCAACACCGCCCTAACACCTCGAACTGATGACCGCCGATCCAAAACTAGTCACATAATATTCAACCCAATCAAAATATACTCTAATACTCATAATTAATCCTATTTACAATAATTTCCAACTCCGTTCGAAAAGTCGATAAAAATCACCCTCGGGCCCACGTGCCCGGATTCCGAAAATTTTCGAAGACAAACTTTACCCATAACTCCACGAATTCAAATATATAATTTATTTCTAATTCCATGCCCAAATTCGTGATCAAAATCCAAGAATACCAATTTCTAGGTTTTTCTTCAAAATCCCAAATTTCTACTAATATTTCATGCTTGAATCCATATAAAAACCATGTATTTATCATGCAATGGATGGGAATAACTTACCTTGGCATAGATGATGAAAAACCCCCACTTGAAGCTCTCCAAAAATCGCCCAATCAAGAGAGAATAGAAGAAAATGGGACAAATCCCCGTTCTTAAAGAAACACACTGCCCAGGGATCTCTCGCACCTGCGGTCCCGCCGTTGCGGCCAAAATACCGCTTTTGCGGTCCTCCTTTAGGCCCTTCAACTCCGCTTCTGCAGCTCCACGTGCGCAGGTGCGGTGCCGCTTCTGCGGCACTCGACCTCATCTGCAGTCCCAGCCTTCCCCAGCCAGAACCGCTCCGGCGACCCTCAGGGTCACTTCTGCGGCTCTGCACCTGCGGCCATAACCTCGCAGGTGCGGTTACACCAGAAGACAGTAGCCTCAGCACATCTTCCAAGTCCAAATTCGATCTGTTAACCATCCGAAATTCACCCGAGGCCCTTGGGACCTCAACCAAATATACCAACACGTCCCAAAACATAGCACAAACTTGCTCGAGGACTCAAATCACATCAAACAATGTTGAAATCATGAGTCGCACCCCAATTCAAGCTTAATGAACTTTAGAACTTCAAACTTCTACATTCGATGCCGAAACCTATCAAATCACGTCCGATTAATCTCAAGTTTTGCACACAAGTCACATTTGACATTACGGACCTACTCCAACTTCCGAAATCGGAATCCGACCCCAATATCAAAAAGTCCACTCCCGGTCAAACTTTCAAAAACCTTCAAATTCCAACTTTCGCCAAATGACCTACGGACCTTCAAATCCACATCCAGATGCTCTCCAAATACTAGAATCACCATACAGAGCTATTCCTAGACTCGGAATCCCAAACGGACATCAATAACATTGAAATGCACTTAAACCCAAATTTAGGAAATTCTTCCAAAAATGCCAACTTCCATAATAGGCGTCGAAATGCTCCCGGGTCATCCAAACCCCGATCCATATATATTGTCACGCCCCAAAATTCCCACCTTCGGACCATGATGGTGCCTAATATTTCACTTGCTAGGCAAGCCAACATTAGAATAATATTAACCAATTTTTAAACAATTTTTAAATTTATTAATAACAAAGAACAAATGCGGAAGTAAAGTCTGAAATGTAGTGAATAATCCATAAAAACAATATTGTCTAAATACCATCCCAGAATTGGTGTCACAAGTACACGAGCTTCTAGAATAATATAAATAAAGGTCTGAATAAAATAAAGTTGTCTGTAAAATAGACGGGGACTTCAGAACTGCGGACGCCATGCAGTTATACCTCAAGTCTCCTCTGGTAGCTGAAATCCGAGCAAGTCTATGGTGCGCTGTTGGGACCAACACCGAAATCTGCACAAGAAGTGCAGAGTGTAGTATCAGTACAACCAACCTCATGTACTGGTAAGTGTTGAGCCTAACCTCGACGAAGTAGTGACGAGGCTATGGCGAGTCACTTACATTAACCTGTACGCAATTTTAGTAACAACAACAAATAATAGAAATAAATCGGGTAACTCATTTACAATAATTGAAGCCAACTCAGCAGTCATAGCTAATTATCATTTCCATCAATTTCTGTTGCAGCATGCAACCCGCTCTCACAGTATATTCATATTCCATTCGGTTGCGGCGTGCAACCCGCTCCTCCAATATACTCATTTTAATCAAGTCTGTCATATATTTATTTCAATCAAGTATATATAGACTTTTAAATAAGTCTGTTGCGGCGTGCAACCCGATCCTCCAATATTGTCTTTTAAATAAGTCTATTGTATATTTATTTCAATCAAGTATATATAGACTTTTAAATAAGTCCATTGCGGCGTGCAACCCGATCCCCCAATATTGACTTTTAAATAGGTCTATTGTATATTTATTTCAATCAAGTATATATAGACTTTTAAATAAGTCTGTTGCGGCATGCAACCCGATCCCCCAATATTGACTTTTAAATAAGTCTATTGTATATTTATTTCAATCAAGTATATATAGACTTTTAAATAGGTCTGTTGCGGCATGCAACCCGATCCCCCAAAATTGACTTTTAAATAAGTCTGTTACGGCGTGCAACCCGATTCCCCAATATATCCATTTCAATCAATTCTGTTGCGGCGTGCAACCCGATCCTCCAATATATCCATTTACTAATTCTTATAGAAGAAGTTTTCCCAATAAATGCAATAATTAATATAAAATTATAAGACAAAAAGCATACAATAATTATGATTTAATTATGAAACAAACAATGACAAATAGCAAATTATTATGGAAATCAGGGAGAAAATAGGCAGTTTAATATTTAATATGCTAGATATCAAATAACAATTAAGACACATAATCCAAATAGCATGTAACATTTAATGCAGGAATTCAAGAATTAATATTTGACAAAGAATAGGAGAGAAACAATTAATAATTGATTCATGATTTAAAACGATTTATGATTTTTTCAAGTAATTATGCAAATAATTAATTTGACAACGTATAGACACTCGTCACCTCGCCTATACGTCATTCACATGCATTTCACATAACAAATAGCTTAAGGGTTCTATTCCCTCAAGTCAAGGTTAACCACGACACTTACCTCGCATTGAAAATTCCAATCAATTACCCGAACATAGCTTTTCCTTTTGAATTTGTCTCCAAAAGCATCAAATCTATTCATAAACAATTCAATATACTCAATACGAATCATAGGAATTAATTCCATATGAATTTACTAATTTTTCGCATAAAAATTAAAAATTCATTAAAATATTCGAAAGTGGGACCCACATCTCAAATTCTGAAAAAACGCACAAAATCCGAACACATGTTCCGCTAACCATACAAAAATTATCCAATTCCGATATGAAATGGACCTTCAAATCTAAATTTTCCGATTTTAAAAGATTTTATAAAAAAGGATTTTTCTTCCATAAATTCACGGATTCATGATATAAATGAGTATGGAATCATGAAATATAATCAATATAGGATAAGGAACACTTATCCCAATTTTTTCCCGTAAAAATCGCCCAAACCTTCGCCTTAACCGAGCTCAAAACGACCAAAATATGAAAATAATATCGGACTCTTCGATTTATACACTACCCAGGCATTTCCGCACATGCGGTGCCTGGGCTCGCATTTGCGAGAAAATCTCGCATCTGCAAAAAGGGGCTGCCAGGCGAGGCCTCGCATCTGCGGAGGAAAAATGCGTACCTGCGCTGACCTCCGCTTCTGCGATTATTGTGTCCGCTTCTGCAGACGCACGGGTGCGTATAGGTTTTCGCACCTACGGACTTTTGCCCAGCCATGCCCGGGTGCATCTGCAATGGAAGGCTCGCTTCTGCGAGCTCGCACATGCGGTCAAAAATCCACAGGTGCGACTACACCAGAAGGCCAAATTTCAGATTTTTGCTTAAGTCCAATTCTTGATTCGATTTCGATTTGAATCACACTCGGGGTACTCGGGACCCCATCCGAATATACCAACAAGTCCCGTAACATAATACGGACTTAATCGGGGTCTAAAATCACGTCAAATAATATCGAAATTACTATTCACACCCCGATTCGAACTTTTAAGTTTTAAACTTTCTAATTTGCAAATCTCGTGCCAAAACATATTAAATGAATCCTAAATGACTTTATATTTGGCACACAAGTCATAAATGACTTAATGGAGCTATTCAAATTTCCAGAATCAGATTCGGGCTCCGATATCAAAAAGTCAACCCCGTGGTCAAACTTTGAAATCTTTAGCCTTTAAATTACTAGTTTCTGTTAAATGATCATAACTTGAGCTAGGGACCTCCAAATTAAATTTCGGGCATACGCCCAAGTCCCAAATCAAGATTCGGTCCTACTGGAACTGTCAAAACACTGCTTCGGGTCCGTTTGTTTAAAATATTGAACAAAGTCAACTCAATTGAGTTTTTAAAGCTCTATTTTAAATTTTAATCCAATTTTCACATAAAAACTTTCTGGAAAATTTTACGGACTACGCACGCAAGTCGAAGAATGATAGTTAGTGCTTTTAGAGGTCTTAGAACATAGAATTACTTATTAAAAATAAAGATAACATTTTCGATCATCACATTTTCCACCTCTAAAACAAACGTTCGTCCTCGAACGGAGTTAGAAAAAGTACCTGATCTAGAGAAAAGGTGTGGATATTTACTCAGCATGTCCAACTCGGACTCCCAGGTAGATGCCTCTGCCGGCTGACCTCTCCATTGCACTCGAACTGAAGGATAACTCTTAGACCTCAACTATCGGACTTGCCGGGCTAGAATAGCCACCGGCTCCTCCTCGTTAGTCAAATCTTTGTCCAATTGGACTGAGTTGAAATCTAACACATGGGACGGATCACCATGATATTTTCGGAGCATAGACACATGGAACACCGAATGAACCGCTGATAAACTCGGTGGTAATGCAAGCCTGTAGGCCACTTCAACCACCCTTTCAAGAATTTCAAAGGGTCCGATATACCTAGGGCTCAACTTGCCCTTCTTTCCGAACCTCATTACACCTTTCACAGGTGAAACTCGGAGCAATATTCTTTCTCCAACCATGAATGCAATATCACGAACTTTACGGTCGGCATAACTCTTTTTCCTAGACTGAGCTGTGCGAAGTCGATCCTGAAAATTTTGACCTTATCCAAGGCATCCTGTACCAAATCGGTATCCAACAACCGAGCTTCCCCCGGTTCAAACCAACCAACTGGCGATCGACATCGCCTTCCATATAATGCTTCATATGGAGCCATCTGAATGCTCGACTGGTAGCTATTATTATAAGCAAACTCCGCAAGTTGCAAGAAATGATCCCAAGAACCTCCAAAGTCTATAACACAAGCGCGGAGCATATCTGCCAATGTCTGAATAGTGCGCTATGACTGGCCGTCTGTCTGTGGATGAAATATTGTACTCAACTCCACCCGCGTGCCTAACTCATGCTGTGCAGCCCTCCAGAAATGTGAGGTAAACTACGTACCTTGATCTGAAATAATAGACACGGGCACACCGTGAAGGCGGACAATCTACCACTGGAATGAAATGTGCTGATTTGGTAAACCTGTCCACAATGACCCAAACTGCGTCAAATTTTCTTTGAGTCTGTGGAAGCCCAACAACAAAATCCATAGTGATACGCTCCCACTTCCACTCAAGAATTTCTAACTTCTGAAGCAAACCACCAGGTCTCTGATGCTCGTAATTAACTAGCTGACAATTCAGACACCGAGCTACATATGTAACTATATCCTTTTTCATTCTCCTCCACCAATAATGTTGCCGCAAATCTTGATACATTTTGGCGGTACCTAGATGAATAGAGTACCTGGAACTGTGTGCCTCTTCAAGAATTAATTCACGAAGCACATCTACATTAGGCACACAAATACGACCCTGCATTCGCAGAACTCCGTCTTCCCCCACAGCAACCTGTTTAGCATTATTGTGTCACACCGTGTCCTTAAGGACAAGTAAATGAGGATCATCATACTGCCTCTCTTTGATGCGCTCATATAAAGAAGACCAAGCGACTGTGCAAGCTAAAACCCGACTGGGTTCTGAAACATCTAACCTCATGAACTGATTAACCAAAGTCTAAACATCTGCAGCTAATGGCCTCTCACCAACTGGAATATACACAAGGCTGCCCATACTCACAACCTTTCTACTCAAAGCATCGGCCACCACATTGGCCTTTCTGGGGTGATACAAAATAGTGATATCATAGTCTTTCAACAACTCCAACCATCTTCTCTGCCTCAAATTAAGATCTTTTTGTTTGAACAGATACTGAAGGCTGTGATGATCAGTAAATACCTCACACAAGACACCGTAGAGGTAATGCCTCCAAATCTTCAGCGCATGAATAATGGCGGCCAATTCTAAGTCATGAACAGGGTAATTCTTCTCGTGAACTTTCAACTGCCGCGATGCATATGCAATTACCTTGCCATCTTGCATTAATACTGCACCAAGCCCAATGTGAGATGCGTCACAATATATCGTATATGATCCTGAACCTGTGGGTAATACCAACACTGGCGCCGTAGTCAAAGCGGTCTTGAGCTTCTGAAAGCTCAACTCATACTCGTCTAACCATCTGAATGGGACACCTTTCTGGGTCAATCTGGTCAATGGGCTTGCTATAGATGAAAACCCTTCTACGAACCGACGATAATAACCTGCTAAACCAAGGAAACTCTAGATCTCTGTAACTGAAGTAGGTCCAGGCCAATTTTGAACATCCTCAATCTTCTTAGGATCCACCTTTATGCCTTCTACCGATACAACATGCCCCAAAAAAGGCAACTGAGTCTAACCAAAACTCATATTTTGTAAATTTGGCATATAACTGATTATTCTTCAAGGTGTGAAGCACACTTCGAAGATGTTGCTCATGTTCCTCTCGACTGCTGGAGTAAATCAAGATATCGTCAATGAATACAACCACAAAAGAATCCAAATAAGGCTTGAACACCCGATTCATCAAATCCATAAATGTTGTTGGGGCATTTGTCAACCCAAATGACATCACTAGGAATTCGTAATGCCCATACCGAGTTCGAAAAGCTGTTTTAGGGACATCAGATGCCCTAATCTTCAACTGATGGTAACCAGACCTCAAATCAATCTTCGAAAATACCTTGACACCCTGAAGCTGATCAAATAAATCATCAATTCTTGGCAACGGATATTTGTTTTTGATAGTGGCCTTGTTCAACTACCGATAATCTATACACATCCGCATAGAGCCATCTTTCTTCTTTACAAATAATACTGGTGCACCCCAAGACGAGACACTGGGTCTAATGAATCCCTGATCAAGCAAGTCTTGTAACTGTTCTTTTAATTCTTTCAACTCCGGTGGGGCCAAACGGTATGGTGGCATAGAAATGGGCTAAGTGCACGGAGCCAAACCAATACAGAAATCAATATCTCTGTCGGGTGGCATCCCCGGCAAATCTACATGAAATACTTCTGGAAATTCACGAACAATTGGTACTGAATCCATAGAAGGAACATCTGCACTGGGATCGCGAATATAAGCCAAATAGGCTTGACACTGTTTCTCTACCATACGCCTAGCTTTCATATAAGAAATGACCCTGCTGGCAGAATGACCAGGAGTTCCTTTCCACTCTAACCAAGGTAACCCCGGCATAGCTAGGGTCACTGTCTTGGCATGACAATCCAATATAGCATGATAAGGGGACAGCCAATCCATACCCAAGATGACATCAAAATCTACCATATCAAGAAGTAAAAGATCCACACTAGTCTCAAGATTACCAATAGTAACCACACACGAATGATAGACATGATCTACTACAACAGAGTCTCCCACCGGTGTAGATACACATACAGAAACACTCAGAGAATCACAGGGCACAACCAAATATGAAGCAAAATAGGAGGACACGTAGGAATAAGTAGATCCTGGATCAAATAGAACTGAAGCATCTCTATGGCAAACTGGAATAATACCTGTGATCACAGCATCAGATGACTCGGCCTCAGGCCTAGCTGGAAAAGCATAAAATAGAGGCTGGGCCCCACCACTCTAAACTGCATCCGTGGGACGGCCTCTAACTGGCTGGCCTCTACCTCTAAGGCTGGCCTCCACCTCTAGCGGCATGACCTCTACCTCTAATGGCCTAACCTCCACCCTCTAGCTGCCTGACCCTTACCTCTAGCTGGCTGAGCAGAAGGTGAAGCAACCGGTGCTGGTATGATGGCACGTGAATCCTGCCGAGATCTGTTACTCGCCAATCTAGGGCAATACCTCCTGATGTGACCAATGTTCCCATACTCATAACACCCATCCTGATGTCGTGGCTGCTGAAGATGACCCAAATGGGTCGGATAACCATTGTAGTAACTCTGGAGTGGCGGTGCACTGATAGGAGCTGAATGTGCACTGAATACTGGCTGCCCAGAGTAAGGCATAATAGGATCTTGACTCCCTAAAGCACTGGGCGATGCATGAAGTGCTGAATGAAACGGTCTGGGAGGATGGCCCCTAGCAAAATTACCCCTTCCTCCAGACGAGGCACCACTGAAACCACCGAACTCACGAGGCCTCTTATCAGACCTCTGCCCTTTCTCCTGTGCAAGAACTATCTCGATCCTCCTTGCAACGTTAGCAGCCGCCTGAAAAGAAATCTCACTTCTGGTCTCCTTGTCCATCTAAAGTCTGATAGGGTGAGTGAGTCCCTCAATAAACCTCCTCACTCTCTCTCCCTCCGTAGGTAGTAAAAGGAGAGCATGACGGGCCAAATTCACAAAACGGGACTCATACTGAGTAACAGTCATACTGTCTTGCTGTAGACGCTCAAATTGCTTGCAGAATTCCTCTCGCAGTGTGATAGGAAGGAACTTCTCCAGAAATAGCTGAGAGAACTGCTCCTAGGAAAGTGTAGGCGATCCAACTGGTTTGGTCAATGAATAATCTCTCCACCATCTCTTGGCGGAACCCGTCATCTGAAATATAACAAAATCAACCTTATTGGTCTCAACTATACCCATGTTCTACAGCACCTCGTGGCAGTGTTCAAGATAATCATATGGGTCCTCAGAAGGTGTACCACTGAAGTGAACTGGAAAAAGCTTAGTAAACTTATCCAGTCTCAATAAGGCCTCAAAAGACATGGCGGGCCTATCACTGGTCTGTGCCGCAACAACTGGATGAACTACCCCAACTGGCGGGGCTGCTGGAGCCTAATTCTGGGGAGCCATCTGCTCTGGAGCGGGAGTAGTGGGAGTTTGTGCTCCTCTCCCAGCCTGTGAGACGGCTGGTGCCACTGGAAATATACCATTCTGGGCCACGCCCTCCATAAGACTCACCAATCGGACTAGAGCGTCCTGAAGCACTGGAATGGCTATGAATCCTTCCGGGACCTGAACTGATCCAACTGGTACATTCTGAACTGGAACCTCCTCCTGAAGGTTTACCTGAGGTTCTACAACAGGTGCAGCTGCTCGAGCTCTGGACTGAGCTCTACCTCGGCCTCTAGCACGACCTCGGCCTCGACCTCTACCCCTGGCCATAGTTGCCACCAGTGGTTCTGATCCCTGTCCATCGGTAGAGGTATTACGTGTTCACATCATCTGCGAGATAATAAGAGTATAATGTTTCAATTTTCGATAATAGAGTAATATCACACGATAGAATAAGAAAAAAGTGATATTGTTCCTAAACTTCATAGCCTCTGAGAGATAAGTACAGATGTCTCCGTACCGATCCTTCAAACTATACTAAGCTTGCTCGTGACTCGTGAGACCTATGTAACCTAGTGCTCTGATACCAACTATCACACCCCGAAATTCTCACCCCATGTACGGGTAAGTGTTAAGCCTAACCTCGATGAAGTAGTGCCGAGGCTAAGGCGGGTCACTTACATTAACCTGTACGCAATTTTAGTAACAACAACAAATAATAGAAATAAATCGGGTAACTCATTTATAATAATTGAAGCCAACTCAGCAGTCATAACCAATTAACATTTCCATCAATTTCCGTTGCAGCGTGCAACCCGCTCTCACAATATATTCATATTCCATTCTGTTGTGGCATGCAACCCGCTCCTCCAATATACTCATTTTAATCAAGTCTGTCATATATTTATTTCAATCAAGTATATATAGACTTTTAATTAAGTCTGTTGCGGCGTGCAACCCGATCTAATATTGACTTTTAAATAAGTCTATTGTATATTTATTTCAATCAAGTATATATAGACTTTTAAATAAGTCTGTTGCGGCGTGCAACCCGATCCCCCAATATTGATTTTTAAATAAGTCTATTGTATATTTATTCCAATCAAGTATATATAGACTTTTAAATAAGTCTGTTGCGCCGTGCAACCCGATCCCCCTATATTGACTTTTAAATAAGTCTATTGTATATTTATTTCAATCAAGTATATATATACTTTTAAATAAGTCTGTTGCGGCGTGCTCTATTATATATTTATTTCAATCAAGTATATATATATATACTTTTAAATAAGTCTGTTGCGGCGTGCAACCCGATCCTTCAATATGGACTTTTTAATAAGTCTGATGCGGGGTGCAACCCGATCCCCCAATATATCCATTTCAATCAATTTTGTTGCAGCGTGCAACCCGATCCTCCAATATATCCATTTACCAATTCTTATAGAAGAAGTTTTCCCAATAAATGTAACAATTAATATAAGATTATAAGACAACAAGCATACAATAATTATGATTTAATTATAAAACAAACAATGACAAATAGCAAATTATTATGAAAATCAGGGAGAAAATAGGCAGTTTAATATTTAATATGCTAGATGTCAAATAACAATTAAGACACATAATTCAAATAGCATGTAACAATTAATGCAGGAATTCAAGAATTAATATTTGACAAAGAATAGGAGAGAAATAATTATTATAATAATTAATTCATGATTTAAAATAATTTATAAAATTTTTTCAAGTAATTATGCAAACAATTAATTTGATGACGTATAGACACTCGTCACCTCGCCTATACGTTGTTCACATGCATTTCAAAATGAGAGTAAAAATCATAAATATTTTAATCTCGTAATTAAGTAGAAAGTCACAAAAACTTTAGTCTCAACCAAGGAGTAGAAAATGCGAAGATTTTAGTCTCCAAAATGAGAGTAAAAATCACTAGGATTTAGTCTCCCACAAACAAATTATAAGTTGAATACAAAAAAATTAAGTTCCTTAAGCTTGTTAGCAATTTGTATTCGAAAATATATTAAAAAACCAGAAGCAAATAAAATCAGAAATGAAAAAAAATAGAAAATTAATCCGAGCCCACTGAATTCATAGTGTTTCTTTAAGTAACTTAATCCCTTCCTAGTACCCAAGGTTTAGGATTATTTCATCTCAAGATAGAACAGAATACCCTCACCGGTATAGCGGTACTTCAAACCCTAGTGACCAACGAACTCAAAGATCGGTAGCAATTTTTGTAAGAAAAATCTATGGGAAAGATCATATATTTATAGCCAAAAAATTGGTATTACCGAAGAGTTACTCTTCATTTAAAGGCTGCAACTCAAAATGGATGTTTTATAAAACGACCATTTACGCAAACCGCCAAATTTAAATTCTAACGGGAAAGTTCAAAAAATGAATCAATCAAGTCATCCGAAGCCGAGTGACGACGACGCTAGACTTGTCTTCTTCTCAACTCTTTAAGAGCTAGAAGAAGTGTAATTGTATATATACCCATCAAACATCTTTTCCTCTCCAATATGGGACAATGTCCTTTGTCAAAAGATGAAAATTTAAATATTTTATTTTTTCTTCCATTTTTCACTCACTCTATTTTAAGCTATAACAAGCTTAAACCTAACAAAGAAATCATTTTATTCCTAAAGTGGAACTTTCCAATGCACATCCGGATTAATCGATCCTCAAAATGAACACCAAACGTTGACGGATCGACAAAAGAAAAATTAAAAAGAGTTTACTATATAAGTGTTCCTTACCCTATTAATCAATTTTCTTTACCGTTGTCTCATTTAGAAAAAACAACTAAAAAGATATATGCAGATGACCAATTTGAAATTTCAAAATTTTATTGGTTTAGACTTTAAAACAAAAATCAGTAAAATCAACTGATAACACGAAGTTATAAATTATCATTAGGATTAAATCGTTGAAAATTCTAAACTGAAAATATCCTTTTCACCCATATTCCTAAGGAAAAAGTCCATAAAATGAATGGCGCAGAATGAAGCACTCACTGGTTGACTTGAAGACGAATATTTATGCATGGTTATTAAAAAGCCTAATCATTTCTAAAAATATTTTTCTTCTTTTTTATAGGAAAGTCATTTTCTTAAAATTGGATGAAACCGAGTTCATAAAGAAAACAGTTTCAATCATTTAATTGAATTAAACATGAAAAAAATAAATTCTGAAAATATTTTCCTCCGTATCAAACGCACGGTTAAACACAAAAAAATATATCTTACAGAACATCTCTCATTTGTTTTGATAAATTAGTTAAAGTCTCTATGTTCTTTGTTAATCCCTAAATGTATTTCATCATTTGGAGATGAAATACATGTACCTCAATAAGAAATGGATTATATCCAAACAGTCAAAAAGCAAAAAAAAGGTAATATAAGATGCTCTCAAGCTATATAAGGACAAAATCTATTGTCTATAATGGTTGGTGGTGAGGATTTTTAAACGATAACTCCAAAATGTATTGTTATTTTTTTTTTTTTTCGGTATCTGATATTCATTTTATAATCTTGTATGTTTCGTTTTTGCATTGCGTGAGAGGAAAATGTAATACTCTATAAATAATATTTTTTAAACTTAAACCCGATAATTCTATCCTTTTACTATTGAACATCAAGAAAACTCTCATTTGATGACAAGGACCTGACCTTGTCTCTTCCAAGTTTCCCACATTTAATTTATTCAATATTAATAAAACATGCATCCAGCACTAATCCTCATAAAAAACAAAACAAATAATTGTACGTACATGAATTCTTTAGGTCTAGGTCCCCACTCCCTAGCAAATCTTATGCCATCCTAACCCAACCCAACCCAAAATCCCTCGTCATCATCCTCTTCGAGTATATATAATTTTTTTCGTCTTAATTTTTATGACGGTGTTCAGTTTAGTAAAATTTTAAAATTATTTTGATTTATGTATTATGCCAATAGTAGTGAAATAAAATAATAAAGTAACATTCAAGCAGCTAATTTGTAAGTAAAACATCACATTGATATGGTGCAAAAGTTGTGAAAATTAATGAAAAAGAATTGTGTTAGATATTTCAGAACGTCATATTCTTAGGAAACCATGGTTTAAATTCAAACAGACACAAAAGGGATTGAATTATTTCTTTCTATATGTTTAAGCATTAGTGAACAACATAGTAAGTCAATACGTCTAACGGTGAAAAATAACAAGGATTATATAATAGAATAATTAAAGTGTGCACAAATCCATCCTATCACTGGTATATGAGCAAGGGAACTATCATTTTTAGCCCGCGACAGAAATTATTTATATCTAGTAGTCGCAAAATTGTATAAAATTTATCTATTTTTATATATAACATACATAAATGTATATCTCTATCTATCTATCTATCTATCTATCTATCTATCTATCTATCTATCTATCTATATTATTATAAAAGCACGAATAATTTATGTTAAATGTTGAACGACTAAAATATTGCCGAAATATTGATCGACTTTTATGCCCTTAAATATTTGTGTAATTTAATAATTTAATTATAAATTACCTAATGATGGAATTCTTTTTTATTTAAACTACACATACACCGACCCTACAAAGTTGATCATACTTGTATTAGAAAGATATGTCCATAATTGTTGTTATTGCTTGTAAGGTTGTGTTTGTTTCTATTCATATTGTGATGACATCATAGATGTATAAGAACTATCTTATGAAATATAAAGTACGAAAAATATAGACTTTTGGATGTCCTTTGGTGTTCAAATTTTAAGGTATTCAAGGGAACAATTTCTATTATATGATCTTTAATTCTATCTGATTTGGCGAAAGGTCTATTGCTTAATTTGGTTCTCCAAATTTCAAACATAACCAACTGATTATGCGTCAAGGTATTCTCTCTCTACTTGAGAAATTATCTTTCTTTTGCACTTTCTATGTTATTTATCTAATTAATAATCAAAATTATAGTATATGTCCTTTTCTTTTTTATAGTATTTCTTGCGCATAAAAGAAAGAAACCCTTAAATTGTGTGGGACTAAATATTGTTGGCTCATTAGAGTGAGGGTCAAGGTATGTGTTATTTCTAATATTAAAGCTCATGTAATATTCTCTTTGATGTTAATTATATTATCTTTTTATTTTATGGAAGATGAGAAAGTTCGCTTTAATTTGCTTAATGATTCATATATTTAGGGCACTCTATTTATTTTGACATATTTTCTTTGCTTATTTTATTATGTAACATCTGTGTCCGGTGAAATTCTCTCACGATTCTCATCGAACATAGCAGTTAATTTTTCTTTTGAATTTTCAATCTTCTTAAAAGATGACTTCTTTTTTTTTTTATTAAAGTCAGTAATATTGTAGATATGCTTTCAATAAATCTTGAGTGTATATAATATTTTAGCGGAAGGGCAGTAACAACTAAAGTTTCTTCTTTAAAGATATCGGATAATTAGAAGTAACAAATTTAAGATATATATATATATATGCTTATTATACGGGATGATGTAGTTATCGGGAGTTTGTTCTAGCTGCATGTTGAAACCAAAAACAGGTAAAAAAAATAGAAGGTTAACGATACAAACATAGTTGATTAATAAAATCATGATTGATGCAAATATGAGGTAAAAGAATTTGGAGTGACGTAAAACATGTGATGATGAATATGGTGTCTGCAAACGCACATTAATTTGTTATATTAATTGGAGTAGTATTGTATAAGATAAAAATTAAAATGTTCTGTCAGATAAATAATTGACTTAAGACTTACGTGCAACGCACGTACATAGAGACTAGTATTATTATAAAAGCATGAATACAATGTCGGTTTACAAAAATAACCTTATAATATTAAGCATAATAACTCATAATAAAATGACATAACCAAAATTCTAGATATTAACCTTATAATCATATTAGTTTTAGGACATAATACTACACATTAGGAATCCTATTAGTATAATTACTTTCCGGTTGTCTAATTCATATAAAATTAAATAAATAAATATCTTTAGTCATGTAATCCTATTTCTTTTAGGATATACTTCTTAAAAATTCCTATTAATAATTTAATTTAAAAACGAATTATAATGTTCTATTACTAATTTAATTTGATAATGTATTATATTGTCCAAATCCATTTAGAAAAAGGAGAGCTTATATTATTATATAAGCATAAATGCAATATTAATATACCAAAATAGCCATTAAATGGAAGAACTCATTGGGAAAGGACATAATTGCAATAACTTATTTTTTGGACTACAATACCTTCTATGCTAATTTTTAATATTTAATACTTTAAAATTAATAAAATTTTATCTATTAAATTCTTATTAAAAATATGTAGGAAGATTTAATAAAGTCAATTTCATAAGAATCCTCCGTATTGGAAATACATTGTCATTCCATAATGACCAATACCAAAACAAATAAAAGCAATATTGAATAGACTGCATAAAGAGCTGAAATTGAGGGGGGGGGGGGAAAAATACCCCAACAATAATATATTTTTATATTATATTTAAACTATTTTCATACTCAAATAATATTTTTTAATTAATTTTTCGTGTAATATTAAAAAATACCCAATTATTAACAACAACTAAGAAAATATTTAAGAATATAAATATGTGAGAAAGAGAAAAATAATGGTTGGTAAGAGTCAATACCACTAATGATTCTACAGACATAAAAATCTAAAAGCGAAATGTGTGATGACCCAAAATGTCATCTTTAAATTTAGTAATTAATTATGTGTTCTAAAACCTCAAAAAGTACTTTTTATCATTCCTCGACTTGCGTGCGCAATCCGTAAAGATTTTTGGAAAGTCTTTATGTGAAAAATGGATTAAAATGTGAATTAGAGCTTTAAAACTCAATTGAGTTGACTTTGGTCAATATTTTGAGCAAACGGACTCAGATCAGTATTTTGACAGTTCCGGTAGGTCCGTATTGTGATTTGGGACTCGGGCGTATGCCCGGAAATAAATTCCGAGGTCCCAAGCCCGAGATATAGAATTTTGATGAAAAAATTAAAAGTTTAAGTTCAAATAGTGACCGGATGTCTAATTATATGCAAATCCCCGAAATAGAATTTTGATAATTCCAACAGCTCTGTATGTTGATTTTAGACTTAGGAGCGTGATCGGAATTTTATTTGGAAGTCCGTAGTGAAATTAGGCTTGAAATGGCTACAATAGGAATTTAAAGTTTGAAAGTTTGACCGGGGAGTTGAGTTTTTGATATCAGGGTCGGAATCCAGTTCTGAAAATTTTCATAACTCTGTTATGTCATTTATGACTTGTGTGTAAAATTTGAGGTCAATCGAAGTTGATTTGATAGGTTTCGACATCAAGTGTAGAAGTTAGAAATTTTAAGTTTCATGAAGCTTGAATGGGAGCATAATTCGTGGTTTTAGCATCGTTTTATGTGATTCGAGTTTTCAAATAAGTTCATATGATATTTTAGGACTTTTTGGTATATTTGGTTGAGGTCCCGAGGGCCTCTGGTGAGTTTCGGATGGTTAACGGATCAAAAGTTAGACTTAAAACAGCTGCTGCAATTTTTCCTTTCTGTTGGAAATTCTGGCCCAAAATCGAGGTTCAAAAATCGATCTCCCAAAAATCGAGGCCGAGGATCGATGCCGAGGATCGAGGCTGAGGATCGAGGCCGAGGATCGAGGGCTGCCTAGGCAGAATTATATAAGAGGGCATTCGTCCCATTCGCCATTTTTAACAAATTGGAGCTTGAGCAGAGGCGATTTTTGATAGATTTTCAAGGAAACGACATTGGGGTAAGTGATTCTAACTTGAATTTGCTCTATAAACATAAATATATCAATGTTCTCATCATTTAATTAGTGTTTTGAGATGGAAATTTGGGAAATTTTTAGAAATCTTATACAAACAAATTTTTGAGATTTCGGTATCGATTCGGAGTCGGATTTGAGTGAAACTGGTATGGTTGGACTCGTAATTTAATGGGTTGTCGGATTTCGTAACTTTCGCCGGATTCCGAGACTTGGGCCCCGCGGACAATATTTTAATTAATTTCGAGATTTTTATTAAAAATGTAGTATTTTCTTATAGAATTGATTCGTATAATTTTTAGTGATTGTATCGAATTATTTTGGCTAGATTCGAGCCAGACAGAGTTAGATAATCGTGAAAAAGGCCTTCTAGTGGATTAAATTGGAGCAAGACGAGGTAAGTCTCTTGTCTAATCTTGTGAGGGGCAAATTACCTCATAGGTGATTAAAATTAAATAATTGTTGCAATTTGTGGGGACTACGTACGCACGAGGTTACGAGAGTCCATGCGTAGTTACTATTAATGCTAAAGTCCGGGTAGTTTAGGACTCAAAGTATGAATTAATTGTGTAAATTGTATTCTTTGTTTAATTAATATTATTTGACATATATATACATATATTATGAATTGTAAGATAAAAATATTAGAGGATGGAAATCTCATATACTTGATTTTTTTTGTTCTGTTTAAGTTTATTTAATTATTAAGAGAAACTGTTCTTCCTCCTGAATTTATCTTATAACAAATATACTCTCATTCCGGAGGTACATAAGAAAATGTCCTCCTTTCTTGTGGAGCGAGCCGAACGCCTCGGCATGATAGATGCATCTATGGATCGTGCCGCACGTCCCTCGACAGTGTACACAATATTCTGGATCGGACCGAACGACCTCGGCAGAAATCGTGCTTAATAATAATAAGAATTACATGATACTTTGACGGTTTATTGCAGCTTGTAAAGCTATTTGATAATTTGGAAATTCATTGAAATTGAATTGCAGCTTGTAAAGCTATTTGATATATTGGAATTTTATTGAAATTGAAGGATATATATATATATATATATACGGAGAATTGTTGCATTTTGAAGGAATTTAATTATTTCTGCTGGTTAAATAAATTATTGTTATATTCTGGGAATCATGCTGATTTAAATATTCTAGTCTTATTTCAATTATTATTATTGACCCATAGTGAGTGTCAAAGTTGGCCATCTCGTCTCTACCACTTCGAGATTAGGCTTGATACTTACTGGGTACACGGTGTTTACGTACTCATACTACACTTGCTGTACTTTTTGTGCAGGATCTGAGACAGGTACTAGTGGAGGACCTATCATCACATATCCACGTCATCCCGAGGCATAGTGGTGAGCTGCCTTTCTAAGCCGTTCTGCAGCTACCAGTATCTCTTCTTATATTTACATTCTGTCTATTTCATTTCAGACAGTATTCGGAGTTTTGTATAATCTATTAGATGCTCATGCACTTGTGACACCGGGTCTTGACACACACATTGGTAGAATTTGGTATTTTATAATTTTTTGGATTAAAAGTTTAACCAATGTACGTTTAATTTATCAATTGGCTTGCCTAGCTGTAGTGTTGGGCGTCATCACGACCTATAGGTGAAATTAGGTCGTGACAACATGGTATCAAAGCACTTGGTTCACGTAGGTCTCACAAGTTATGAGCAGACCTAATAGAGTTTTGCGGATCGGTACGGAGACGTCTATACTTATCTTTGAGAGGCTATATGGTGTTAGGAAACTACCTTTCTTCATATTCCATCGTCCAATTGATGTAGTACTAAATATCCTTCTCTTATTCTCTCACAGATGGTGAGAACACGCTCTAATGAGATTCCAAACCAGGGAAGAGCTACTCCCCCAGTTGCTAGAGGCCGAGGGAGGGCTCCAGGCGTGGTAGAGGGCGAGGACGTCCCATTATGCCGCCAGTGGGTCCAGCAGAGAATCCCATTATTGAGGAGCAGGGTGAGGTGCCTGTGGTAGAGCCAGCTCTGATGGATTTCACATCTGCACTAGGATTTCAGGACGTCATGGGTCGTATGCTGCGGTTCATCGACAATATAACTCAGGCCGGTTTATTTTCGGCAAACCCTGCCACATCTCAGGTGGGCGGGGGAGCACAGATCCCAACTGCACAGGCTCATAGACAGGCAGCTGCTGTATATCATACCCAGGGTGCACTACCCGTGGGTGGAGCCCAGCGAGTGGCAGCAGCTACACCTGAGCCCAGGCCAGCTGTAGCCTCCGATCCTCAAAAATTATTGGACCGATGGACTAGACTACATCCTCGTGTCTTTGGGGGTGAGCGACATGAGGATTCACAGGACTTCATTGATCATTGCAGGGACAGACTACATAACATGAGGATATTGAAATCTCATGAGGTAGACTTTGCTACTTTTCAGCTAGAGGGCAGAGCCCGTGGATGGTGGCAGTCTTATGTTCTTGGCAGACCAGCAGATTTTCCTCCCATAACTTGGGACAGATTCACCCGTATCTTCCTGGACAGGTATATTTCACCCTCCTAGAGGGAAGAGTTGAGGTTTCAGTTTGAGCAGCTCCAGCAGGGTCAGATGTCAGTGACCGATTATGAGGCGAGGTTTTCTGAGTTATCTCGCCATGCACTTATGATACTCCCTACTGAGGCGGAGAGAGTGCGGAGGTTTGTTGCGGCTTTACATACTGGCATTCAGGCCACTATAGCTCGAGAGATTGAGATGGGTACTTCTTACGAGCTAGTCGTGGAGATAGCCCGGAGGATTGAGGGTGTACGTCAGCGTAGCCGAGAGCAGGTTACTAGAGATAAGCGGTTTAGGTATTCTGGAGAGTTATGAGGTGCTCCGTCAAGGGGCAGAGGTCAGTTCGTGAGAGGGAAGTCCAGCAGGCCCCCAAATCCAGCACCCCCGCCTCCTCGGGGTGCTCCAGTACGACCTTATTTCAGTGCTATACCAGAGAGTTCTTATCTCCTACCAACTATTCAGGGTTTTTCCCATGGGTATTCAGGTCCCCAGGGCCAGACACTTAGTCAGTAGCCCATCTCATCGAAGAGTTGTTATGAGTGCGGGGATCCCAGTCACATGCGGAGGTTTTGCCCCAGGCTTCGGGGTAGATCAGTACAGCAGGGTCAACAGCCTATGCTTACCGGACCAGTTGCTCCACCAGTAGTCCGACCACCGAGAGGTAGAGGACAGGTGGGTAGGGGTCATCCTAGAGGTGGAGGTCAGCCAGGCGGAGGCCAGCCAGTTGGCGCTCCAGCTCGGTTCTATGCTTTTCCAGCTAAACCAGATGCAGAGGCCTTAGATGCCGTGATTACAGGTATTATTTCTGTTTGTGGCAAAGATGCCTCAGTATTATTTGATCCACGATCTACATATTCATATATGTCATCTCTATTTGCTCCATTCCTGGGTGTTTCTCGCGAGTCCTTGAGTACTCCTGTTTATGTATCCACTCCTGTGGGCGATTCTATTGTTGTGAACCGGATCTACCAGTCATGTATTATTACATTCTGTGGTTATGAAACTAGAGCAGATCTCTTATTGCTTGAGATGGCCGATTTTGAAATTATTCTAGGTATGGACTGGTTATCTCCATATCATGCTATTCTAGATTGTCATGCCAAGACTGTTACCTTGGCTATTCCAGGATTGCCTAAGCTGGAGTGGAAGGGTTCGCCTGTTAGTTCATTTAATTGAGTTATTTCTTTTATAAAGGCTCAACACATATGGTTGAGAAGGGTTGTTTGGCTTATCTAGCCTATGTTCGGGATACTACTGCAGAGACTTCGGCTATTGATTCAGTGCCTGTAGTTTGGGAGTTCTCCGATGTATTTTTGTCAGATCTTCCAGGTATGCCACCTGATCGTGATATTGATTTCTGTATTAACTTGGCTTCAGATACCCAGCCTATATCAATCCCACTGTATCGCATGGCTCCGAAAAAATTGAAAGAATTGAAAGAACAGCTTGAAGAGTTACTAGCCAAAGGGTTCGTCAGACCGAGTGTATCGCCTTAGGGTGCACCAGCATTATTTGTGAAAAAGAAGGATGGAACAATGCGAATATGTATTGATTATCGCCAATTGAACAAAGTCACTATTAAGAACAAGTACCCGTTGCTGCGTATTGATGATCTATTTGACCAGTTGCAGGGTGCTAGGGTATAGACTTGAGGTCGGGGTACCATCAGTTGAAGAATCGGGATTCGGATGTTCCGAAGACTGCTTTTCGGACTAGATATGGTCATTATGAGTTTTTAGTGATGTCTTTCGGCTTAACTAATGCCCCGACAGCGTTTATGGATCTGATGAACAGGGTATTCATGCCATATATTGATTCATTTGTCATTGTCTTCATTGATGACATATTAATCTATTCGCGCAGTAAGGAGGAACATGAGCAGCATATGAGAGTAGTGCTTCAGACATTGCGGGAACAAAAGTTATATGCTAAGTTCTCTAAATGTGAGTTTTGGCTAGAGTCTGTAGCATTTTTGGGACATATTGTATCGGGCGAAGGTATTAAAGTTGATCCCAAAAAGATTGAGGCAGTTCAGAATTGGCATCGTCCCAGCTTCGGTGACTGAGATCAGGAGTTTTCTGGGTTTAGCAGGTTATTATCGTCGATTCGTGGAAGGTTTTTCATCTATTACATCACCTTTGACCAAATTAACCCAGAATGGTGTTCAGTTCCGATGGTCCGATGATTGTGAGTCAAGCTTTCAGAAGCTCAAGACATCACTGACTACAGCACCCGTGTTAGTGTTACTATCTGGTTCGGGAATATATACAGTGTATTGCGACACGTTACGCGTTAGCTTGGGTTGTGTATTGATGCAGGAAAGGCGAGTTATTGCATATGCTTCACGTCAGCTGAAGCCCCACGAGAAGAATTATCCAGTACATGATTTGGAGTTAGCTGCGATTATTTACGCTCTAAAGATTTGGAGGCATTATCTTTATGGGGTGTCTTGTGAAGTTTACACTGATCATCGCAGTTTGCAGCATTTGTTCAAGCAGAGGGATCTAAATTTGAGGCAGCGCAGATGGCTGGAGTTACTAAAAGATTATGATATTACTATCTTGTATCATCCGGGCAAAGCAAATGTGGCTGCAGATGCCTTGAGCAGGAAGGCGGAGAGTATGGGTAGTTTGGCTTTCATTTCAGCAAAGGAAAGGCCATTAGCCTCGGATATTGAGTCCTTGGCTAACAAACTTGTGAGGCTGGATATTTCAGAGCCCAGCCGAGTTCTTGCATGTGTGGTGGCCCAATCTTCACTATTTGAGCAGATCAAGGCTCGCCAGTATGATGACCTATACTTGATGGTTCTTTGTGAAACGGTACTACGAGGTGGTGCCAAAGAAGTTACTATTAGAGCGGATGGTGTTCTGCTACTCTAGGATCGTCTATATGTTCCTAATGTGGATGGACTGAGGAAAAAGATCCTGGAGGAGGCACATAGTTCTTGGTATTCTATTCATCCAGGCGCTACTAAGATGTATCGTGACTTGAGGCAACATTATTGGTGGCGACGAATGAAAAAGGACATAGTTGAGTATGTATCTAGGTGTCTAAATTGCCAGCAAGTTAAATATGAGCACCAGAGACAAAATGGCCAACTTCAGCAAATGACTATACCAGAGTGGAAATGGGAACGAATTACTATGGACTTTGTAGTTGGGTTGTCGCGGACCTTGAGGAAGTTTGATGCAGTTTGGATGATTATTGACAGGTTGACCAAGTCGGCACATTTTATTCCTGTTGTGACTACGTATACTTCAGAGAGATTGGCCCAGATTTATATTCAGGAGATAGTTCGGTTTCACGGTGTGCCAATTTCTATCATATCAGATAGAGGCCCTCAGTTTAATTCACATTTCTGGAGAGCAGTACAGAGTGAATTGGGGACCCGTGTAGAGCTCAGCACAGCTTTTCATCCGCAGACCGACGGGCAGTCAGAACGGACAATTCAGATTTTGGAGGATATGCTCAGGGCATGTGTGATCGAATTTGGAGGTCAGTGGGATCGTTTCCTGCCTTTGGCCGAGTTTGCTTATAATAATAGTTACCAATCCAGCATCGAGATGGCTCCATTTGAGGCTTTATATGGTCGGCGATGTTGTTCACCTATCGGATAGTTTGAGCCACGTGAGGCTAAGTTATATGGTACTGATTTGGTAAGGGATGCCTTGGAAAAGGTAAAGTTGATTCAGGAGCGACTTCGTACAGCACAGTCCAGACAAAAGAGTTACGCAGATCAGAAAGCGCGTGATATATCATTTATGGTAGGTGAAAAAGTTCTCTTGAAGGTTTCGCCGATGAAGGGAATTATGAGATTCGGGAAAAAGGGCAAGTTGAACCCAAGGTTTATAGGCCCATTTGAGGTGTTGAAACGAATTGGGGAGGTTGCTTATGAGCTTGCATTGCCTCCCAACCTATCGGGAGTTCATCCGATTTTCCATGTATCTATGCTCCGAAAGTATCATGCCGACCTATCACATGTGTTAGACTTCAGCACAGTTCAGCTAGATAATAGCTTGGGTTATGAAGAGGAGCCAATCGCCATTGTTGATAAACAGGTTCGCCACTTGAGGTCCAAGAGGATTTCTGCAGTAAAAGTCCAGTGGAGGGGCCAACCAGTCGAGGAAGCGACTTGGGAGGCCGAGGAAAACATGCGGAACAGATATCCACACTTATTCAGCACTTCAAGTATAATTCTAAACATGTTCGAGGACGAACGTTTGTTTAAGAGGTGGAGAATGTGATGACCCAAAATATCATCTTTAAATTTAATAATTAATCATGTTTTCTAAGACCTCGAAAAGTACTATTTATCATTATCGACTTGCGTGCGCAATCCGTAAAGATTTCTGGAAAGTTTTTATGTGGAAAAATGGATTAAAATGTGAATTAGAGCTTAAAACTCAATTAAATTGACTTTGGTCAACATTTTGAGCAAACGGACTCGGATCAGTGTTTTGACAGTTTCGGTAGGTCCGTATAGTGATTTGGGACTCAAGCGTATGCTCGGAATCAAATTCCAAGGTCCTAGCCCGAAATATGGAATTTTGATGAAAACATTAAAAGTTTAAGTTTAAATAGTGACCGGATATCTAATTATGTGCAAACGACCCCTGAATAGAATTTTGATGATTCCAACAGCTCCGTATGTTGATTTTGGACTTAGGAGCATGATCGGAATTTTATTTGGAAGTCCGTAGTGAAATAAGGCTTGAAATGACTATAATAGGAATTTAAAGTTTGGAAGTTTGACCGGGGAGTTGGCTTTTTGATATCAAGGTCGGAATCCAGTTCTGAAAATTTTTGTAGTTCTATTATGTCATTTATGACTTGTGTGTAAAATTTGAGATCAATCGGAGTTGATTTGATAGGTTTCGATATCAAGTGTAGAAGTTAAAAATTTTAAGTTTCATGAAGCTTGAATGGGAGCATAATTCGTGGTTTTAGCGTCGTTTTATGTTATTCGAGTTTTTTAATAAGTTCGTATGATATTTTAGGACTTTTTGGTATATTTGGTTGAGGTCCCGAAGGCCTCGGGTGAGTTTTGGATGGTTAACGGATCAAAAGTTGGACTTAAAATAGCTGGTGCAATTTTTCCTTTCTGTTGGAAATTCTGGCCCAAAATCGAGGCCCAAAAATCGATCTCCCAAAAATCGAGGCTAAGGATCGAGGTCGAGGATCGAGGCCGAGGCCGAGGATCGAGGCCGAGAATCGAGGGCTGCCTGGGCAGAATTATATAAGAGGGCATTCGTCTCATTCGCCATTTTTAACAAATTGGAGCTTGAGCATAGGCGATTTTTGATAGATTTTCAAGGAAAAGACATTGGGGTAAGTGATTCTAACTTGGATTTGGTCTATAAACATAAATATATCATTGTTCTCATCATTTAATTAGTGTTTTGAGATGAAAATTTGGGAAATGTTTAGAAATCTTATACAAACGAATTATTGAGATTTCGGTATCGATTCGGAGTCGGATTTGAGTGAAACTGGTATGGTTGAACTCGTAATTTAATGGGTTGTCGGATTTCGTAACTTTCGTCGGATTTCGAGACTTGAGCCCCATAGATGAATTTTTAATTAATTTCGGGATTTTTATTAAAAATGTAGTATTTTCTTATAGAATTGATTCGTATAATTTTTAGTGATTGTATCGAATTATTTTGGCTAGATTCGAGCCAGACAGAGTTGGATAATCGTGAAAAAGGCCTTCTAGTGGATTAAATTGGAGCAAGACAAGGTAAGTCTCTTGTCTAATCTTGTGAGGGGGAAATTACCTCATAGGTGATTAAAATTAAATAATTATTGCTAATCGTGGGGACTACGTACGCACGAGGTTACGAGAGTCCGTGCGTAGTTATTATTAATGCTAAAGTCCGGGTAGTTTAGGACTCAAAGCATGAATTAATTGTGTAAATTGTATTCTTTGTTTAATTAATATTATTTGACATATATATACATATATATTATGAATTGTAAGATAAAAATATTAGAGGATGAAAATCTCATATACTTGATTTTTTTGTTCTTTTTAAGTTTATTTAATTGTTAAGAGAATTTGTTCTTCCTCCTGAATTTATCTTATAACAAATATACTCTCATTCCGGAGGTACATAAGAAAATGTCCTCATTTCTTGTGGAGCGAGCCGAACGCCTCGGCAGGATAGATGCATCTATGGATCGTGCCGCACGTCCCTCGGCAGTGTACACAATATTCTGGATCGGGCCGAACGACCTCGGCAGAAATCGTGCTTAATAATAATAAGAATTACACGATACTTTGACGGTTTATTGCAGCTTGTAAAGCTATTTGATAATTTGGAAATTCATTGAAATTGAATTGCAGCTTGTAAAGCTATTTGATATATTAAAATTTTATTGAAATTGAAGGATTTGTTTGTATATATATATATATACACAAATCCTTATTGCATTTTGAAGGAATTTAATTATTTCTGCACGGAGAATTATTGCATTTTGAAGGAATTTAATTATTTCTGCTGGTTAAATAAATTATTGTTATATTCTGGGAATCATGCTGATTTAAATATTCTAGTCTTATTTCAATTATTATTATTGACCCATAGTGAGTGTCAAAGTTGGCCATCTCGTCTCTACCACTTCGAGATTAGGCTTGATACTTACTGAGTACACGTTGTTTACGTACTCATACTATACTTGCTGCACTTTTTGTGCAGGATCTGAGACAGGTACTAGTAGAGGACCTATCATCACATATCCACGTCATCCCGAGGCATAGTGGTGAGCTGCCTTTCTGAGCCGTTCTGCAGCTACAAGTATCTCTTCTTATATTTACATTCTGTCTATTTCATTTCAGACAGTATTCGGAGTTTTGTATAATATATTAGATGCTCATGCATTTGTGACATCGGGTCTTGGCACACACATTGGTAGAATTTGGTATTTTATTATTTTTTTGGATTAAAAGTTTAACCAATGTACGTTTGATTTATCAATTGGCTTGCCTAGCTGTAGTGTTGGGCGCCATCACGACCTATAGGTGAAATTGGGTCGTGACAAAATGTCACATCAATCGTTTACTCTTTAAAAATAAAATTTATGGTGGATAAAGTTATAGTTAAGATTAACTATTCAAAAGAAGATATGAAGTAATATTAAGATCTGAATCAGCATAGAATAAATTATTTTTTATGTTAAAATAAAATAATTAAATCTTTTAATTAATTATTTAGTGAGAGAATCCAATTCAATTATTTTTTAAATTCATCATATGAGTAAAATTCTTATTCAAGTTTAAAAACAAAATTTAGGGTACACCAATTTATTCCATAAAAAGAGCGTTAGAACACAAAGTAAAAAGATTAGTATATTATTAAGAATCAAAATGCTATACAAGTGTCTGAGTAAGCACAATCGAAGTTAAATCCTAAACAAGAACACGTTTTCAAAACTATATTATAAAGAGTCGACTCTGCTATAATGGGATTATTCTTTGTAGATGCCTCCGGCGAAATCGAAATAATATTTATATGTCATGCATTACTTGCAAATATCATATCAAGAGGCATGACACTGTTAGCAATAATAGCAAGTGGTGTACCAACAACGATTTTATTGTGAGACCACCCACTTCAGATTTGATATACCTCTTCAAACAACTAAAATAACCCTCACAAATATATCAAAGCAGAGCAATGGTGCTAAATTTATAAGAAAAGCAAAATCGATAATATAGGATGAAGCACTTATGACTAAGTGTCAAACGATCGAAATAATTACCCATAGTTCTAGACATATATTGGATATTAATGAACCGTTTGGTGGAAAATTAATGGTTTGGGAGGTAATTTATGTCAAGTTCCAAAATCGACAAAAGTAGAGACCGTAAAAACTAGCTTGCCAAAGTTATACTTCTGGCCTCAAATGAAAAATATTCAACTAACAAGAAATATAAAGTAAGAACAGATTCATTATTCAGTATCTTCTTACTTCGTGTTGGAAATGAAGAAGAGTATCTAATAAAAGATGATTTAGTTCTTCCTGAACACTTGGTTATCGATCTCAATAGTAATAGTAGTGCATTTAATAAGAGAAATATTTGCATCATTAAATTAAAATACAATTTGTGCAAATCGCATGATACAATTAAAAAGATATCTTAGCTAGCAGAAATGAATATGTTGATCAACTAAATAAAAGGTTGATTGCAAATTTTTATAGTAAAAATAAAATATTTTTCTGTTTTTTACTTTAACAGAAAATGATACCAATAATTACTACTAAGAAAAATACTTAAATACTTGAATACTAAATGGTCTTCTACCACACATGTTTGTTGTCGAGTTTATTATTTCTTACGTATATTAGTGTCACAGCATATATAATAAACTAAACTAAAATTGATCTTCCATTGTATATAGGTTGATTTTGAAGAAAAATATGCATGTCATGCTACTGAAAGACTTAGATACGCCAAATAGCTTATGTAATAGCACACAAATGGTATATAGAAGTTTTGACAATAACGTCATACATGCAAAAATTATGATACTGGTCAATGTCCCGCTAAGTATATTCTTATCCGTGAATTCAACTTTCGTCTTTTGAAACTAAAGAATATCCTTTTAAATTTGTGTGAAAATAATTTTTAATATATTTATGTTTTGCAAATATAATAAATAAAGCACAAGGACCCTAAATATTGGACTATACTTACCGCAATATATTTTCTTGCACGAACAACTATATGTTGCACTTTCATAGGGATATCAAGATCGACAACAAGAGTTCTGGTTAAGGCAGAGTAACCAAAGCATTAGGAAGAAACATACACAAAAGAATATTATCCACAAAGAAGTGTTCGTTAAGATACCATTACATTAAACTCTTTTAAACTATAATACATAATTATTTAACTAACATGATAAAATTGATCATTTGTATATGTTTTGATGATGTCCTTTTATTTTAAATTCATGTATTATGCTGATGTAATAATATTTTTCGATAATTAGATTATTGTTGTATTATTATACATAAAATTTCTCTCATTAATTAAATTTGATTGTTTCTTCATATAAATAAATCTTTAAATCACCACATGCCATTATTAACGTGCAACGCACGTTCATAGATACTACTATATAACACATATACCAACAATATACATTATTAACTATTATTTTAAGAGCGGCTATATATTTTCCCGTAAGTAAGTAACCTTAAGAGCCTATTTGGAAAATCACCTAGGAATTGGATTTGGGTGTAATTTGGTGTAATTACACAGTTTGGCATGTTTGTCTGGCCAAGTAATTACTTGGTCAGCATGAAATTTGGTGTAATTGGAGGGGAGTAATTACACTCACTAATTCTCAAGGGGGGTGAAAATTGGTGGTGATTACACTGTGTAATTACAATGTTGCTTTTTAATTCCTTAATTTTTTGTTTTTATTTTAATTTAATTTCTTTATAACTTTTTATTTCTATTATTATAATTTTTTATTTTATTTTTACTTCTTAATTTCTTTTGAAATTTTAAAAAATATTTTTTTATACATTATTTATCTTTTATTTCTCTATCTTTACTTCTTGTGATTCCATGTAATTGCTTATATTTTATTTTTTTTATTTTTTTTATTATTCTAGTTTTCGAAACTACATCTCCTAATATTAGAAATAATGAGTCAGTAACAAACTTGGCATATAATGAGTGATGCAATTAAAGTAGAATTTCATTGTTGAATGTGGTTATAAACTTATTATGTTTCATAATCTTAAGTTATGTTGGAATTTGACATATGTTAAACTATTTTTTTTTGTTGGAATTTTGAAATTGTGTTATATTCTTTGTTCCAATTTACTTATTTTAGTAGCATCGGCTCACATTGCATGTTGTTCATTTTTTTAGTTAGAATTGATATATTAGTTTGGTCAAATATTTGAATAATGTTATGACATTATATTTATAAATATTAATTTATTTTATCAAACATGCATTTCATGATATTCTTGCAAAACGTATGTTTTTAGTTTTTGTAAGCAACTAAACCAAATATTTATTAATTTGAAAAATATATAAAAATTATTTTTACAATATTAGTTATAAATATATGATTAATAATTAATGTATATTCACGAAAAAATATACATCTTAAATACCCAATCTAATATCATTTATACTTATAAAAATTATTTATAGGCATATATTTATTATATTAACTTTTAAGTCTTGATAATTAGTTTATTTAGAATTTAATTTAATTGTATAATTACACTTGTGCAATCAAACAGTAAATTTGTAATTACACTATAATTACACTATGACAAACAAATAAGTCATCGTAATTATAATACTATATAATTACTAGATTGTGTAATTACTATCCTAGTAATTCTACCGATTCTAATTACTTTGGCTCCTAAAGCAAGCAACCAAGCATTGCTAAATGAAGTACAAAGTCGAGTAAATACAATGAGGCCATTATACAGTCTTTGTCTATCTTTTTCTACTATCCCAAATTCCAAAAGAAGACCCCCCAAGAGCTGACAAAGAAGTATATATCAAATCAGCTACAATGATTACCTAATTGACAATTATGTATATAAATGATAATGATGATTCGTACTCACTCTCTATGTCCAATCATTCTTTTGAGATCTCTCTTTAATTTTCTTGGGTGGACAGAGTTTTGGCATTGGCCTTTTGGGCAGAGGATTGTGACATTTGGGATTCCTCTTTATGGTCCAGGCCTATTCACGAATTCTACGCCTTGGTTACACCAATTTTTTAAGAAGAATTAGCGTAAATAGAAGAAAAAAAAAATAATTTGGTGCACAAAATATCTCGTATTTATACAGGATATGGCGAAGAACCGTACCCTGAAGGGGTGTGATATAGACAAATTACCCTAATGATAGCATTAACGTCTGTTTCTACGCAGGCCAACTCTAACATTGTTCCAAGTAAGGCTTTTTGCCTTTGTTCCCAATTTTTTTTTTTTTTTGGGGGGTGGGGCATTTTTTTTAATAGAAATAATAGGTTTATAAGTATTTTAAAAAAGTAATATTTAATATTTCTCATCAAAAAGTAGAGTTTTTCTATAACAGTTGCATCAAAGGAAAAAAGTTTTTCAAGATTATAATTAATATTACCTAAAATTAACAATGTCTTAAGATATATTAAATGGGTTGGCTATATTGTTAATTGAAAAAGAATTATCAGAGAAAATCGATTATAAAAAAGTTATTAACAACTTTGCATCTCGAAAAGATAGAAAAATGATCAAATAAAAAAATATATATCTGGCCTTACTTTTAAAAATTTAGGTCTCACATTAAACTTTGGCTTTAGGTCACACATGTGTTTGAGCCGCCCCTGTTTCTACGGCTCGAACCGGTGACCGATAAGTCACACAGCCGATTAAACTAAAAAACTGCCATCAGGATGTATTATATATATATATATATATATATATATATATATATATATATATATATATATATATATATATAAAACATACTCGCTAAGAATAAGTAAATCATAAACCCAATCGGCAGATCATTTTTTTTTAATTTTTCATCCAGTGATCGATACCCCTATTAGGGTTTGATTAATCTAAATTAATGCCAAAAAGTTTATTGGATAAAACGCTCCCTAACAAAAGTAACAACACATCCCAGGCTCGAACACAAGATTTCTAGTTAAAGATTAATGAGTATTTATTGATCACCACAACCCTTGTTGGTTTTATACCATCATTGTATATAAGTTAAATCCTAGTATATGAACTTATGTATACTCCAATTATTGCATTTTTTTTTCACCCGATATTTGGTGTCCAGATTGGGATCCGATTAAATTCATATTCGATACGAGAAGTACTACATTGGTGGGTAAAATATTCCCTAACAAAAGTGAATTCATACCTAGGGCTTGAATCCGAAACCTCTGATTAAGGATGAAAGAGTATTTATCACTCTAACACATCCCATGTTGATTGCTACCGGATACCTTTATATTAGGCACGGTAGCATTTTAACAGGTGACTTATTTTAACATTTTTGTAGAATAAAGGGAAACCCAATTGTTGGCTGTCGCCTTTAAGCTACACGATAATGAACTTAAAATCCACAGTGGGATACAAAAAGGAAAGTCTTTTAGGAAAAAAGTAAAAAAAAAAAAAAAAAAAATATCACTATCCATTACAGTAATAAATCCACTCAGTTGCTTAAATTGAATTTTGGAGACAACTTTTGTGGATGATATATAAAAGAGTGAAAGATGTAGACATTGATTCTTGGACTTTCCATTAAAACCAAGGATGTCTAATCAATATGCCAATGTTTTGCATAGACTGCCTTATTTGGTTTTAACGAGGACGAGGATTGTTAGACCTATGGAAAAGTAGTTAGCACCAAAATTTCTGAAGTCTCATTTTCTATGAATAAAGGAAAAGAAAAAATGATCAAATTTGTCTATATACTATCCGAACTACGGAAATTTTGTCCTTTGTTAAATTTTTTGTTGCGTTAAGAAAAGTTTTGTTCTTGCTTTTGACTCGTGATGGAGCTCTAAAGTGAAGGTAATTTTAAGGCATAGTCAAAAGTTTAGGTGTAAATTTGAAACTTTTTTCCTCCAAGAATTTGGACACGTGAAGATTACTTGTTTAACGTTGGAGTCTGTTAAAAACAACGGCTAATATAAGATATTTTATGACAACAAGGATATAAATGAACCAAATGTGTGATAAAGGGACCAAACGTCTGATTGTTCTTCCTCAAGATCAATTCGTAGTGCGGCCGGACACTTCTTGATAATCATATACTTCAAGAAGAAGATCCACATAATGCTCGACTTCTATGGAGATCAAATACATCTCAGAGAGGTCTGTGTCATTCAACATTCGAGAAATACACTAATCCAACCAACCCTCGAATCACGAAGAACAAATAGAGTTGTACCCACAAAGATTCATTAATTAAATTTTGAACTTTTTCTGTAAAAGTAATAAAAACCAATGTATTAAAGGAGATCATTCAGAAAATCAAACTAGATAATTCAATCGTTAGAGTAACAAGTTAAAGTGAAAATACTCGCGTATTACTAACCATGATTAGTGAAGATTTATATACAAAACACGTCTTGTATGAAAACAAAATGAGCAGTTAGAAATGTTAGCGGTCTAGGAAATACTTGCATAAAATTTATAAGTAACATCCAACCAACATCATCTTAACAGTGAGCAGTTGATAAAATCTCTTCTCAACCCCTTAAAAGGAGAGTAGGAAGATCAAAATATAAGCTCATAACTAGGGGGAAAAGAAAGAAAAGCAGAATGCAAACAAAGCAGAGTTCAGTTCTTGGGAGAAAATGAACAGACAAAATCTTTATATATGTATAGTATTTCTTAAGCACAACATACAAATCAAGTAAGTAAACAACAACATCATATTCTGATATATTATTCCTCTCAAAGGTAGATAAACTCCCCTAGCTAAAGCTCATAACAAGATGCTTCTGCCAATTTCCAGAAGTTACAATTCTCAGGCACCAAGAGAGCCAACTACCCCTCAGAAAAACACATTAAAACGGCTTTATATCAAGAAGATCAAACGAGTGATTGCCAGATGGATAAAGATACTCGTATTACCACACGTAATATGCTGACGAGTAAGAGTGAAGTAATTCTAGATAACTACACACCAATCTATTCACTACAGAGAACGAAAAAAAACCCGAGTGAGATGTCAAGCTTCTGTTATGTATAGCTGAAGTTAACTAAAATCTAAGAACAGTTAGCATGGATGAAGCTCGTTATCTCCTCCATTAGGCAAGGAAAGTGATCGTTGTTAGGCAAAAAGTAAAAACCGATTGTTGCCTGTTCTAGAAATAGGAGCTTCACCTCATGCCCGGATTTTTCCAAACCTTCGACGTATGCCAATTGCCAATCTTGACTAAGATCCAAACCAGCTACGACAACTAAACTCTTTGGAAACCTTAGTCCTTCAAGACTACTACTCCTCGGGCCAAATATATTACAAGCTGGATGATCTCTATCTTCTCCTTCTGGTAGATATGCTCTCCAGTACCAATCCCTGTCTTGAACCGTTACAAAGTATTTCCCGTCCAATCTTTTCTCGGATTCTGTCCTCTTTTGCCCACCAAACATTGGATGAAGATGGATATTACCTAATACTTCGACACCTGCTTCAGCAGCCCTTACTGCAACGTGGTGAGCGATATTACCACCAGAACTATCACCAGCTAAGTAGACGTGAACTTTCAAGTCCTTCCCACTTTGAAGCCATGTTCTTGATTGGACCCATTTTAGAGCAGCCCATCCATCGTCATATGCACATGGATATCGATGTTCTGGCGATCGTCGATAGTTCACAGAAACAACAACAGCCTTGCAAATCTTAACAAGGCGACGACAAAACGTATCATAAATAGCACTATTGGCCGAGGAATGAGTAAAACTCCCGCCGTGGAAATAAATTATAACGGGAACGATTTCAGTGGTGCTCAAAGGTTTCTCGAGTTCTAGTTTACCCCAATCAGCCTCATTCTCAGGAGCAGATCGATACACTCGATTAAGAAGGCTCGTCACCCGATCAAATACATCAAAAGAATAAACCCCATCGACTGGAATGGAGTTTGTAGGGACCTTCCGATCTAGGAACTCAGCTAAATCACGGTCAAACGTGCCATCAGGCCGACGAAGCATGTTGTAAGAAAGCTTGAAATTGGATATAAGTATCCATGTATTAAGTGGAACCACCCTCTGCCAAAAGGAACAAAATGCAAAGTTATTATAGAAGTTTACTGATTCAAGATACTAATAGCCAACTCCTCATAGCACTAGAAGAAAACTGATAATAGCCAAATGCATCTTATGATAATCCAAATATAGTTATTTCCAACGAAGGTAAAAATCTGTAGATTTTTTGCACAGCCAGAAAAAAAATGTAGTAAATGGAAAAGAAAGAAACAACCCCAAAACAGCAACAGAAAAGCAAAAGAGGATTTCACAAGGAGGTTGAATCAAACAACAACAACAGCAAACACAGTCCCACTAATAGGGTCCGGAGAGGATAGTGTGTACGCAGACCTTTCCCTTACCCTTAACCTTGGGAGGTAGAGAGGCTGCTTCCGATAGACCTCGGCTCAGGAAGGAGGTTGAATCAGTATAGGCAAAGAAACACTAGTATGACAAATCATATATATTAGGAAAGGTCTTATCATAAAACTAGAGGTAAAGATTCATCCTTTGTCCAAACTCAGAGTTTGGTTTCTCAATAAAAAATATTTTTACATACATAAAGTAACCCCTGTAATATGTTATGAAACTATAAGAAAAATCAAACAAAGCATATACATAAGCAAAGCTCATGTCCTAATTAATACTTAGTAAAAGATTATCCTTTGCCCTGAATCAGATTTTGGATTCTCCAAAAATTCAGCCCTCCTTACACACTTAAAGTCAAACCCCTATATCTGATTAAGAGACTATGCTAAAAATCAAACAAAGCATGACAAATCACATACATAAAATTAGTCCTTTGTCCTAAATCATAATTTGAGTTCTCAAAAAAAAAAAAAAAAAATTATTTAGACACCTAAAGTCAACCCCCTATATTAGATTATGACAAAGCAAATACATAAGCAGAGCTCAAATCCTATAATTAATGCAAAAAAGATTAATTTTTGCCCTTAAATTTTGGGTCCTAAAAAAACTAAATCTTTCTTACAACACCTAAAGTCAAACCCCTATAATAGATTTAAAAACCATGAATTAACAAGCAAAATGATCCCATGATTAGCAAAAAAACCAACAAATTAACACAAAAAACAAAATGATAAAAGGGGTACCTTAGATTCATTAGCATTAATTTCATTACTGCCAGCCATGACTATTTGCTCAAATAAAAATCAAATCTTGGGACAAAACTCAAAAGAATGGGCCACTGATCTTGAAAAAGATCAGTTTTTTAGCTTTCATACTTCACTTTTGACTGAATATGGGATAAAGGGTATGCAAAAAATAGTGAATTCTATTCCTAGTTTTTTGGGGTTTTCAGAAAGAAAGAAGAAAAGACAGTTTTCTGAAACAAGAAATATAGCAGTAGTAAGACAAAGGGGGGTTGCTAAAAGGGAAGAAGAAGAAAGGGGGAGAGAAAATAAAAGAAGAAAGTGAAATTTAAAGCAAAGAGATGGATATGAAGAGGGAATAGAAAGAGGAGAAAAAGACAAAGGGGAGAGAGAGAAAAAAGAGTCAAGAAGAAAGGGACAACAAGGGTGGAAGAAAAATGAGAGAGAGACGACAAAGCAGGCGGCCGAAATAAACTGTTCAAGTAGGACCCACTTTTTATTTAGAAAATACAAACAAAAATAAAGAATTTTTAGCTTCTCACGTCTTTTCTTTTTTAAGTTGAAATGTTTGGCTAAATTTTTGAAAGGAAAAAAAATGTTTTGAGTACAAGTAGAATCAGTTTTGGAAAAGTAAAAAAAAATAACTTCTCTTCGAAAGTACTTTTGAGAAAAATACGTTTAGAATTAGTTTTTAAAAAATTGGTTAAATACTAATTGCTATTCAGAAGTATTTTTTAAATTAATTAGTCAAACACAACTGTTTCTCACCAAAAATGCTTTTGAGAAAAAAATATTTCTCAAAATAAACTGATTTTTGCAGCTTGGCCTAACAACTATTAGTCCGAAAAGCATTGGCCCGACTAATTAAAATTGAAATTTGGAAACGATTACGTGACACAACAAACATATATACTGTATTTACTATTTGTAGCTTTACTTTCAGAAAATTACCAATTGCAGCTATATTTATATTTTATAGCAAATCCATATCTTATACTGAAACAATAGATCAATTGTTTTAAACTGGAAAAAGAAGAAGCAATAAGCTCTCGTAATTCAGTTGGTTAGAACACTCACTTCGTAAGCGGAGCTCTTGACTCTCGATGAGTGCATTCTATTTTTATGTATTTTTATATTTCGCCTTGGTTTTATTTGCTGCGAGAACGAATACAATCGATACAGGTTGTATCCTTTGTAAAATCCCCCGTATATTTCCTTGATTGTATTTGTTGTGCGAATAAATACAGTTGATACAAGTTATACTTGTTGTTTGAACGAATGTAACTGCGCAAACGAATACAGTTGATACAAGTTGTATTCGTTGTGCGAACGAATACAGTCGACACACGGTGTATTCGTTGCGAGTCTAAACACAAATGATATAAGCCTGTAACAATTAACAGTAATTATGTATGATAATTAGGCAAACTATAGTTAACGTATTGTAATACTTTATGAAATTTTCTCTTGAAAATTTTACATAATAACTAATTATAAATTATACACATACATATTTTAATTGGTGGTCTCTAATTTTCATTAATAGTAAATTCTTAATTGCAGTGGGCAGGTGGTGTGTATACACTTTTTTTGTACTGTATTTTCCTTTTTTTCTTTGTCAAGAAACTCATTTTTAATTTAATGTTAATAAAAAAAAGTTGATAAAGCTAACCCAGACCTTTTTATTGTTTCATGAGAAAAGCTAATCAAGAACTTACTTTACCAAAATGGCCAAATCCATGAACTTAAGTTGCGTTTTGGATTATATCTTACTATGTGACTTTATGAAAAGGAGGCTGAAATTTGAAATACTACTATACTAGTGTTATTGTATAGTATTATTTTTTGTGTGAGTTAAGATATTGATATTTTTTTTTAACAAAACAACTTTATATATTTATAGACTTCATAAAAATATTGTAAATCAGGTTCTTTTAGAGATTTTATGGTAAGAATTCCATAATCTTTTGCATTAATAAATGGTTTCTTTCCTTCTTTTTTTTTTTTTAAATATTACATACATGAAACATCTCCGTATCATTACATTTTTATGTGCTTTTATTTTGCACATTTCTGTAAAATCGATACAAGAAAAGTTAGAATAAGTAAGATTGAGTTTAACTGAGCTCAGTTGAACTCGTCTTAGCTCGGGTTGGAACCCAAGCCTATGCAAAAATAATAGAAAAATCAAGAACAAAAGAAAAATAGGACGAATAAGAACTTAGTTTCCTAATCAAAGCTCATATAGGAATAAGATTCCTTCACTTATAATATACTAAAAATCTCGACCTAAACCCTTTGAATGAAAAAAAACCCTGATAGCAAATATTTTCATTATTTCGGGGATATAGCGGGGAGAAAAAATAGAAGACCAAAGCTCATATGTATCAAAAACACATGTCATAGCCCAAGTATAAGAATAAGAAACGTGTATACGAGAATTAATTAAGATGTAAGCTCATTGATTAGATATTTATCACAAGGTCCAAAATGATGAAGTAGGACCATCCAGATTTGAAGGAAATTGTGTTCGCCCTTTGGTTTTACCAATTCTGTGGGTAATGAAATGAGAAAAAGAAAATCGAAAAGAGTTTACGTTCTATTTCTATGTACTGATAAAAGCGAATTTTAAATTTAACTTTTATAATAACTATAATATTATAATAGTAGAAAAAAAGATTCAAATTTGTCTTTTAACTCTGTGAAAATATTTAAATTAGCAGTCCGTTCATATGCCCCATGTCGTTGCAAGACTGGCATACATTTGCTCTGAGTTGCTAAGTCAGCTAACGAAATATCATTAAAGTATAAAGAAAAATAATTAAAAAAAATACGAGAAAATAGATAATGAAATTAGAAAGATAAAAAAGAAGTAGCTTTGTTTCATATCAGAAATAACCTCTCTAAGTATGATCAGTCAGAGTTCTTAATATGCATTAAAATTAAACAATCATAATTTAATCCCAAAATAATAGTCACATCACCACCGTAGTATTAGTAGTACTATTTTTAACACCACATACAAAAAGTACAAGTGCCATCCCTTTCCTTCTCACAATCCTCCAACTGTTATTTTTTGTCAATTTGTCCTGTCCTTATTATATAGATCATTATTCCTCAACATCTTCTTCTTTTTTATTAATAATCATGATGTCCCGTATTATATTACGCAAATCTTAATTAATCTTATGCAATATCTGTTATATCACACCAGTATAGGTAGCACATAATTTTGAAATCACATAGTAATATTTAGGAAAAATAATATAAGTATATATATTAGCTTTGATATTATTAACCCTCTTTTGACAGTATATTTTAATCTATGTATAACTAATACAAGTATTAGTTATACATCTTATTCAATTCTATTTTTATATATAGCAAATTATAGCCTCAACAATATCATAATTTTTAATACATGAATAAAGATAGAATTGGTCTTTTAAAACCTTTAATACACCAAACTAAAGAGTCTATAAGGTCGAAAATTATTAATTCCAATATTACTAATAAAACGTATTTAGTACTATTCTTATACAGGCGACTAATGCTTAACCTCTTTGTCTTTTTCCCTGCGCCTTCTTAAGATATAGAATTTTTTGTGACATCGGACAACTACAAGGTATATATAAACAATTAACAGTCATAGACTTTTAGCAATGAAGCGATGAGTGGGTACAAGTCTTCCTTTAAAACTATATATATTTGGTGATTAGATTTTCCTACTTTTTAATATTTTTTCTCCTCTCTTTTGGTAAACTACACAAAAGCATTTCCAAAGACCCCTTCCCTTTAACGATGACTTTCAGACTGTTTTATTAAGTACTTGCTATTTTCACACATGAAGGGTGTTTGGTACGAAGAAAAATATTTCTAAAAAGTGCTTTCATGGAAAATGAGTGATTTTATCACTTGTTTTTCCTTGTTTGGTTAGTGAGTAAAAACTTTTTTTCGGAAAATATTTTTTAGTCTTTGGTTAGAGAGTAGAAAATATTTTTTAGGAAAATAATTTTTTATGCTACTCTCCTCACCCCCCTTCCCCCAAGTCCTTATGTTTCCTGTGCTCTCTCCCCACTCCTCCCCCCCCCCAAAAAAAAATACCCAACAGTTTCATGACTCTATTTTCTTCAAAAATCTAATTATTCTTCTAAAAGTTCACACAAACCCAAAGGAACTAATGTGTTGCTTTACTTTTTTACGCAAAAATAACGTTAAAATTTGTGCTCCATAACTAAAAAATACTCTCTTTTTTTGGTTGAAAAAGAAAGTATTATTCTACAACATGAAAATAAAGTACTTATTTTATTGAAATGAAAGAAAATAATTTTTCTACATCATGAAAAAAAAATATTTTTTTTGTTGAAATAAAAAAAAATACTTTTTACTACACCATTTTGTTGAAATGAAAGAAAATACTTTTTACTACATCATTTTGTTGAAATAAAAGAAAATACTCATTTGTTGAAATGAAAAAAAAATACTCTATTTATAACATGAAAAGAAACTACTATTAATAATATTTCTATTTAGGGTGGGGGCGGGGCGAGGGTTGGTGGGTGTGTTGGGGGGTTGGTGGGGATGGGGAATGAGAGGAAGGTTGGAAAAGAGTTTTGAAAAATGTTTCTCCTTCTCTTGATAGGGAAAATATTTTCCTCCAAGGAAAATATTTTCCAAAACACTTAAGCCAACCAAACATTAAAAAATGGGAAAATATTTCCTTCGTACTAAAGACACCCTAAATGTATTGGATAATTCTGTTTTGACTAAGACTGAAACAAATTTGTATAGGTCGAAATCTGTCTCAGTACTTAGGGCAAAATAACATCGAGAAAAGAGTCATTTGAGGTCGACAGGAGATTGCGAGGCTCGTGGTCGAGATGCAAATGATGATCGATGTCGAGCATCGCAAAAAGAGTTGTAACGGCTAGTTTATTAGAATAGGGAATTAAGGAGAATATTCCATTGAATATTCTCTGTACTTGTACTACTAGGGTTTACCGGGGGTATGTCCCATATAAATAGGAAAAAAGTTAATGAAAGAAGCATGTGATATTCATTGTGATAAGAGCAGACCTTGCTAAAAGATTCTCTCTCTCTCTCTCTCTCTCTCTCTCTCTCTCTCTCTCTCTCTCTCGTAATGATACAAAGACTACCTTTTTATCAAGATTTTTGCTCATATTATTCCACACTTTTCCATCAGATCCGAGAATATTTCGAATGTTCTAAGATCTGTCCATCACTCGTCATTGTCAGAAGGAATAATCTCCTAGCTCATTATTTATTGGGTGAACCACTTCTCCTATTTACCTAATGGCATTTATTGTTATTTATTGCTAGTTACTTCTCCATTAATACAGGTCTCTTTCGAAACACATATTGAATACTATTGTTGATTCTCTACTAGACCGGTCTAAGCGTTAGCTATTTTGTTAGAATCCACATCTAGAGATATTATTATTAATGAGGTTTAACCCGTTATTGTATAAATATAATTGTTTTAACCAGAAGTTGATCTTCTTGGTCAAATAATTTGGCGCCTTCTGTGGGAATTTCCTAGTTAAATTTTTAGTTTCCTCTAGATCTATAACTATCACGAATCACTAACGTAAAAACAAAAAGGGAAGAAAAAACAAGAACAAGATCCTTTTCTCTTTGTATACACAGATCTAATATGACAGGTAACAGAGAAGAAAGAATGAGAATAATAAGTGACCTCCCGACCAACCCAATGAACATCATCAATGAGAGCTCTGAAGCAGTGGATGAGGACGCAACGCCCAATGCCTCCCCCAGGCGAGGTAGGTCACCCCTCTCCACTGCAACATCACAAAATCTCTCGGTAAGGGAGCCTCCACATCCGTGAGGGAGGAGGCGCCACCGACTGTAAAAAAGCTCCTTGAGGCCTGGCTTACTGACACGCTAACCAGCGTCCTCCATAAGCCCGTTCGGGACACGGCTACAGAAAACGCAAGGACTTGCGTTATACCATCAGCGGACGAGCAACATGATCAATTCCCTCCTCATCCAACGGCAGGTATTACTCACAATGTCACTAATAGTGCAGGTGACGACACTCTCACAACCATTTTGAAAAGGATGGAGGAAAATGGAAAATGAAAACAAAGCACTTTGGGACCAAATGAGAAAACACCAAGAAAGGGTCGATAAGATACCGGGCGCCCCTAAGCTCTTACCGAAGAGAGATGCCAGTCAGTTCGTCGAGCAGCCATACAGTGATGATGCCGCCCCACATGCCATATCAAAGACCTTTAAAATGCCGCCCTATCTAAAAATATATGATGGTACGACTGACCCCGAAGACCACGTGACTCACTACGTCACCGCCGTGAAAGGCAATGACCTCGCCAAGGAACACGTATCCTCCATTTTGTTAAAATAATTCGTCGAGACCCTCATGGGAGGAGCATTAACATGGTATTCACAACTGCCTGCGCATTCTATTAAAACCTTCGAAGAAATGGCCGATAAGTTCGTAACGGTCAATGATGGGGCCAAAAAGGCAGAGGCGAGAGTAAATGACATATTTGCTATTAAACAATCTCTGGGAGAGGTATTGAGAGATTTCCTCACCCGGTTCAACCGAGTAAGAATGACCTTGCCGAATATATCGGAGGGATGGCAGTCGCAGTTTTTCAAAACGGGCTGAGCAGAAATGGTTCGAGGGAAACAAGAAAATTACTAAGTCAGCTTATGAATTACCCCCCAACTACTTGGGATGAAATACACAATGCATATTGCGCCGAAGTCCGAGCAAACGAGGACGACCTCAATGGAATGACCCATCGACTAACCCCGGTGCAAGCCGAATCCATAAAAGATCAAAGAAATGATATGAAGAGATACCTCGCAGCCTCGCGACCTAACCGGGAATGGCATCTACCATATGTTAGAACCGCCATTGCGTCCTTCTCCCACCATAAAGAGGGCCCGCTCCGATCAAGAACAGAGACTCACCGGAATGAAAGAGGTATGCCCATTTATTATCCGCTCACAATTTATTTTGTATCACCTATAGAAATAGTCTACGCCTTGGAGAAGCTCGGACCGAAGGTGAAGTGTCCACAAAAGATGAGGTCAGACCCAAATACCAGGAAATCAGACGCCCTTTGCGAGTTCCATCAAGAGCGAGGACACAAAACCAAGGATTGCATCACCCTAAGGCATGAGGTCGTAAACATGCTACGATAGGGACACCTCAAAGAGTTGTTGAGCGATCGGAGAAGGAATAACTTTGCTAGAGGACGTGAACAACATCAAAGAATGCCGAAACTGCCCTCGCCAACCCGCACCGTCCATATGATAATTGGCGACAGCGACGATACTTCTATTAACAGTGTGAAGTTCAGCACAACCCACATTCTCTGTCGATCACCCACGAATGGTATGATAAACTCGAAGAAAGTATCACCTTTGATAAGTCAGATACCAACGGTTTGGCTTTCCCTCACTATGATGCCCTTGTTATCACTTTACAAATTTTAGATACCGACGTGAGACGCATTATGGTAGACGATAGAAGCGGTGCATGCATTATCCACCATCGACTATTTGCACAAATGAAACTCGAGGATAAGATAGTATCGCGCTGCATCATACTAACGGGTTTTAACAATGCAGCTGAGCGAACATCCGGCGAGATCACACTCCCCGTCCTAGCCGGTGGCGTTACTCTGGAAACCACATTCCATATCATGGGCCAAGACACAGCATACAACACCATAATAGGGCGACCATGGATACACACCATGAGAGCCATCCCCTCCAGCTTGTACAAAGTCATCAAATTCCCAACTCCATAGGGAATATTCAGTCTACGAGGGGAACAATGCACATCCTAGGAATGTTACCGCATCGTTCTAGACTGTATGGTCACTCAACAAACAAAGGGCAAAGAAACAAAGGCATAACAATCAACATGGTCGAGGTCGATATGTGATGACAATGAGGACGTCATCAGAGACCCCGATACAGTCGAAGATGCAGGATCGACCATAGATGACCTCGACCCCGTTCATTTAGACAGTAATGACAACAACAAGAAAGCTTACATCGGTTGCAAACTTCAGGAACCGGGTAAGTTTCGTCAATTCTTAACTGTTAACATGGATTTGTTTACTTTTAGCCATGCAGATATGCCAGGTATCCCAAAGGAAATCGCCACCGGTCCATTCCACCCCCGGTGAGGCAGGTTAGGTGTAAGTTTAACTCCGCAATTAATGATGTAGTATGCGAAGAGGTGGAAAAATTGTTGGAAAATGGCTCTGTCAGGGAGTCAAAATATCCCCAATAGGTCGCCAACGTGGTTATGGTGAAAAAGAAGAATGGAAAATGGTGGATGTGCATAGATTTCACAGATCTGAACAAAGCATGCCCCAATGATTCATTTCCATTACCACATATCGACCAACTCATCGACGCAACGGTCGGGCATGAACTACTGAGCTTCTTGGACGCCTACTCGGGCTATAATCAGATCCTCATGGAAGAAGAGAATCAAAAAAAAACCACATTCATCACCCATCAGGGGACGTACTGCTATAGGGTCATGCCCTTACCTTCATCACCCATCAGGGGACGTACTTCTACAAAGGACGTACTTCTTGTACTGCTACATAGGGGTAACTTACCAAAGGTTAGTGACGAGGATGTTCAAAGAACAACTCGGTAAAATGATGAAAGTCTATATAGACGACATGCTGGTCAAGTCCAAAAGGAAAGAACATCACATCGACCACTTGAGAGAAACCTTCGACATACTCAAGCAATACAGAATGAAACTAAACCCCGAAAAGTGTGCACTCGGCGTGGCCTCAGGAAAATTCTTAGGTTTCCTAGTGTCACAACGAGGTATCGAGGTCAATCCCGACCAAATCAAAGCCATCGAAAGGATACTAGAGTACTTGACCACCAAAAAGCAGGTTCAGAGGTTGACTGTGTCACGACCCAAACCGATGGGCCATGACGAGTGCTCGGGTCCTACCTGTCAAACACCCCTCCCTAAGCATGCGTCTAAGATATAAACATGAATTAAGGGTAGGTCATGAATAACCTCTGTCAATAAACTGCTGAATCATGCGAATAACATACTTGAGGAAAACATGTCCAAATGACATATATACATATACATGCAGAATACAGTAGGGCGAGCCGACCAAGCTGCTATAGACAACTATATATCCAAAACTAGAAGCCGACAAGGCCACATACTATCCAACTATACATAACTGTCTACATACCTCTAATAGATTGTACAATTATATGAAGGACGGGACTGGGCCTTGTCATACCCATATCTACATACAAAATCAGCGTACCAAAACTAATAATAGCTCCGGATCAAGTGGAGCACACCAACTCTCGCTGATCAAGGATCCTCAAAAGGGGGACCGTCAGTCTGTTACCTCCACCTACGAGCATGAAACACATGCCCTGGGAAATAGAGGTGTCATTACGGATAATGTACCGAGTATGTAAGGTATGAAAATTTGTACATAAAAGATATAAAAGAAACATGAGTAAAGGAATCCGCCTGTAAGTCTAAATAACTTTGTGAATCCTGAAATATTTATAAAGTCATGCATGTGCATATAAATTTCGTACCATGCATAGGTATATGTGTACATAACATCATCAAGCCTCTGAGGGCATCCCATCATATCATCTCGGCCTCTGTGAGCGAAATCATCAACGTATACCAACTGATCAGGTGGTGGTGCGTATATAACATCGTAACCTTTTCCCATATCCCATTTACATATAATATACGCGTATATAACGCCATCTGGTCATGGTTCAATGTACATGTATAAATGAATGAAATGCATAAGAAGTAAGTTAATAAGACTTCACAGAATGTCATAAGATCAATATGCCTTCAGATAATCTTTATCAACTACCTATTTTTCTGAGACCCATGAACAGAAGATATAATAATAAGACACATGGGAATTCACGAACATAGGCACCCTAGTGCTTCTACGAATATAGACATTTATGAAAGTTGTGCGTTTGCTCGTTTCGTTTGTATCATATGGATCATGCCAAAAGGAAAGAAGGGATAGCCTTAACATACCTGAGTCGATTCTCTTGACAATCCTCGTAACACACGTCAGTCACGACAAAACACATAACGACGAGATCGAAGTAGGGAAAAATTCGTATGATATTCTTGAGAAAGGTTATACCGGGCTCCCATAGAATTACAAATCATGTTGCTATTACATTATGTAGTCTCGTATGAATTTTTTTGTAGCTTCATCCGTTACTTTGTTGAAGCTTTCACCATCTCCCTTTAATGAATTAGGGAGGTTTCTTATTTTATTGGTTGTGGGGCCCACTTGATAAAGATTAATTTGCCAACATCCCCCAAATAATGCCACCTAGCCAAAGAGTCACTATTAGGTTTTTGATCCATATTTTCACTTGCTGCCACGTAGGGGTAGTGATTCCACCAAATATTTATCCACAAATTTCTAATTAATTTGTTAACTTCCCACTCAAAGTAATAATTAACCAATTACCCACATAATTAAGAATTATCTCAAATTACTTAAAATACCAATCACCTTTAACACACTTTATATACCTTACTATTATGATCATGTGGTACCTTGTATGGCACTAGTCCATAAATACGGGGTATTATAGCTTGGACCATATTTTATCCCAAATCGACAAATTTCAATGAATACTCATTCTTTGATTTGTTTACCCTCTAATCTTCACGGCACTTACTTATCACTTGTTACAAATAACATAAATACTTATAACCTCAAAAATAATCTCATTCCCGAGCTTACGTCGATTAACTTACGGCGAAACTTTAACGTACGAAATGCGGGATGTAACATGCTTTCCCCCTTAGAAATATTCGTCCTCGAATATTTACCTCCCCAGGATCTATATAAATTTTTGGCAGAGTCGTCTTTGTAACAGTTCTATTACCAACCCTTCCTATAGAAAAATCAATAATTCAATGCCACATAGGGGCACAATCATCAATAACGACAATAGCCTCACACGACCAATGATAATAACTAACACAAGAATCCATACATGAACCTTAAGGCTGTGATGTCTCAGTTGGATCTTCCTCTGGAAGAGGAAACAAGTGAGGATACCTAGACTTCATGTATTCTTCAGCTTCCCAAGTCATTTCTTCCACATTATTATTTCTCCAAAGTACTTTCACCGAAGCTACGTCTTTAGTCCTCAATCTCCGAACCTGTCTATCTAGTATAGCAATGGTAGCTTCCTTGTATGATTACTGCTCTGTGACCTGAACATCATCAACTGGCACAATTCTAGAAAGATCTCTAATACATTTACGGAGCATAGACACATGAAAGGCTGGATGTACAGACTCCAAGTCAGAAGGCAAGTCTAACTCATATGCTACCTGGCCTACCTTGCGTATGATATTATATGGTCCAATGTACAGAGGGCTAAGTTTTCCTTTCTTACCGAACCTCATAACGCCTTTCATCGGTGATACCTTTAGGAATACCCAGTTGTCAACCAGAAACTCCAAGCCTCGTCGTCGATTATCCGCATAAGACTTCTGACGACTTTGAGCTACTAAAAGCCTTTCCTGTATAAGCTTAATCTTCTCGATTGCCTGTTGTACCAGCTCTAGTCCTACTAACTTAGTTTCCCCAACATCGAATTAGGCGACCTACACTTCCGTCCGTAAAGAGCTTCGTATGTAGCCATCTGAATGCTGGAATAATAGCTATTATTATAGGCGAACTCAATAAGCGGCAGATAATCATCCCAACTACCCCTGAAGTCTATCACACATACCCGTAACATATCCTCAAGTGTCTGAATAGTACGTTCAGCCTGTCCGTTTGTTTGGGGATGAAATGATGTACTAAGACTTACCTGAGTTCCCAATCCTTTTTGGAAGGACCTCCATAAATTGGCTGTAAATTGAGCTCCTCTATCCGAGATAGTAGATATATGGACACCATGAAGTCGTACTATCTCCTTGATGTAAAGCCTTGCATAATCCTTTGCGGAATATGTAGTCCTAACAGGCAGAAAATGGGCTGATTTTGTAAGTCTATCAACAATCACCCATATAGAAGCGAACTTATGCTAGGTATGAGGTAAGCCTATGATGAAATCCATATTAATTACTTCCCATTTCCAAGTCGGAATCTCTATAGCTTGCAATAATCCACCGGGTTTTTGATGCTCAATCTTAACCTGCTAGCAGGTAGGGCACTGAGCAACAAACTCCGCTATATCCTTTTTCATTTAGTCCCACCAATGTATTTCCCTGATATCATGATACATCTTTGTTGCTCCTGGATTGACAGAATAACGAGAATAGTGTCTCTCCAATAACCTGTCGGCACAGCCTTGCAATATTAGGGACACATAATCGTCCTCGATATCTAAGGACTCCATCTCTTATAATCTTAAATGGTGTCTTCTCCTTCTGAGGGGTTGTATCCCTATAATGAACTAACACAAGATCCTCGTACTAGCATTCCTTCACTTCAGTTACTAAAGAGGATGTTGTTGTGTCCTGAATAGTAACTCCGGTATCACCTGAGTCCAATAATCGAACTCTAAGACTAGCTAGCTGATAAATCTCATGGGCTATCCCCCTCTTCTCTGGCTATAAATATGATAGGCTACCCATAGATCTACGGCTGAGGGCATCTACTACTACATTCGCCTTCCCTGGATAGTATAAAATATCAACGTCATAGTCTTTCAGTAGCTCCAACCATCTCTTTTGACATAAGTTCAATTCCTTTTGCTTGAAGATATACTGAAGGCTTTTATGATCCGTATAGATATCAACATGAATGTCATACAAATAGTGCCTCCACATCTTTAGTGCATGAATCACCGTGGCTAACTCTAGATCGTGGGTCGGGTAATTCTTCTCATGCTTTCTTAGTTGTCTAGAAGCATAAGCTACAACCTTACCATGCTGCATCAGTACACAACCCAATCCAACGCCTGAATCATCACAATAGATAGCATAACCATCGGTTCCCTCTGGGAGTGTTAGAACCAGTGCTGAAGTTAGTCTGTCCTTTAATGCCTGGAAACTCTGTTCGCAAGCATCGGTCCACTACAACTTAGCTCCTTTCTGAGTCAACTTTGTCAATGCTACTGAAAGAGAAGAAAATCCCTTTACAAATCTCCTGTAATAACCTGCCAAACCGAGAAAGCTACAAAACTCCGTCGGTGTCGTAGGTCTAGGCCAAGTCTTTACTGCCTCAGTCTTTTGTGTATCAATCCAGATACCTTCACTTGAAATAATATGCCCAAGGAAAGCTACATAATTCAACCAGAATTCACATTTAGAGAATTTTGCATATAACTTCCCATTTTGTAGAACTCTGAGCACAGTACGCAAATGATCTGCATCCTCAGTATCTGAACGAGAATACACCAATATATCGTCAATAAATACAATCACGAACATATCTAGAAAGGTTCTGAACATACGGTTCATCAAATCCATGAATACTATTAGGGCATTGGTCAAAACGAATGACATAACATGACACTCAAAGTGTTTGTATCTGGTCTTGAATGTTGTCTTTGGAATATCTTTCTCCTTAACTCTTACCTGATGGTACCCGCACCTCAAGTCTATCTTCGAGAAATACTTGACACTTTGTAACTGATCAAATAAATCATCAATCCTCGGGAGCGGGTATTTATTCTTGATCGTCACCTTATTCAACTGTCTATAATCAATACACATCCATAAGGAACCATCTTTCTTCCTCACAAATAACACAGCTGCTCCCCATGGTGATGTACTAGGTCTGATAAAGCCTTTTTCAAGCAAGTCCCTTAGTTGTTCCTTTAACTCTCTCAGCTCTGCAGGTGTCATTATATAGGGAGGAATGGATATTGGCTGAGTATCTGGTAATATGTCAATAGAAAACTCAATTTCTCGCTCTAGCAGAAGACCCAAAAGCTCATCGAGAAAAACGTCGGGAAACTCATTAACCACAGGGATATATTGAATGGTTGGTGACTCTACTTTCATATCCCGTACCCGAACTAAGTGATAAATATAACCCTTTCTAATCATCTTCCCTGCCTTAAAATAGGAAATAAACCTACCTCTCGGCGATGCCGTATTACCTTTCCACTCCAAAACAAGCTCCCCTGGAAATTAGGATCGAACCATCTTTGATCTACAATCAATGTGCCAACCAATCCATACCTAGTATAACATAAAATTCTACCATATCTAACTCAGTTAGGTCTGCTACTGTAGATCGACTATGAACTACTACTCTACAATCTCTAATATACTCGCCTAGCTATCACTGGATCCCCAACAGGTGTGGACACCTCAAAAGGTTTAACCAACTCAGGTTCTATTCCAAACTTACTAGCAACCAACAGAGTAACATATGATAAGGTGGAACGTGAGTCAATCAATGCATATACATCATATGAGGAGACTAATAATATACCTGTAACAACATCAGGTGACGACTCCTGATCATGTCGACCTGCTAATGCATAAATGCGGTTCTGAGGACCACTCGAGCTAGATGCTCCACCTCTGCCTCTACCACGACTGACTGGTGCTTGTGAACCTTTCCCAGGGGGGTGTACTAATGATGACGAACCAGCTACAGATCCCGCTGGCTGAACTATGCTTGCTCCACTTCTCATCGGATAATCTCTCATAACGTGGCCTGGATAACCACAAGTATAACAAACACCCAACCCCATACGGCACTGCCCGACATGCTGCTTACCATACTGAGCACATCGTGGCAAGGGGGACCTTATCTGACTTGACTCACCCCTATACTGAGAACTTGAGGCCCTGGAATTCTGACTAGGACCTAAATATGTGGAACGATCAAATCTCCTATCGACAAACTAAGGTGTGTGCTAGTTGATGGCTGGGTTGGACACCTCGGGTATTGTTGTCTCTAACCACCTCGAAACTCACTAGAAGGACCCAAAGATATCGCTCTCTAACTCTGGCCCCTATCATGCTCATGATCGGCCCTCTACTTCTGCTTACGCTCCTCTACACCCTGAGCGTATGCCTGAATACGAGAAATATCCATGCCTGGCTGAAGTGAGACTAACATACAGTCGTTAACCAGGTGCGGCTCCAACCCCATCACGAACCGGTGAACCCGATCCTCCATCTTAGCTACAATAGTGGGAGCATACCTAGCCAAACAATCAAACACAAGATTGTACTCCCGAACACTCCTATTACCCTGTCGAAGGGTCAAGAACCTATCAACTCTGGCCCGTCTAAGTTCTGGTGGTAGACAATGACGAAGAAAGCCTCTGTACACTCATGCCATACCGTTAGAGGGGCATCCTCACCTCTGGAAAATTCCCAAGACTCGTATCAATTAACTGCAACATCCTGAAGCCTATAGGAAGATAGCTCAAATGACTCAGTCATAGTGGCCTTCATTACCCTCAAAGTCCTCTGCATCCTATCGATAAATACCCGAGGGTCCTCGTTTGGATCTGCTCCAGTGAATACCAGAGGGTCCAAATTAATGAAATCACGAACCCTCGCACTGATGGCCCTATCTGCATAACCAATACCTACTTCCTGACGCCGAGATTGTACGACTACTAATCGAGTCAATAGCTGAATAGCATCCCTCATCTCCTGCCCCGGTGCATCTGGCTGAGGAGCTGGGTGTACAGGGGCAGGTGCTGGATTTGGTGCCCCTCGGAGCTCCTTTGGAGAGGGCGGGGTATGTGAAGTCTAAGATGGAATCTCACTATGAGACTCTCCCCAAGCCCTGGTAACTCGTGGCACTCGACTAGTAGTCTCATCAGCCACAGACTTGCCCTTCTGGGCGGCTGTAGCCTTCTTAGGCTTGGCTGAAAACATAACATATCGTTAGGGAAATGAATCCTTATATCGCACGATCTAAGATAAGAAAGGAGGATAACATCCTATATGTCTTGTAGCCTCATGTTTATAAATGTGGTGCATAACACACTCATAAACAAGACTCTACTAGACACGATCTGTAGACAACCCTAGGACAGAACTACTCTGATACCACTTTTGTCACGACCCAAACCGATGGGCCATGACGAGTGCCCGGGTTCTACCTGTCGTACACCCCTAAGCATACGTCTAAGATATAAACATGAATAAAGGGTAGGTCATGAATAACCTCTGTCAATAAACTGCTGAATCATGTGAATAACATACTTGAGGAAAACATGTCCAAAAGATATATATAAATATACATGCGGAATACGGTAGGGCGAGCCGACCAAGCTGCTATAGACAACTATATATCCAAAACTAGAAGCCGACAAGGCCACATACTATCCAACTATACATGATTGTCTACATACCTCTAATAGATTGTACAATTATATGAAGGACGGGACTGGGCCTCGTCATACCTATATCTACATACAAAATTAGCGTACCAAAACTAATAATAGCTCCGGATCAAGTGGAGCACACCAACTCTCGCTGATCAAGGATCCTCAAAAGGGGGACCGTCAGTCTGTTACCTGCACCTACGAGCATGAAACACATGCCCTAGGAAATAGAGGTGTCAGTACGAATAATGTACCGAGTATGTAAGGCATAAAAATTTATACATAAAAGATATAAAAGAAACATGAGTAAAGGAATCTGCCTGTAAGTCTAAATAACTTTGTGAATCCTGAAATATTTATAAAGTCATGCATGTGCGTATAAATGTCGTATCATGCGTAGGTATATGTGTACATAACATCATCAAGCCTCTGAGGGCATCCCATCATATCATCTCGGCCTCTGTGGGCGAAATCATCAACGTATACCAACTGATCATGTGGTGGTGCGTATATAACATCGTAATCTTTTCCCATATCCTATTTACATATAATATACGCGTATATAACGCCATCTGGTCATGGTTCAATGTACATGTATAAATGAATGAAATGCATAAGAAGTAAGATAATAAGACTTCACAGAATGTCATAAGATCAATATGCCTTCAGATTAAACTTTATCAACTACGTATTTTTCTGAGACCCATGAACAGAAGATATAATAATAAGACACATGGGAATTCACGAACATAGGCACCCTAGTGCTTCTACGAATAGAGACATTTATGAAAGTTGTGCGTTTGCTTGTTTCGTTTGTATCATATGGATCATGCCAAAAGGAAAGAAGGGATAGCCTTAACATACCTGAGTTGATTCTCTTGACAATCCTCCTAACATACGTCAGTCACGACTAAACACGTAACGGCGAGATCGAAGTAGGGAAAAATCCGTATGATATTCTTGAGAAAGGTTATACCGGGCTTCCTTATAATTGCAAATCATGTTGATATTAAATTATGTAGTTTCGTATAAATTTTGTTGTAGCTTCATCCGTTACTTTGTTGAATCTCTCATCCATCTCCCTTTAATGAATTAGGGAGGTTTTTTATTATAGTGGTTGTGGGCCCCACTTGATAAAGATTAATTTGCCAACATCCCCCAAATAATGCCACCTAGCCACCTAGACAAAGAGTCACCATTAGGTTTTCGATCCATATTTTCACTTGTTACCACGTAGGGTAGTGATTCCACCAAATATTTATCCACAAATTTCTAATTAATTTGTTAACTTCCCACTCAAAGTAATAATTAACCAATTACCCACATAATTAAGAATTATCTTAAATTACTTAAAATACTAATCACTTTTAACACACTTTATATATCTTACTATTATAGTCATGTGGTACCTTGTATGGCACTAGTCCATAAATACGGGGTATTATAGCTTGGACCGTACTTTATCCCAAATTGATAAACTTCAACGAATACTCATTCTTTGATTTGTTTACCCTCTAATCTTCACGTCACTCACTTATCACTTGTTACAAATAACATAAATACTTATAACCTCAAAAATAATCTCACTCCCGAGCTTACGTCGATTAACTTATGGCGAAACTTTAACGTACGAAATGCGGGATGTAACAGACTGCTGTATCGCCGCCCTTTCAAGGTTCATTTCCCGATCGTCTGATAGGTTCCGTAAATTCTCTGGCATACTCAAAAAGGATAACGACCTCCAATGGACCTCTGAGTGCATCCAAGCCCTGAAGGAGTTAAAGGTGAACTTGGCATCGCCACCATTGCTCTCAAAATCAGAACCGGGGGAGTGTCTCCTCGTCTACCTCGCCGTATCCGAAGTAGCTGTGAGCGCGGTCCTTGTCTGAGAAAATAAAGGTACGCAGTCTCCCATCTATTACATTGGCAAAACACCAGTCGACGCCGAGAGCTCTCCCCACCTCAAAGAACTGGCTCTGGCCTTAGTTGTAGCTTCACGAAAGCTTAGACCATATTTCCAATGCCACCCCATACCGGTCATGACGACTTTCCCCCTAAGAAGCATTTTTCATAATCCCGAGCTATCGGGCAGGTTGGCCAAATGGGCTATCGAATTAAGCGAGCACAATATCACATATCGGCCACGAACAACGATAAAGTCACAAGTCCTTGCAGATTTCGTCGCCGACTTCAGCGCAAAAATAATGCCCGAAGTCGAAAAAGAAGTCGTCCATGCTTCTCCCCAAACGCAAGACCTCTAGATCCTGTACACTGATGGTGCGTCTAACACGTCAGGGTCCGGACTGGGACTCATACTCGAAGTCCCAACAGGCGAAGTGATTTGTCAGTCCATAAGATGCCCGGACATGACTAACAACGAGGCCAGGTATGAGTCCGTAATTGTAGGATTACGACTAGCACTCAAATACGGGGCGAAACGGCTAAGACTGCGCTGTGATTGTCAACTCGTAGTCAACCAAGTCACATAGACTTTCCAGATCAAGGAACAAAGGTTGCAAAAGTACCAGACCAAAATCTGCAAGCTGCTACCCGAGTTTGACGAATGTCAACTCGACCAGATCCCCCGAGCATAGAATACCGAGGCGGACGGCCTTGCCAAATTAGCCGCAACCACCAAAAACATTGCAACCGGAGACAGAAGTGTAGTCCACCTTCTCAATTCATCGATAAACCTAATCGAGGTAAGAACTATAAACCTAACTTGGGACTGGCGCAACCATATTGTTACATACTTGAAGGATGGAATACTCCCAGTTGATAAAAAAGAAGCCAAGAAATTGCGAATGCAAGTAGCCAGGTACAACATCATTCACAACAACATGTACAAGAGGACATCTGACGGCCCTCTGGCGAAATCCTTGGGCCCAAATCAAACGCGGCGCGTCCTTGAGAAGGTCCACGAAGGCCACTGTGGAGATCATTCTGGCAATCAGACTTTAGTTAGATGCCTCATACGGGCAGGGTATTATTGGACCACCATGAAAAAGGAGGCCGCAGATTTCGTGAAAAGGTGTGAGTAATGCCAGAAGTATGCCCCAATGATTCACCAATCAGGCGAACACCTACACTCAGTGACTTCCCCTTGGCCATTCATCAAATGGGGAATGGACATCGTGGGCTCCCTCCCGGCAGGACGAGGCAACGTACGATTTCTTTTGGTTTTACTATTTCTCTAAGTGGGTAGAAGCAGGAGCATTTGCCCAAATACGCGAACATGAAGTTATCGCCTTCATATGGAAAATCATCATATGTCGTTTCGGTCTCCCCAAAGAGATCACTTGCGACAACGGACCCCAATTTGCAGGAAAAAAGGTCGCGGAATGCTTTGAAAAATGGCATGTCAAAAGAATACTTTCAACGCCATACCACCCTGCGGGCAACGGACAAGCGGAATCCTCCAACAAGTCGATAATGAACATCATGAAGTACTCTAGGCCTACCGAACAACGTCGAAGGCGAGCACATGAGAGACGCCTTACTCATTGGTCTATGGGACTGATGCAGTAATACCGGTCAAAGTCGGGGATCCCAGTTTAAGATACTCCCACGAATGCGAACCTAATAACGATGAAAGCAGAAGGCAAGACCTCGATGAAGTCGAAAAGCAAAGAGATATGGCCAACGTAAGGATGATCGCCCAAAAGCAACAAGCAAAACGCTATTATAACAAAAAGGCAAAGATCATGCCACTCAAAGTCGGGGACTACGTGCTTAAAGCTAAAACACAAGCGAGCAAAGACCCACGGGAAGGTAAACTAGGAACAAATTGGGACGACCCGTACAAAATTACGGCAACAACAAACAAAGGGTCATTCTAACTAGAAACAATGGAAGGAAAGCTACTACCAAACAACTGGAATATTGCACACCTCAAGTACTTCAACTTTTAAGAGATAAAGCGTCCCCAAAGTCGAACTCTGTTTCCCTCACTTGAGTTTTGTCCCAATTGGATTTTCTCAAGGAGGTTTTTAACGAGGCGACGGAGGAGACACTTCAGGTTGAAGTGTGCACAGACGAAAACACAGGACGGCTAATTCATTGCTCGACCTCTCAAGACTTCTCTAGATCGACCAATGAATGGACTAGATAGACTGGGACTAGGAATGGAACGCTAGCCAATGCAAAAAAAATTATATAAATTTCTCCAAGTGTATGAACAAAGCATAAATGCGTGAAGTTTATTTCTATTTCTCCAAATGTACAACCAAGGAAACGTTGCCTTAAAGTTCACAATGTCGATAAATGTCGCACCTAGAGGCATGCATAACTAAGTATAGGTTATATTCGACCTCATTCGAATCAACACCTAACTGGCCCTTTGCCATAACTAAATATAGGTTATATTCGACCTCGTTTGAATTAACACCTAACTAGCCCTCAACCGTAACTAAATAGAGGTTATATTCGACCTCGTTCGAATTAATACCTCACCGGCCCTCGGCCATAAATAAACATATATGTTCGACCTCATTCAAACTAACATCTACTGGCCCTCGGCCATGATCAAACTTAGGTTTTGCTTCGACCTCGTTCGAACTAACACCTGCTAACCCTCAGCTAAGGATATGTTCAACCCTATTCGAGCTAAGTGATCACGGCTAAGAAAACCAAACGACAAAATCAAAAAGCATACAAGCACGAACCAAAGAAAAATGAATCAGGTACAAATAACAAAACTAGCATTTCATACTTAGAATATTTTTTACAAAGGCTCGTAAAGACGCACACAAAAATGTACAAGTTTACGGCCAAACAAAAAGAGGGAAAAAGAAAAACTACTGGTTGTCGGGACCAGTAGTGCCATCGGCTTGATCACCTAAACCATCCCCATCTTCCCTTTCACTATCACCATCGCCCTCAGGATACGCGTCCTCATACCAGACGTCCTCTTCAATTCGATCCACGCCCACATCTCCCTCATCTTCACCGGCCTCCGGTGTAGCAGGATTATAACCACAGGTGACACCTAGCTTCACATGCCTTAACATGAGCATCTTCAAAGACGGCTTCTGAAATGGTGCCCTCCCTCATCAAATCTCTAAATATATCCAGCCGGGCCTCGGCGTGAATCTACTCCTCATACAAATCTCGAGGAACATCAGGAAAATCAGAAGTGCGGGAAGAGAATGGTCGAGCCAGTAGTTGGGCCTTCTCGGCCTCAAGAGCAGTGACTCGATCACAAAGTCCAGAAGCCTCTTTCTCTAACTCTCCAATTTGTTCATCAAGTCGCTCTTCTTTGAGCCTGGCCGTCTCCAAAGCACTCTGTTGCTCGAAACGAAGAATACAGATCACGATCTCCAAAGCCTCTGTCTTCCTCATAGCCCCCGACCGAGCCAACTCCGCCTTCTCGAGGTCCGCTGCCTTCTCCGCAACCTCGCCAATTAAAGCATCTGCTTTCAATTGACATTCCTCAAGCTCGGCGCACAGTGAGACCACCTGAGCTTGGAGATCGCCACACTGGGCTTAGACCCCCCTGCTAACCTTAAGCTCTTCTTCTTTATTCCTTAGCGTCCCCTCAAGAACGATGCATTTTTTGATGACCCTCACCATCCCATCATCTTTCTCCTTCAGTTCATCTCGAAGAGCCTGGAAATTTCTGCTCTCGCCAAACCGCCTATAAATTTCTTGGTGCTTATCGCGGTACTCGCGGTACTTTCGCTTCAACTTCATAAAAATAGCCTTGTGCCTCTCCTCTCTTCGAGCTCTTTTAATTTCCAAAATTACGGTCTGCAATTACAAAAAGACAGTCAAACACAAGAACCTCTCCGCCGATAAAGGCAAAGCACTAAGACATATCAAAAATCTGAATAAAGCAGGTAAGAAAAAAAAGCCTTGAAAAACTTTACCCTCGGAGCGAGGCCGGCTATGCTCCTCGATAAGGTGATATCATCCAGCTCTGCAAGGGTTACATCCTCCACGTCGGAACAAAGGGGACAAAGAGCAGAGACCAAGTTCTCCGTGTTTTTTAGTAGATCACGGTCCAATGGTATTGCGATGGTCCGTGTAGACCTCTCTAGGCTCACCTTGAGCTGGGTGAACCCCTCCTCCATCATCCTCATTTCATCAGCATCGAGATCAGAACCTGTCACGTAACCACCCTCGGCAACGTCTTTGCATTTCCTGTCGGCCGACGAAGGAGCATCGTTTGCCGGCCGCGAAGTCGACGACCCGTCCTTCTGCAAATTATCAGAAGCCACAACAGCCGACCCTTCAGCTCGTCCATTATCGAATCTACAGCCCGGGAAACCCCATCACCAAGGTCCACCGACCTTCTCTTGCGGGGCACCAAATTCCCATCGCTTGGCAGAAATTCCTCTTCCTCATCCACCAAACGGTACAAAGGGGAAGTCGGAAGCCCCCCTGTTAAGATATTTGCAGACGGATAAGAAGCCGATGATGAGTTAGCGGTAGCCGGGGTCGAAGACCAAATAGACCTAGACGCTATCAAGCAGGGAACGGAAATGGAGGAGCGAGTAGTTCTAACCTCGACTGCAGAAGGAATAGATGCCAAAGAAGAGGCCGCCTTCTTCTTGCGGAATGAAGGAGGGGAGCTCTCGGCCTCCTCGAAGGTCCCCGGCCTGAAGAAGAAATAACCAAAAAAGTTTATCACCATCGGCGGAAGCAAACTAAAAGTAATAAACGACTAAAGACCAAAGAACAAAAATGAACTAGCTCACCGGTCGAGGAAGGAGTAGGCCCAAACTTCTTAAGAAAGCTCGGCCACTCGCGAATTCCCACGATGCGAGGGAGAACTCGACCAACCCAATCAGAAATATCCCCAACCAAAGGAGGGGGCGTAGTCTTGGCTGCATAAGAAGAGAACCTGAGTTCAGGATCTACGACCAAAACAAGCAAATTGAATGTTGTAACGGAGAAAGGATCAAACGCTTACGAGTGTAATTCCAGGTCTTGGGATAGCCGTCCGTGTTCGCCACCACGTCTTCGCTTCTGACAAAGAAGAAATTGTGCCAAAACTAGCAATTCGCCTTGTCATCCATTTTAACCACCAAGCATTTGCCCCCTCGATAGCGAAGATTTAACATTGTCCCCCCTGTAGAAACTAGGGGCGAAGAGATACATCAGATGCCGAAGCGTGACCTCAACCCCGACCAGTTTCGCATAGTTAGTAAACATCCTAATAAGCTTGTAGATATATAGAGAAAGCTGGATCGGGCAAACGCCATAACTCCTCCGGTGGAATAAGGGGAAGAGTGTAGCCAACACGAAAAGGGTAAGCGTAGAACGCACAATACCCGGGAATCAAATCAACATGAGCGGGAATGTTGAATTTAACCCTAAGCTCTACTAGATTGGCCTCTTTCATCGCCGACTCCAAACCTCGGGCTCATCTTCAGGATCTTTTGAGAAGTCAAACCTAACTTTCTCGCCACGAGGAACTATCTCCTCCACTGTGAGGAAGTTCGTATCCTCAATAGCAGCCGAAACGCCCACGACATGAGGAGGCATAATCACCGCCAAAGGGACCGGTTTACTTCCCTCACGAGGACCAGAAAACACGTTGGCCATAGTTCCAATAAAAGAGAGGATATTTAAGTGCATGAGGGTTGGAAGCAACTAGGATTGCCGAAACCAGGAGAGTAGACACACAATAATGAAGTAAGGAGAAAAAGACACAGGGATTCGATATGAAGAATATGCAAAACATGAATGAATGCCCTCGTCTCCCTATTTATAATAATTAAAGCGTCAGAATCAAGAAATCAGGCCATCATTACCCAGTGCTGGTATTGAAATGGCAGATGCACAAGAAACGACGCAAAACATTGGGAAAATACACCATAATGACGTATGATGTCATGACATCATTCTGAAGTAGAAACGATATGACCTCGAAAGTCGCGGCTCACGAAAGGTCATGTCCTCATCTCATCTAAAACACTACTCGGCCTGCTCGCCCAATTTTGCCAACCACGATAAACAAAATCCGCTCAACAAGGTCATCTAGGGTCGGCCTTAATAAGCGAAGGGACTAACTATATAGGTCGAAATCTATCTCAATACTTAGGGCAAAATAACATCGAGAAAAGAGACATCTGAGGTCGACCAGGGGAGAGCAAGGCTCGTGGTTGAGATGTAAATGATGGTCGATGTCGAGCATCGCAAAAAGAGCTGTAACAACTAGTTTATTAGAATAGGGAATTAAGGAGAATATTCCATTGGATATTCTCTACACTTGTACTACTAGGATTTACTGGGGGTATGTCCCATATAAATTGGAAAAAAGTTAATGAATAGAGGCATGTGATATTTATTGTGATAAGAGCAGACCTTGCTAAAAAATTCTCTCTCTCTCTCTCTCTCTCTTGTAAAGATACAAATACTACTTTTTTTATCAAGATTCTTGCTCATATTATTTCACACTTTTCCATTATATCCGAGAATATTTCGAATGTTCTAAGATCTGTCTGTCACTCGTCATTGTCGGGAGGAATAATCACCTAGCTCATTGTTTATTGGGTGAACCACTTCTCCTATTTACCTAAATGCCATGTATTGTTATTTATTGCTAGTTACTTCTCCATTAATACAGGTATCTTTCGAAACACATATTGAATGCTACTGTCGATTCTCTACTAGACCGGTCTAAGCGTTAGCTATTTTGTTAGAATCCACATCTAGAGATATTATTATTAACCAGGTTTAATCCGTTATTGTATAAATATAATCGTTTTAACCAAAAGTTGATCTTCTTGGTCAAACAAAATTCACTTAGCAATTTTTTCTCTTATTGTGAATTGAATTCTATTATTCAAGATTCCACTCATATCATTAATCATTATATCACACTCTTAACGTGACGCACCAAAATTTGTAGTCCCTTTTCCCTTGCAAATTCACCCAATATCATTTATACATAATTCTATATGATATATTCTTCTTAATTTACTCAATTGGTACTCGTACAACAATGTAAAACAAGACTTCTGCAAATCACATGATAAGTTATGTATCCTGTTATGTTTTGATGATCTGACAAACTTAATGTTAAGAACCAGATGGGGAACCTGTTCCACATCCTCTGAGTACTCAAAGATCAACAAGTCTCAAGTCCGGGACATGCTCCAACTTTCAAAGTCCAAGAAACAACAGAGGAAACAGATCGACATCAGTTCCCTTGCTGACAGTACCAGTCAACCCCCCACAACTATAAAGTGACTGCAATTGTTCCTCTGCACACGCAATAGTGTAAACAGTGGAGCAGTCACTTTATGGGGAATGCCTTTGTGCCAAACATGCTTATATCATTCAAGTGATGACACTTATGCAATATTAACATGAAGGAAAAGGCAAAACAACACTCGCACACTCCAGAATTCATCAAGCTTTCTCTCAAGTGTATTGCTAACCTGCAAGTGACATCAAAGGCGTCAAGAACAAAGAGCAACATAACAAAGGACCAGTTTCCTGTATTGAGTCACCATATGTCCTTAGTTGTGTAGCATCTTTGTCAAAGTGATTTACTAGTAGTTCCTACTTAGCTTATTTAGAAGCATGTTGTAGGAAACTGGAAACCTTTGTAAAATCATAAACCATAGGTTTGTGTCTTGGCTAGAGTTAGTCGAGTTGTAAGCTTTGTAATAGCGTTATTACAAAGGGGCTTGTAATAGAGTTATTACAAGTTAGTGAGGGATTAAGAGGTTAATTCCTAGGTTACAATAGTTTGTAATCTGAAATTTGCTTAGTAGTGAAGTTGAAATCCTACAAGGGTAGGTCGTGGTTTTTAATCCCGTGAGTTAGGAGTTTTCCACGTAAAACTTTATTGTGTTATTTACTTAGAGCTGTGTGAGTATGTTCTGTGGGAACTAATAGAGAACCTGGTTTTCTATATAAGTTTGGTGGACCCTTAGTTTCTATCAATTGGTATCAGAGCAGGTTCTTTCTATCAGGCTAACACCTAGAAAGGATCCCCATGGCTACTCTACCAAACTTCGAAGAAGGTCAATCCACCTACATACCACCAAGATTCAATGGCCAATACTATGGATGGTGGAAAACAAGGATGCATAATTTTATCATGGCTAAAGATTCAGAGCTCTGGGATGTTATCTGTGATGGTCCCTTCATTCCTATGAAAACCATTGGAGAACCAGCAGTGACTGTTCCCAAGTCTAGGAAGGAATACAGCGATGCTGACCGCAAGGCTATAGAGAAGAACTTTCGAGCAAGGAAAATCCTCATCCGTGGAATTGGGCCAGATGAATACAACATGATTTCGGCATGTCAATCTGCCAAGGAGATCTGGGAAGCTCTCCAAACAGCACACGAAGGGACAACTCAAGTCAAGTAGTCGAAGATTGATATGCTAACCACTGAGTATGAACTCTTCAGGATGAAGGACGATGAGTCCATTCAGGACATGCACACTCGTTTCACCTCTATCATCAATGAGCTCCATTCCCTAGGAGAAATCATTCCAAGAAACAAACTTTTCAGGAAAATACTCAGCGTATTACCTAGATCCTGGGAAAGCAAAGTAAATGCTATCACGGAGGCAAAGGATCTTCAGAAGCTAACCATTGATGAACTCATTAGTAATTTGAAAAATTATGAAATGAAGAAGAAAAAGGATCATGAGAGAAGAGAGCCCAAAAAGGAGAAGAACCTAATCCTCAAGACAGACAACAATGAATCAAGTGGTGAGTATGCTGATATGGCTTACTTGACAAAGAGATTTCAGAAGATTGGTCCGCAGAAATAGAGGTATTCCAAAGAAGGGAAGCTCCAGCAAGCCAAGAGGATATGACTTATGTCATAAGTGCGGGAAGCCAGGACATTTCATCATGGATTTCCCTCTCCTCAAGCAAGACCAGTACAAGCACAACATAGACAAAGCAGCCAAGAGGAACCCGGTTCCTGACAAAAGATTTAAAAGAAAAGAAGTTATTGATAATGTTATGAAATAAGCTCTTGCTGCATAGGGAGACTTTTCTAGCGAATCTGGAGAAAATGATACACAAGGTGACACCTCCATGATGGTAGTAGAAAGTGAAGGAGCTGATTATGATTCCATCTTTGCCCTGATGGCAAAATCTGACAATGATGAAGATAATGATGATGATGAGGTAAAATTTCTAGACGTTCTGATGGCAAAATCTGACGATGATGAAGATAAAAATGCCTTAACTATAGAGTTAGGAGAGGTAGAAAATGAGAGAGATGATTTGGTAGTTGTAGTGGCCGACCTAAAAGAAACCATCGAGAATCTAGTGAAAGAAAAAAGTGTTCTGATAAAAAAGGTTGAAAACATAGAGAATGAGAGAGATGACTTGTTAGTAGTCATCATGGACCTAAAAGAAACAATAGAGGAATTAAAAAGGGGAAACAGTTCTGGGACTGTCCAAAAGGGGAAGGAAGTTGCAAGTGAGGCACACATTATGCTTGTAAATGAACTACAATCTGTGAAATTTAGTATGTGTGCTAAACTTAAAAGAAACAGACAGCTTCAAGAAGATCTAGGCATAGCTAAAAATGACCTCGAAAAATCTCTAAAGTGGACCTGGTCCTCTGATACAATTGCTGCCATGTATACAAGCAATGGTAGGAACATGCAGGGAGTCGGGTTCCAAAGGGAAAAGACTCCCTACAATCCACATAGCAAGTATGTTACTGTCCCTGATAACTGGCTTTGCACTCACTGTGGCAACACTGGTCACTTTAAAGAAAACTGTAAGGCTAGAATTCAGTCACAACAGAAAAATAAAGTGTTTGTTGAAAAAGTAACTATTGCTAAGGAACCTGGTGCCTATGTTAAAAACGTATACTGCCTGTCTGGACAAAAAGAATTTTAATTCGACCCTTTCCTCACTACAAGGGACCTAAACTTGTTTGGGTCCCTAAGTCGAATCTTTGATTCTCTTGTGTAGGGAGCAGTGAAAGGAAGTAGCCAAAGTCGAATCCTTGATTCTATTGATTCCTAAGCCGTTCACATAGTGGTCGTTCTAAGCACATGACTGGAAGCATCGATGATTTTCTTTCACTCAAAGCTCTGCAAGGAGGGAGTGTGTCCTTTGACAATGGCAAAAAGGGATACATTCGGGAGTAGGAAGAATTGGGAAGTCACTCACTCACTCAATTGAAAATGTGTACTATGTGAACGGATTGAAATATAGCCTACTGAGTGTTTCCCAAATCTGCGAAAAAGGAAACAAAGTGGAATTTGTGTCAAAAGTCTGCACAGTTACAAACCTTGTGAATAGTGAAGTGGTCCTAATGGCAAAAAGATACAAGAACATTTATGTTGCTGATTTTGAGTCCCTGCAAAATGGGGATCTCACTTGCCTGAGTGTTGTTGATAATGATGCTGAACTATGGCACAGATGATTGGGTCATGCAAGCTTTACGTTGCTGAACAAACTGGTCAGGAAGGACCTGGTTCGTGGCCTGACGATGTCAAGCTTCAAAAACCACAAGGTGTGTGATGCATATGTAAAAGGAAAGCAAGTCAGGTCTTCTTTCAAGCCCAATAAGGATGTTAGTACCTCAAGGCCACTCGATCTCCTCCATATGGATCTGTGTGGACCTATGAGGGTGCCAAGTAGAGGAGGAAAGAAGTACATTTTTGTTATAGTGGATGACTACTCTAGATTCACCTGGACCTTGTTCCTCAAGACCAAGGATGAAACTTTTCTAGTGTTTGTTGCTTTCGTGAATAAGATCCAAGTAAAGGTGAGCCACAGTGTTGCGTGTATAAGATCTGACCACGGCACAGAATTTGATAATGCAAAATTCGACAAATTCTGTGTCATAATTTCTCAGCTCCAAGAACACCTCAACAAAATGGTGTTGTGGAGAGGAAAAATAGGACTCTTGAAGACATGGAGAGGACAATGTTGATTGATAGTGGCATTGCTAAAAACTTCTGGGCAGAAGCAGTTAACACTGCATGCTATTTGGTGAACAGGTGCATGATCTGGTCCCTCCTGAACAAGACTCTGTATGAACTTGGAAAGTACCTAGACCCTCTCACAATGAGATTCAGGTGCCTAACTGGAAGCACAAAAGCTCACACCCTCTTCAAAATGTGATCACTCCTCTCGACTCAGAGATTCAAACTAGATCGAAGTCGAGAAACTCACTTGCCTTCTTAGCCTTTATCTCTGAAGTTGAGCCCAAAAATATCAAGAAAGCATTAAAAGATGCTGACTGGATTACTGCTATGAAAGATGAACTCCATCAATTTGCGAGGAACAACGTATGGCACCTGGTTCCTCGCTTTGCTGACAGAACTATTATAGGAACCAGGTGGGTATTCAGAAATAAACTTGATGAGTTTGGGAACACAATAAGGAACAAAGCAAGGCTGGTAGTTTAAGGGTACAATCAAGAATAAGGGATTTACTATGATGAAACCTTTGCCCCAGTTGCTCGAATGGAGGCCATCAGAATCCTCATTGCATTTACATCTCATATGGAATTCAAATTGTTCCAAATGGATGTTAAAAGTGCATTTCTAAATGGCTTTCTAAAAGCAGAAGTCTTTGTCAAGAAACCTCCTGGCTTCGAATGTCATGAGCATCCTGAGCATGTTTTTAAACTCGAGAAGGCCTTATATGGGCTGAAGCAGGCTCATCGCGCATGATATGAAAGGTTATCTAAATTTCTCCTAGAAAATGGTTTTACAATAGGAAAAATTAACAATACCTTATTTCTGAAGAAACGGGGGAAGAACCTTCTCATTGTGCAAGTTTATGTTGACGGCATCATCTTTGGTTCAACAAATGATTCTCTGTGTGAGAAGTTTGCACAGCTAATGGGAAGTGAGTTTGAAATGAGCATGATAGGGGAATTGAATTTCTTCGTAGGCCTGCAAGTCAAGCAAACTCCTAAGGACACAATGATAAGTCAACAGAAGTACATCAAAGAGCTTCTGCAGAGATTTGAAATTGAAAGCTCAAAAGTCATTGACACTCTTATTGCCATTGCCACTGCCACTCGACTGGACATGGATGAACCCGGTTCCCCTGTGAATGAGACCATGTACAGAGGTATCATTGGGTTACTCTTGTATCTCACAACAAGCAGACCAGATATCGTATTCAGTGTGGGACTATGTGCCAGGTTTCAATCAAATCCAAAGAAATCTCATCTAAAGGCTGCAAAGAGAATCCTGAGATATCTAAAGGGAACGCAGGACCTGGTTCTCTACTACCCCTCAGGAGACAACTTCAACTTGATTGGGTATACTGACGCTAATTATGTTGGTTATCTGGTGGATAGGAATCACGACCCAAACCGATGGGCCGCGACGGGCACCCGGTACCTTACACAACCGAGTACCAACATTACATATCATTCTTATCGTACTGTTATTGGTAAATGGGCCAAACGGGCCGTCATGTGTTAACCAGAATAAACATAAGGGAATACTCAATATAAGACGACCCAATCCGATATAAAAACTTATACCTATGACATAGTGCCTATAAGACCAAAATTACACTAAACATAGGCCGACAAGGCCGTACAATCTTTCACGTACACGACATATGTCTACAAGCCTCTAAGAATACATATATGTCATAAAGGTCGGGACAGAGTTCTGCCATACCAATCAATACATGTCCTAATCATACTGACCAATAGCAACTCCATAGCAAATGGAGCGCACCAATATCTTTTGCTGAGCTAATAGCCTACTTGGAGGAATCTCGACCTGTCTATCGGGACATGCGAGCATAAAATGCAGCGTCCCCAAGTAATAGGGACGTCAGTACAAATAATGTACCGAGTATGTAAGGAATGAAACTCAGTAAACAATAGACATGAGAAAAACATGGAGTAAAAGACTCAACATATAAGTCTGAATAGCTCTGTAAATCATTTCATATTCATAATGTCATGCATATGTGTATAAATGTCATACCATGCATAGGTATATACATTCATAACATCATCAAGCCTCTGAGGGCATCCCGTCATATCATCTCGACCACTGTGAGCAAATCATCAACGTATACCAGCTGATCAGGTGGTGGTGCGTATATAACACCGTAACCTTTTTCCATATCCCATATACATATAATATATGCGTATATAACGCCATATGGTCATAGGTCAATGTACATGTATAAATGCATGAAATGCATAAGAAATACGTTAATAAGATTTCTCAGAGTATTATAAAATCAATATGCCTTTCGGATAAACTTTATCAAATACGTATTTTTCTGAGACCCATGAACAGAAGATATAATAATAATTAACATAGGGAATCAAGAATATAGACACCCCTAGTACTTCTATGAATAGAGTCATTTTTGAAAATTGTGCGTTTACTCGTTTTGTTTGTATCGTATGGATCATGCCAAAAAGAAAAAAAGGATAGCCTTAACATACCTGAATTGATTCTCTTGACAATCCCTTTAACACCCGTTGATTGCGACAACACGTAACGGCGGATCGAAGTAGGGAAAAATCCGTATGATATTCTTGAGAAAGATTGCACCGTATTTCCTTATAATTGCAAAATCTCACAATAGTAACATAAAACCAATGCCTACGAAGTGCTCCATCATGTGTTATTTGGTATTGGGGTAGGAAAATATTATGATTTCCTTCAATATATTCTAACGTGAGTTTCTAATAGAAAGAACAGTATACTTGAATCTCTTGAAAATCTCAGAGACCAAATGAAGCAAAATGGTCACAATTCTTTAAGTGTGTTTGAATGGGTATGGGCCCACTTCAAGTGGTGACTAAGCCACTTTAATCTTGCACAATATGACATCTATGCAAGACTTTTAAGAGTCATTTAAATTATAAGGGGGGCTGTCACGTTTTGGGGCCTCTTAGGCCTTATCCCATGGTCTTAATTATCCATTAATGTCTTATTTAACTAATTAATCCCCCATTAACCATTAATCAACTAATTACCCATATAATTAAGAATTATATTAAATTACTTAAAATACTACTTACTTTTAACACACTTGGTATACCTCACTATCATGGTCATGTGGTACCTTGTACGGTACTAGTCCATAAATACCAGGTATTATAGTTCGGACCGTATTTTATCCCAAATTATCAAACTTCGACGAAAATTCATTTTCTTCAATTTGCTTACCCTCTCACCTTCACGAATTTACTCATCACTTGTTTGAAATATTATAATGCCTATAATCTCAAAATAATCTCATTCCCGAACTTACGTCGATTAGCTTACGACGAAACTTTACCGTACGAATATGCGGAATGTAACATCTCATTTCCGAGCTTATATAAATTTACTTATAGTGTACTTTCACGTACGAAAATATGGGGTGTAACAAAAAGCACGTCGGACATGGCACACTTTCTGGGATTGTGTCTCATTTCATGGGGTACAAGAAAATAAAACTCAGTGGCTCTCTCAACTGCAGAAGCTGAATATGTGGCGGCTACCTCTTGCTGTGCTCAACTGCTGTGGATCAAGCAGCAACTAGATGATTTTGGTGTATTTTCTGATTGTGTGCCATTACTATATGACATCAATGCAAGACTTTTAAGAGTCATTTAAATTATAAGGGGGCTGCCACGTTTTTGGGCCTCTGAGGCCTTATCCCAAGGTCATAATTACCCACTAATGTCTTAGTTAACTAATTAATCCCCCATTAACCAATAATCAATCACTCACCCATATAATTAAGAATTATCTCAAATTACTTAAAATACTACTCACTTTTAACACACTTTGTATACCTCACTATCATGGTCATGTGGTACCTTGTATGGTGCTAGTCCATAAATATCGGATATTATTGTTCGGACCGTATTTTATCCCAAATTATCAAACTTTGACAAAAATTTATTTTCTTCGATTTGCTTTCCCTCTCACCTTCACGAATTTACTCATCCATTGTTTCAAATAGCATAATGCCTATAATCTCAAAATAATCTCATTCCCGAACTTACGTCGATTAGCTTACGACGAAACTTTATTGTATGAATATGCGGAATGTAACATCTCATTTCTGAGCTTATATCAATTTACTTATGGCGTACTTCCACGTACGAAAATATGGGGTGTAACATCATTCCTCCTTTGGAACATTCGTCCTTGAATGTTGACTGATGCACTTATCATTCTCATAACTCATAGCTCTTGTGAATACTTTTTACCCTTCTTGCCATTTAGGAAACTGTTCTTTGATTAAATCCAAAGTCCAGGGCATTCCCCCCTTTAGGCCTCTTTCTCACACCATGGTCTGTGGTCGGAATTCTTCCAATCTCGTGACTCTTGCTACTTTCTATCATGCAGCCTGTACGACTTTTTCCTTGTATGTGTGCCTATGCGACTCTTCTCTCCTTTTTCCTCCAGTTTTTAGCCAATCTCTAGGCCTCACTTTTTAAGCATATACAGAGCTTGATAAGATGTCCCTCTAGGCATCTATAAGTAAAATGAGGTTCTTCGCTCGGTACTTTGTTGAACTTACGAATATTGCTATATCTTGTTTCATAGATTCGTTTATCCATATGTATGACTTTATTGCACCAAGGTAGGTCATACTATACCATAACTCTTACTTCGATTTATCGTTACTGAGGTCTGCTACCAAACTCCAGTTACTTTCGTTGCTTATCCCATATGTATAAATCTAAGTCCTTTTATGCTTTCTCATTACTATTCATCTTAATAATGCTGGCCTAATCTCATCTCATACTTTGTGACTTTTGTCCATCCATTGTTGGTTCACCTCAATATTGATCTACTATCTATCACTGATAACTTAAAACCTTTTACGTAATCACTAGGGCTCACGTTGCATCGTGGAATATTTGAAGTGATTTTTCTTGATCCACCTGGGGGCGATACTATACTATACTTCCATAATCGTATTTCATAGCATCCCAATGTGATTTACCTTACGTGGGTATTTTAATCCTGTACAATTCATGAAAGCATTACTCAATCGAAGGCCCAATCATCATCCTTTATCTATTACAATTACACCCTCATTGTACTTTCAGGGCGCATTCCATCTCTTCTAAATGCCATTAGTCTTAGACTTCTTTGAGTTCATTCCGGCGATACTAAGCTTTCTATAACTTAGATAAATCATCAGCTCTCTTATTTTCATGGGCTTAATCCTGAGGACTTATCCATTCTCATCACCTTCTCACTCGCCCTTTCATATCCTTACTCCTGTCTTCCTAAAACCTTATTGATTTACCATACTTTAGCTTGCGACCTACACATATCTATTTATACTACTTGCAACCTTCCTTCAACTTGCTTGCATCATAGGTTTACTTATGTCATCCTGGAACATCAAGCGAGACATCACATCGTCTCTAACTCTTCTTTACTCTCTTAATTAGACCTCTCGATACTTACAAACCATAGGTTGGAAGATATACCACTGACGACACCGCTACCATTCCTGGATACTGAATCCCAGCGCTTCTAACCTTCTATCTGTTTTATGTATTATTCGCAATCTTCTGCATTTGAGTATCTCGTACGTTGTTCACCTTTACCTTACTTACCTTAAAATCTCGCATAAAGTCTTCTATCTCTTTCATGACCTCGCTTTAACACATGTATAATTCACATCCATAACTTGAAGCTCTATTATAATACTTGCACCTCTGGTTTATACACAATCCGGTGAGAGCTTCATGTTGACTTCTTATGAGGTTGGTACTCTTCTGACTGGCTTTATCATATAGCCATTATAAAATATGGGTATTGTACTATCTCTCTTGTACCTCTGATATTTAAAAGTGATCCTGCAAGGTTCTCAATTGCGAGGTCTATAATTTTCTGGGTCCAATAATCAGACTCCTGATTTACTTAGTTGGTGTAACTCTTTAGTTTCCTCTTCCTTCTAATCAACCTTTATGTAGGCTTAAGCTATCTTCCAATCTACGGCTCATGGTATGAGTTATTACTTTAGTCTTTCATAGATGCTATGGAATATCCGTGATACCATCATCTAACAATTCAATCCCTTTTCTATTAACCTGAACTCAATTCTTTCTTTTAACTTATATCAGAGTTTTCTACATCTGTATGATTGTCAACATACATGCTGCATGGATAATACTCCAAAATCTTGAGTGCGTTCATAACGTAACTAACTCCGGATCATTGATCGAATAATTCCCTTCGTTCTATCTTAGCTTTCTTTAAACGTAAGCAATTACTTTTCCTGGTCTTTCAGCCCCCTTGTTGCGTGCATACTTAGCTTATCTTAGTTCCCATACGTGTCGGAACTTTGTGCAATTCATATGGTCTCAAATATTACTTTTGGTTTTATTTCCCGCTAGGTGCCACTTCCTTATGGAGTGCATACAATGTTGTTATGAGATTGTTGTTACAAGACCATTTCCTCTTTTGGTCACTGTGCTTAGGTTGAAGCCTTCTTCTTTATTTCCTCAGCTAGTATTTCGTTGTAGTATTTAGGGAGACCTTATGGATCTTGTAAAGTTACAAACTTATCATATCTTATACTTGACGAAATTTTTTATGTTCTTCCTCGCCTATAATTATCCGTAGTTACTTATTTCCACGCCCTTGTGCTTGTAGGGTTGCTTCTGAACTAATATTTTGACTGTCTTCCCAGTGGCATTCTCTTTCATTTACCTTTAACTACCCCAACTCCTATCTGAATATATCTCAAGGATCACGATGTCATATCTGCGAGACTGAATTCCCCATGTTGGGGTTTACTAAGTTCGTCTTGCACAATTTGTTGATTTGTCTGTGTCCTCTTGTTTAGCCATAACTAGGCTCTTCCTGAATCAACTACTAACTACTCGTTGGCCCATTCTCATATCAATATTTCACGTAATCATTCTTGGGTTATTTTCTTTGTCTTAACTTACGTCTCGTACTAGTTCCTTATCTATCAATAACATCTCGGGTAGGAACCCTTACTTCCTCTCCTTGACGTTGTGCTTGCATAATGTTCTGGAATCATAGCATATCTGTAGGATTTGAATGAGTGCAATCTCATCCCTTTCTCATTTTTATCGCATTCTTCCTTTATCATTCCATAGTTACTAGAACCACTTAATTCTGATTAATGCCACATCACACCATATTCCCCCTTTAGGGGAGCACTAAGATTTAGTGCTACAATGATCTACGTATAGATGTTTTACCTTCTCATCTTTGGCATCTTTTCACATCATCGATGATCCTTACTCGCCTCGCGGTAATCCTTCTGTACCAAGGATAATGAAATTCCTCACTCGTGAGGGTGACACTTAGTGTAACTGGTACATACAGTCCCTTAAGCTTAACTTTACTTACCTTGCTTGTTTTAGGGAAGCGTCTTCCTGAATGATCTTTAAAGGGTATTCTTCTGTCGTCCATTCTATTATCGCCGGGACGCAATCTCTGAAATTCTCATGATACCGACTATTACTCAGTCCCTAGTTCATGTTTAGTTTATCTTATTCATCAGTCTATGCTGATTTCTTATTACTCTGGGGTCTAATTTTTCCTTTTGGTAATCACGTTGGAGTCACGAACTTATTTCTCAAAATGAGGATATGACTTTATGGCCTATACTCTTTTGTTGTCTCAAGGCCTGTCACCTCTCGTCTTTTTCTTCACTTGACTATAGACTCTGTAATATTGTCATTTTTTTGATCTACCGTTTTCATCCATGTATCACATCTTACTCATAATGCTTCATTAACTCTCTTCTTATTTCCCGTTAACATTTATGTCTGTCAGTTTATGTTGAAAACTCGAACAAGACATTATTTTGCTTTTATCTCCCCTTGCTCTATCTATTGGCTCTTCGGGTTTCCTAACATTCTTTCTCTACTAGGGACGGAAGTCACACTAAGATAATATTTATCCCTTCCAGGTTTCCAGTGCCTATCTTTGTAGTACTCATATCTAGTTGTACTATTATAGAGTGCACCATCTCGGTGTCTCACAAGGAGATCTATTACCACATTTGCGCTATCCTTCAGAACTATCAACTAATGCTAACAATCCATGCACCATTTTGGGTTACTCTAACCCCAACTTGATCCCGATATCCCATCCTTCTCTTAAACTATATCTATCAGCTCCCATAGGGCATAACTGAGATGTGTGTGACCAATTGTAGATACCTCTGTTACTGTTGAAGGTAACTCAAAATGCTTATATTTCTCTGCCTGAATTGTAAATACCGATAATCCTCTTTAACTGGGTGCCTCATACCCTTCTTCACCTTGTTTCTTTTACTCATTGAAGTTTGTATCTACCTTCTGAATCTCTCATTGCTTTCTACCATATGGGTGAATAAATATTCATGCCTTATGGCTCCTTTTCCAGAAGCTCACACGTCTTAGTACACACATGATCTGCTGGAGACCTTACATTTACTCATCATAAGCATCATGAAAAATTGAGTTCCTCTGACTCAACTCTTCCACAGCCACATGCAATCTCTTACCAACTATCTTTCTGGATGTAAGTATCGCCGTATTATGAATAAGATAGAGTTTAGGAAATTGAGTTCTTACAACTGAGTTCTACCACACGATCTAGAGTAAGAAGAAAGAGTGATAGTCCTAAATGCCCTGTAGCCTCCTGCTTATAAGTGCGGTGCAAAACACACCCATAAACAAGACTCTACTAGACACGGCTTATAGACTCCCTAGGACAGAACTGCTCTGATACCACTATTGTCATGACCCAAACCGATGGGCCGTGATGGACACCCGATACCTTACTCAATCGAGTACCAACGTTACATATCATTCTTATCGTACTGTCATTGGAAAATGGGCCAAACGGGCCATCATGGGTTAACCAGAATAAATATAAGGGAATACTCAATATAAGATGACCCAATCTGATATAAAAACTTATACCTGTGACATAGTGCCTATAAGACCAAAATTACACTAAACATAGGCCGACAAGGCCGTACAATCTTTCACGTACACGAAATATGTCTACAAGCCTCTAAGGATACATAAATGTCATAAAGGTCGGGACAGAGCCCCGCCATACCAATTAATACATGTCCTAATCATACTGACCAATAGCAACTCTAGAGCAAATGGAGCGCACCAACATCTTTTGCTGAGCTGATAGCCTACTTAGAGGACTCTCGACCTGTCTATCGGGACATGCGAGGATGAAACATAGCGTCCCCAGGCAATAGGGACGTCAGTACAAATAATGTACTGAGTATGTAAGGAATGAAAATCAGTAAACAATAGACATGAGAGAAACATGGAGTAAAAGACTCAACATATAAGTCTGAATAGCTCTGTAAATCATTTCATATTTATAATGTCATGCATATGCGTATAAATGTCATACCATGCATAAGTATATGCGTTCATAACATCATCAAGCCTCTGTGGGCATCCCATTATATCATCTCGACCACTGTGGGCAAATCATCAACGTATACCAGCTGATCAGGTGGTGGTGCATATATAACGCCGTAACCTTTTCCCATATCCTATATACATATAATATACGCGTATATAACGCCATATGGTCATGGGTCAATGTACATGTATAAATGCATGAAATACATAAGAAATACGTTAATAAGATTTCTCAGAGTATCATAAAATCAATATGCCTTTCGGATAAACTTTATCAAATACATATTTTTCTGATACCCATGAACAGAAGATATAATAATAATTAACATAGGGAATCAAGAATATAGACACCCCTAGTACTTCTATGAATAGAGTCATTTATGAAAATTATGCGTTTACTCGTTTTGTTTGTATCGTATGATCATGCCAAAAAGAAAGAAGGGATAGCCTTAATATACCTTAACCGATTCTCTTGACAATCCCTTTAATACCCGTTGATTGCGACAACACGTAACGGCGGATCGAAGTAGGGGAAAATCCGTATGATATTCTTGAGAAAGATTGTACCGTATTCCCTTGTAATTGCAAAATCTCACAATAGTAACATAAAACCAATGCCTACCAAGCGCTCCATAATGTGTTATTTGGTATTGGGGTAGGAAAATATTATGATTTCCTTCAATATGTTCTAACGTGAGTTTCTAATAGAAAGAACAGTATACTTGAATCTCTTGAAAATTTCAGAGACCAAATGAAGCAAAATGGTCACAATTCTTTAAGTGTGTTTGAATGGGTGTGGGCCCACTTCAGGTAGTGACTAAGCCACTTTAATCTTCCACAATATGACATCTATGCAAGACTTTTAAGAGTCATTTAAATTATAAGGGGGGGCTGCCACGTTTTTGGGCCTCTTAGGCCTTATCCCATGGTCTTAATTATCCATTAATGTCTTATTTAACTAATTAATCCCCCATTAACCAATAATCAACCAATTACCCATATAATTAAGAATTATCTCAACTTACTTAAAATACTACTCACTTTTAACACACTTGGTATACCTCACTATTATGGTTATGTGGTACCTTGTACGGTACTAGTCCATAAATACCATATATTATAGTTCGGACCGCATTTTATCCCAAATTATCAAACTTCGATGAAAATTCATTTTCTTTGATTTGCTTACCCTCTCACCTTCACGAATTTACTCATCACTTGTTTGAAATATCATAATGCCTATAATCTCAAAATAATCTCATTCCCGAACTTGCGTCGATTAGCTTACGACGAAATTTTACCGTACGAGCTTATATCAATTTACTTATGGCGTACTTTCACGTACGAAAATATAGGGTGTAACAAAAAGTACGTCAGGCATGGCACACTTTCTGGGATCGTGTCTCATTTCATGGGGTACAAGAAAATAAAACTCAGTGGCTCTCTCAACTGCAGAAGCTGAATATGTGGCACCTGCCTCTTGCTGTGCTCAACTGCTGTGGATCAAGCAGCAACTAGAAGATTTTGGTGTATTTTCTGATTGTGTGCCGTTACTATGTGACAACACCAATGCTCTCAACATGGCAAAGAACCCAGTTCAGCATAAGAGAACAAAGCACATTGATATGCGACAACATTTTCTCACAGACAATGTTGAAAAGGGGCTTATCTACATGAAGTTATGCAGCACAAAAGATCAAATTACAGACATCTTCACCAAAGCACTGAGTAGAGAGCACTTTGAAAAGAATTGTCTTGCACTAGGGTTGATAAAATCAAGTTGAGCACTCGGTTCCTCGATGATTGGCTATGAAAGAAATGTGCAGGTAAAATGGCTAAAAAGTATTTCCTGGCAAAGTCTAACTCATCTCTATACCATTGCAGGTAGACACGCATGACGATTACAGAGCAAACAAGTAGCCAATGATACTGCATTTCAGTCAAAAGGATGAAGTTCACATTTACAAAATCTGTCAGGGAACCTGGTTCCCTTGACACAGGTTAGTAGTTTTTATGTACTCCCATCCATATCTTTTTAACGGCTAAAATGGTGCCACATCATTAAAATGTCAATCTTTTCTTTCTCTCTCTTTTTGGAACTCAAATGTCCTATCCGTTATGAAATGACCTGTCTACCCAAATTGATACCCGTTCCTAACCGCTCCCTCACTCCTCTTAAATAACTTCTCTCATTGTCACTTTCATAAATGTTCACATCACAAGCCAAAATTTCCCATTTTCTTCAACAACCAAACACTCACTTTTTCCATCAACTCTTACTACACTACACCATGTTTGAAAATCTCGAAGCCAAAACTGTTCCAAGCATCATCCCCATTGTATCTTCATCTGTTGAAGCACCTTACGCTATGACCCTTACGCTATGACCCTTACGCTACCCAGTCCAAACCCTAAGCTAAAGTCACAACCACTCACTGTCTCTTCTCCAACCCAATCCAGTACTGTTCTCATCGGAGTCGCAAAACCTCGACTCCCAAGAAATTTGTGGCTAATGGTCGAAGAAGATTCAGTTGAGGGAGAAGAAAATTAGGAAATTTCTAGTCTGCCAGTGGAAGAAAGTTCTGAGATACAACACGGCGTGGGTGGTAATAGTGATGCATCAGCAATGACTACCCTAGGCCCTGATTTGAATGTCGCCTATTCTACAGGTAACGCTCCTCCTATGTCTTCTGAGTTTACTTTAGGGTTGCAAGAACAAGAGGCCATAGAGAATATGTTGTCCATAGTTGCTAAGGGGTGTTTGGATGAAGGTGTGTCTGATACTCATGGGTCTCTGAGGGAAGGTGATAGTCTACAGGAAGAGGGTAGGGAACTGGTGCCTATCGAAAATTTGGCACCTGAAAGTACTACTGGGGAACCACTCGAGGGACCCGATCCTTCCTCCCAAGAGGAGCCCTCTGCTCCTACTTGGGATGAAACCCCATGTTCATCAAAAGAACCCAGGTCAGTGCAGATCCCGCTCCTTCTCCTTGTTTCTATGCTGAGTCATTGGCTATTGTTGCTCCCGAGATGAGATCTTTTTCTGAGAAGGAGAATGACAGTAGTGAAGAAGACTATGATAATGTGGCTCTTGCAACCTTTATTAGTGCTAGGAGTAGCATGGCAACTCCCAAAACACCCACTCCTAAAAGAGCTACTACTAGGCTGCAACAAAAGGAGGCTCTTGAGTCATCTCTGAAGAAAAATAAGAAAGAAAAGAAGAGGAGAAGGTTTGTGAAGGGTGGAAAGCTAGTACATGAAGAGGTGATGCCTACAGCTCTTGTTGTAAATCCTCCAAGAAACCTGCTGTTCAAAATTCTAGAACAAAGTCATCTGTGAAAGTGATGGAAGTTCGTAATGTTGAAGTGGATGAGTCTAGAGAAAAAGTGGCAGAGGGGTCTGGTAAGAACGTGTCTGAGAAATCTGTGTCTGAGAAGGTGTATGAGAAACCTGCTGAGAAATAAAAAAGTGTAAAGAAATCTGTGAAGAGGAAGGCTAGTGCAAGTGAGGGACCTGGTTCCATGAAAAAGGCCAAGGTCAAACCAGGGATGTTGGAAGGGAAAATCTGAGGAAACAGAAAGTGCTTTGGGGCAGAACCTTTGCCCCTGATATTCTTGACATAACTTGAATACGACAACTGGTTGAAATTTGTAAATTTCAACAGTGGACCCATCTGTTCACACATGAGAGTCCAAAAGTGTATGAGGTCGAGGTACGTAGTTTCTATGCCGATTTGTTCACTGTTGAGGATGATAACATCTACTTGAAGGTAAATGGGGTTGACTTTGTGATTGATGAGGCTGTGTCGGAAACCATCTTGGAAGTGCCCACAGATGGTATATCCTTCATTAAAGGGACTTGCTCTTCAAACTTCAGAAATGCCATTCTGAAGGATGATGCAGTCCAGCAGGGGGAACGGGTGCACAAGAAGGCCCTCCTTCCAGTGAACTAACTGCTATTCGAAATGGTGAACAATGTGTTGCTCCCTCGTGCAGAAAGGCATTCTATTACATCACGAGCAGACTTATTCCTCATGGAAGCACTGGATGCATACTCCACTATAAATCTGCCGGAAATCATGATTGAGCAAATGAAAAGGTAGCAGATTTCAAGGATGGTAATTATGGGCTGCCCTATGGGTTTCTTCTCACCAAAGTTTTGAGTTCTTCAAAGTTCCCCTGGAAAAGGCCCCCATGGGTACTCGCAAGCAGAGTTTCTCCAAAATCACCTTGGAAGAGTGTGAGTGCATCGATAGGAAAGGAGGGGTTAGAAGCAATTCCACTATCTCTCAACTAATTGAAGCACAGAATATTGCTACGAAGAGATAAGGAAGTTGAAGGCAAGAAATGTTATCCTTGAGGGTTAGCTTAGTCAGGCCCAGGAGGCACCTGGTTCCAGTGGCTCACCAAGCGTAGAGGTTGCTCGGCTGACAAACGAAAATGCTGATCTTAGGAAACAGGTCGGGGACTTGAAGGAGAGGTTGCTCAATTAGCAAGGATCTGCAAATGCTCGCATAGATATCCTCCTTAGAACTCTTGCCTCTTCCTCTCTGCCTCCCCCTTCCCGTGCTCCTTAGAGTCATTCCCTTCCCAATCTCAAGTTCAAATTCTAGTTGTTTTTGTCTCCTGTGTTTGGCTATGTTTTGTGGTGATTGTGTAACAATGGACCTGCTCCCTGTTTATTTCCAAAATTAATGAACTTCTCGTCCTTTTGCTGTGCATACCTTGTTCTTCTGCTCTGTTTTTAGTCATGATTTTGTGCACACATGTGGCATGAGTTTACCAAGCTAGACTTCTTTTTGCTTATTGCTTGTGCCTAATCTTTTTATGATGCCAAAAAGGGAAAAAGTAATTGAGGGGGAACAAGAGCGCACAGACTCAGGGGGAATTTCAATTACAAGTTTGTCATCATCAAAAGGGGGGAAATTGATAAGTTATGTGTCCTGCTATGTTTTGATGATCTGACAAACTTAATGTTAAGAACTAGATGGGAAACCTGTTCCACATCCTCTGAGTACTCAAAGATCAACAGGTCTGGGACATGCTCTAACTTTCAGAGTCCAAGAAACAATAGAGGGAACAGATCGACATCAGTTCCCTTGCTGACAGTACTGGTCAACTCCCCACAGCTGTAAAGTGACTGCAACTGTACCTCTGCACACACGCAACAATGTAAACAATGGAGCAGTCACTTTATGGGAAATGCCTTTGTACCAAACATGCTTATATCATTCAAGTGATGTCACTTATGCAATATTAACATGAAGGAAAGGCAAAACAACACTCGCACACTCCAGAATTCATCAAGCTTTCTCTCAAGTGTATTGCCAACCTGCAAGTGACATCAAAGGCGTCGAGAATAAAGAGCAACATAACAAAGGATCAGTTTCCTGCATTGAGTCATCATATGTCCTTAGTTGTGTAGCATCTTTGTCAAAGTGATTTACTTGTAATTCCTACTTAGCTTAGTTAGAAGCATGTTGTAAGAAACTGGAAACTTTTGTAAAATCATAAATCATGGGTTTGTGTCTTGGCTAAAGTTAGTCGAGTTGTAAGCTTTGTAATAGAGTTATTACAAAGGGGCTTGTAATAGAGTTATTACAAGTTAGTGAGGGATTAAGAGGTTAATTCCTAGGTTACAATAGTTTGTAATCTGAAATTTGCTTAGTAGTGAAGTTAAAATCCTGCAAGGGTAGGTCGTGATTTTTAATCCCGTGAGTTAGGAGTTTTCCACGTAAAACTTTATTGTGTTATTTACTTAGAGCTGTGTGAGTATGTTCTGTGGGAACTAATAGAGAACTTGGTTCTCTATATAAGTTTGGTGGACCCTTAGTTTGTATCGTCACATGTAGAAAGACAACATTAACGTTGACAAGTTAGTGAATTTTCAAGTAAATAAAGATGCCAAGTTAAAAAACTTCGTGCATGCTTCTAAACAAATTAACTACTCCTTAATCCTTAATAGCTGCGAGCCAAAAAGTGCAATCAACCTTATTCTCTAACGTTATTCTTCCCTTTTTATTTCTTTTCATACTGGGAAAGTAAGAGAAAAAAAGAGAGGGCATTTAATTTATTTACAGTATTTTTTATAGGATACTGATAATGAATAGGTTCAAGGAACTTTCAAATGTTTCTCCGACATTTACTATGCTTGAACTTGTTATGTTGGAAATTTTGTCTTGCTGTAATAAGAAACAAACCGTCCAAAGTCATTCATCCGACTAATATTATAAGTTTAACTTTATCAAGCGCTCTTACGTGCGATTTTGATTTTCTTTTATGAGCAAAACATGTTATTTTTTATACGGCAAAGAGTCAAATATACCTTTCTATTTTCGAAAATGGTCTAAAAATATCCTTCGTTATACTATTGGGTTATCTATGCCCCTGCAGTCATACTTTGGGTTCAAATATACCCTTCATTTAAACGGAGGGACACATGTCATCGTCCTGTTGGTCAATTTTAAATATCTCCTAATTAATTAGAAAGACTCATTACCCATACCCGAAAAATAATATTTTTTTTTTTTTGTAAAAACTGAAAAAAACTAATAAAAAAGTTTTACTAAAAACTGAAAAAAAAAAAAAAATTCAGTTTTTACAAAAAAACTGCCTTAGAAAAAACTGAAAAATATTTTCTAAAACAATATTTTTGTAAAAACTGAAAAACAAAAACTGAAAATCAATTTTCTAAAGCAATTTTTTTTTAAAAACTAAAAAAAACTGAAATATTTTTTACTAAAAACTGAAAAAAAAACGAAAATATTTTTTTTTCCAGTTTTTACAAAAAAAACTGCTTTAAATAAAGCTGAAAAATATTTTCTAAAACAATATTTTTATAAAAAACTGGAAGAAAAAAAACTAAAAAGCAATTTTCTAAAGCAATATTTTTGTAAAAACTGAAAAAACAAATATTTTCTTTTTTTTCAGTTTTTAGTTAAAAATATTTCAGTTTTTTCCAGTTTTTAATTGCTTTAGAAAATTATTTTTCTATTTTTTTTCTGTTTTTACAAAAATATTATTTTAGAAAATATTTTTCAGTTTTTTTAAAGCAGTTTTTTCGTAAAAACCGGAAAAAAAAAATATTTTTGTTTTTTCAGTTTTTAGTAAAATTGTTTTTTTAGTTTTTTCCAGTTTTAACAAAAAAAAATTATTTTTCGGGTATGGGTAATGAGTCTTTTTAATTAATTATGATATATTTAGAAATGACCAACAGGACGATGACACGTGTCCCTCCGTTTAAATGAGGGGTATATTTGAACACAAAGTATGACTGCAGGGGTATAGATAACCCAATAGTATAACGAGGGGTATTCTTAGATCATTTTCGAAAGTAGATGGGTATATTTGGCCATTTGCCGTATAAAAAATAACATGTTTTGCTCATAAAAGAAAATCAAAATCGCACGTAAGAGCGTTTGATGAAAACATAATTAAATTGAATAAAGATGTGATCTCTTTAATAATTGCTTAACGTTACACATTTTAACATTTTTTAAATTTTAGGAAAATTACTAAAAACACTATTTCTAGCTAGGAATATTTTAAAAATAATATAAAAGTTACACCGAAAGAAATTTGGAATAATATTTTAAAAATAATCTAAAAGTAATTATAGTAAAAGAAATTAAGAATTGTTGGATTCTTCAGATATTACTAAATTTATTGTTTATGGGACAGGAAATACTAAACAAATTCTTCTGGTCCTTTGGTTGAATGAATGAATCCAACCTTCCAACAAATTTACTTGTTCTTGTGAACCAATATGAGTTGCAGTGGAGTTATAAATATTCTTTTATTTTTAATTAGAGGTTACATATTTAAATCTTGGATATAAAATTATTTTTGATAGAGAATATTTTATTTATTTTTAATGTGAATCTAAATTTAGTCGAGCACACAGTCAAATATTGAACATCGAGAATAGGAAAAAGTCACGTACAACGAATGTGATGAACAAGAAGAATACATGCATCTCTCGTCTTTTCTCTCCCTTTATAGTCCAGTCTTGTCTTGTGTCTACACAAATATAAAACTCCATCTTTAGTAGCACTATCTAAGTGTGGGACTATTAATTAAATACTAATGCCATTAATTAAGTATTACTTTCTTACTCGTGACAGCCCATCTTCATGTTTTCATCTTTCGGCACTGCCGGCCATTAACACTATAGTCACGGGTTAATGCTTTCTTTTGGTTTATGTTAAACGCCGATAGTATAAAATATTATTTGGAAAATATGTTTTAATGAAAAATATGTTGTTTATCACTTATTTTCCTTTGTTTGGTTGGTAAGTGAAAAACTTTTTCCGAAAAATATTTTATAGTATTTGATTAGAGACTATAAAATATTTTTATAAAGATAATTTTTTATGCTACTCTCCTCAATCCACCTTCCCCAAAACCCTCATATTTACTATCCTCCTCCCTCCCCCCCCCCCCCCCCCCCAAAAAAAAAAACCTTCCCCTTCCGAGGCTCTATTTTTTTCAAGAATTTTATTATTCTTTTTAAAATTCACACAAACTCAAATGAACTAATATGTTATTTTACTTTTTCACACAAGAACACGTTGAAATTTGAGCTCGATAATTAAAAAGAAAATACTTTTTTTGTTGAAAAAGAAAGTATCATTTCTATAACATAAAAAGAAATTACTTATTTTGTTGAATTAAAGAAAATATTTTTTCTACATTATAAAAAGAAAATACTAAGTTTGTTGAAATGAAAGAAAATATTTGTTTAACATCATGAAAAAAACATTACACGTTTTATTGAAATGAAAGAAAATATATTTTCTACGTTATGAAAAAAAAAATTACTCTTTTTATTGAAATAAAAAAATTACTTCTTCTACATCATGAAAAGAAAGTACTCATTTTGTTGAAATGAAAGAAAATATTTTTTCTATATCATGAAAAGAAAGTATTCGTCTTGTTAAAATGAAAGAAAATATTTACTTAGTTTGTTAAAGAAAATATTTTTTCTATATCATGAAAATAAGTACTCGTTTTGTTGAAATGAAAGAATATATTTTTCTATATCATGAAAAGAAAGTACTCATTTTGTTGGAAAAAAATATTTTTTCTACATTATGAAAAAAATAAGTACTCGTTTTATTGAAATGAAATAAAATATTTTTTATACATCATGAAAAGAATACTCATTTTGTTAAAATAAAAAAAAAAGTACTCCTTTATTTACAATATGAAAAGAAAGTGGTCTTAATAATATTTCTATTTGCGGGGTGGGGGTGAGGTTGGGGTGGGTGTGGTGTGGTGGGGGTAGGGGTTGAGGTGGTTTGGGGGTATGATCAGGGACAGATCTGCAATTTTGATTGCGGGTTCGGTCGAACCCAATAGTTTTTGTTCAAATCCTGTATTTATATTAAGAAATCCAATGAATAAGTACACATTATTAATTTAGAACCCAGTAACTTAAAAAGATTTTAATCTTGAACTCATAAAGTTCAAATACTAGCTCCGCCTCTGAATGTGATGGATAGGGTTGGTGGGGTGGGTTGGTGGGGTGGGTTGGTCGGGATGGGGAATAGGGTGGAGCAGGTTAAAAAAAACTTTTGGAAAAATATTTTCTCTTCTTTTGATAGGAAAAATATTGAAGGAAAATGAGTCCATGAGAAAAAAAAATTCCAAAATATTTAAGCCAACCAAACATAAAAAAGTTGGAAAATATTTTCCAGCCTTCGCACCAAACACATCCAATATTACGTTAAATTTTCTGTTTTAGTTTATCAAATCATGTTTGTGATAGGTCACATGTTGTTATATGTAATTTAACTTGATTGTGTAAAAATATTATATATTGTTTAGTGTATAAAATTTAAATCGTTAAAATGGACTTGGCTCCACAAGCCGGCAACTCTCTAGCCCATTTAAAGCTGGGCCTTTTCAGCTCAGCCCATGACCTCATGCTATTGAGTTGGGGCTGGCCTGTGAGGCCGAAACACCTAAATATTTTTGAGAAATTATCACCTTATTCCCAATAAACCTAAACTATTTAGGAAAACTACCAACTATATCCGTTTATAACTAGTTTATTATAAAAATTGGTTAATTCATAAAATATTATTAATAATAGCCAAATATTACCAATATTAGCCAATTAGTTATTTATAACAAAAAAAAGGGTCAAATTTGTGCTTTCTTTTGAGTTGGTGTTATTAGAATAGATTGAGTACATCTTACGGAGATTGAATATCAGTTTGGAGATGATTTGATGGAGTTTTGAGATGGTTTGAATTGAAAAGATTGAATTAGAAAATGAACATGAAAAAATGATATGTGTATCACACCGTGTATCATTTGTGTATCACACATGTATCATATTTGTATCAAATATCTACCACATGTATACCTGTGTGTGAGATACATGCGTGATATATGTTTCATACATGTGTCGCAGAACAGAATTTTGAACTCGATTTTAACTATGAATTCTGATATCAAATCAATCCAAATCACCTCCAATCTTCGAATTTTATATATTAACTCATCTATATATTTTCAATGAATTTCAACCATACCCATGAAAAAATGTCCTTTTTTTCCCTTAGATTTTTAGAATATTGTATATATATGTATATTTTTGTATTTCATCACCTTATTTGCTACCTCATCCATGAAATTTCATTTCCATCTTGCATCTAATGTTGGCAATCACGCTTAAAAATATGGAAGAAGATCATTACGTGTAATTCTTGGAGAGAAAGAACCTTATTTATTTGGGTTTTTAATTTTTATATGTGCTTGGCTAGTTTTGGTAAGTCTACGATTAATGACTTAAGGTTGGTAAGTGTAACGATCCAATCGACCATTTTGTGTATTTGCATCCCGTTACCCCTTTTATTGCTTCACACTTGTGTGTTTATGTCTTTATGACTTGCAGGGTTGATTAATTTCGTTCCGGGAGGCTTTCAGGTTGATTCAGACCCTTGATTCTAGACTTAGAAGTATTAAATTTGAAAATATTGACCAAACTTTAACTTTTGTGAAAATGACATTGGAACTGTATTTTTATGATTTTGATAGCTTTGTATCACGATTTCGGACTTGGGCGTATGCCGGAATTGATTTTGGAAGTTCGTAGGTTGAGTTGTGTTGATTTGCCGAAATTTGGCAATTTTAAGTTGAAAAGTTTGACCGTAGACTGACTTTTAGCTATTGAGCTCGGAAATTAACTTTGGAACTTGAAATGGGTCAGTTATGGCATTTAGATCTTTTGTACAAAATTTAGCGTCATTCGGAATTGATTTGATAGGATTCGGACGCTTAGTTGAGATTATAGAAGTTCTTGAAAATCTCTTTGAAAATCATGTGTTTTAGAGTTTAGTTCGTAGTTTTAAATGTTATTTTTGTGTTTTGATCGCGCGAGCGAGTTTGTATGATATTTTTAGACTTGTGTGGATGTTTGGTTTGGAGCCCCGAGGTCTCGGATGAGTTCCGGACACGATCCAGAGAGGTTTGGATTAAAATTACAGAAGACTGATGTCTGGTGCTCTGGTGTTGCAAATGCGAACACCAGGCTCGCATTTGCGTAGGCGACATATATGGGCAATTGTCGCAAATGCGACCTCACCTTCACATTTGCGATGCCAGTAGGAATTGTTCAGAGTTCGCAATTGCAAACATTTCTCCGCTTTTGCGATGTTTCCCTAGTTCGCAATTGCGAAGGCTTTATCGCAATTGCGATATATGTTGAGCCTGTCAGGGTTCGCAAATGTGAGCCCTGGTTCGCTATTGCGACGGTCGCAAATCCGAACCGTGTGTCGCAAATGTGACATTTGCAACTGGTTAAAGGGTTGGGAGACGGGATTTTTGAACTTATTCTCTCATTTTTGAACCCTAGACTCGGTAGGAGACGACTTGGAGAGGGAATTTTTACCTACAAACCTTGCGTAAGTGATCCTAATCTATTTCTAATTATATTTCATCAACTTTTCTTAGATTTTAACATCAAAATCATGTGCATCAAAGTATAAATATGTGAAACTACTTTGTCAAGTTTTTGAAAAATAAGAAATTGAGTTTTGAAAGTTGATTTGGACTCGGATTTTGAAACTAATCACATATATGAACTCGTGGGGTCAAGGGTAGACAAAATCTACTATTGGATTCGGGTTTCGACCAGGCGGGCCCCGGATTGACTTTTGCTGACTTCTTGGGAAAAGTGAAAAATTCGTAACTTTATCTATTGCAATTGAATTCCCTAGCATTGATTGATGTTATTGAGTCGATTTTGGTTAGATTTGAACCATGTGGAGGCGAACTTTATGGGAAAAGCTATTTTCGAGTACTGAATTGGCCTAATTGAGGTAAGTGTCTTGCCTAACTTCGTGTGGGGGAACTATCCTTTAAGATTGGTATTGTTTGATTCAGTTGTACTAAGTAAAATCCGTGTACACAAGGTGACGAGTGGGTACACGGGTTGTACGTAGTATTTGACCGGTTTAGGCTACTTAGACTATTTTCATACTTTAATTGAAATGTCATATTATGTTCTAGATTCTCATAGTTAAATCATCCTTAATTGTGTTAGACTATCCTTAAATGCTTTAGCTTGATTGTTTAGCAATTATCATACATCTTACTTGCTAAATTGCTCCAACGCTTTAGTTGAACCTGTTGCCCCCTTATTGTCACATGTTTATCTCTTCATTGTTAATTATCATTGTTGAATTAATTGTTCATGTTGCCCCTTATTTGTTGACTCATGTTATTTGATACTCATTGTTGAAGATTATTCCCTTTATTGTGAGTTAGTCTTATCTAATATTGTGATTACACGTTGTTTTCTCATTGTTGAGCTATTTGATGTTAAGGTTGTGGAAGTTGTTAATACGTTGAGGCAATGTTGGTTATTATTGGAACATCTATCATATTGAGCATTTTCCATCCATTATTGTTGTTGATATTCTTGTATACGTTGTGTTAGAGCCATGGGTTATTGTGTGGAAATATTGATATTGTTGTTGTTGAAGAGTTGTGATATGTGGGAACTTGTGGTGCAAGTTATTGTTGTGTTATGGTATTGATGCGTATACGGCGGTATAAGGTTTGGATTGATGTGCATGCGGCAGTATAAAGTGGGACTTATGTGTGTGTTGCTTGTAGGGGAACTACGTGAAGCCACGCTGCATCATAAGGTAGGCTAAAGTGCGTGTAGCTATTTCGGGAAAACTGATTTCAAAACCTATTTTTCAAATATACGACTCACACATCGGTATAAGGAAAGATTGTGGTTGAAATTGAGAAAAGTGAATACGAGGCGGTACCTCTGTTGTGATTCTTGATTATGCGAGGCAGTACCTCAGTTTTGATTTCATTATACACGAGGCGGAACCTCGATGTGATCCTTGCTGTTTATTCCACATTGCAAAGTCTTTTGGTGGGAAATATATCTGCTCTTTCATTCTTGTTGTACAATCAATTGTTGTCTGTATATGACCATTGTAGTCCTTTGGTTGCTTCTTTATGTTATTTTTACTGATGTTTTTCCGGTATTAGATCAAGCTATCATTTTTTTCCGTATTAGTTACTTCTTTCTTCTACTTTATATCCGTATGTTATTTTCATACTGCTTATTTATATCCTAGTGGGTATCTCGACCTGGCCTCGTCACTACTCTACTGAGGTTAGGCTTGACACTTACTGGGTACCGTTGTGTTGTACTCATGCTATACTTCTGCACATCTTTTTGTGCAGATCCAAGTATGTCAGCTCGTGCCGGCAGATAGAGACACTTGCCAGCAGCTTTTACCGGAGACTTCAAGGTATGCCTGCTCGGCGTCCGCAAGCTTCGGAGTCACCTTCCCTTATTTTCATTATTGTTGTATTTCCATTTCGGACAGTGATGTAGAAGTACTCTAGTAGCTACCTATAGAGTTTATGACTCAGTTCCACCGATTTTGGGGTGTGAAATTATGAGATTCCGCTTTGGAGGATTTTATCTATTGTTCAGTTATTTTTCGCAAATTGTTAAATTCATATCTACGGAGGGGAATTGGGATCGTGACAAGTTGATATTAGAGCTATAGGTTCATATGTGTTACGAGTCATAAGCAGGTTTAGTAGAGTCTTGCGGATCAGTACAGAGACATCTGTACTTATCTTCAAGAGGCTACAGAACTCTTAGGAAAAATTTCACTTATTTGATTTCTTATCGTGTGAATTGGTTGATTACGAAAACTAAATCTTTGACTTTATATTCTCCCACAGATGGCGAGGACACGCACCGCAGGATCCAACGATCAGACACCCGCACCCCCTGCTAGAGCCGCGAGAGGTTGGGATAGGGACAGAGGCCGAGGCCGAGGACGGGCACGTGGTTCAGCCAGAGCACCTACTCGAGCTGCTACAGAGGAGCCACCAGTAGCTCCAGTCGGGGGTCAGACACCCGAGGCGCCTATTGCCACCCCAGCACTTCAGGAGACCTTCGCATAGTTTATGAGCATGTTCAGCACCTTAGCTCAGACGGGGTTGATCCCATTTGCACCAGCCACATCTCAGGCTAGGGGGAGCACAGACTCCCGTGGCTCGTACCCAGAGCAGCGTGTCTAGGTTGATAAGGTCCCAGAGGTTATACTAATACAGCCTGTTGCTCCAGTTCAGCCCGTGGTTAGGGAAATAACATATGAGGAGGAGCATCTCATGCTCGAGAAGATCAAGAAGTACCACCATCCTACTTTTAGTGGTTTGGCTTTAGAAGATGCACATGAGTTTCTTGAGGAGTGTCACTGCATTCTCCACACTATGAGCATTGTGGAGACGAGTGGGGTTGCCTTCACTATGTTCCAGCTGAAGAGAGTGACATATCAGTGGTGGTGGGCGTACGAGGTGGTTAGCCCAGCCGAGGCAGTTTCACTCACATGGGATTTGTTTTTAGATTTATTCTTGAGAGAGTTTGTTCCTCAGACCCTTCGGGATGCTTGGCGCTCGGATTTTGAGCGGCTGCACCAGGGTACTATGTCAGTGTCAGAGTATGCTGTCCAATTTAGTGGTTTGTCCAGGCATGCACCAGCCTTAATTGACACAGTCAGGGAGCGAGTCCGTCAATTTATTGAGGGGCTCAACCAGAGTATTAGATACAACATGGCCAGGGAGTTGGAGTCAGAATTCCGTATCAGCAAGTGGTTGAGATTGCACGGAGGCTGGAGGGTATACGAGACTGTGATAATGATGATAGGGAGGCCAAGAGGTCTCGTGGCACAAGGGGATTTAGTGGTGGTCACGCTACGGCTTCAGCCAGTCATGGTAGGGGCTATGTGAGCTGCCCAGTTCATTCAACACTTCCAGCTTCTAGTGGTGCTCCGGTTGTATCGAGGTCCCAGGTTGCACACTTTGCTCAGCCACTTTCTAGTACACCTCCTACACGGGATGCCTTCAGTGGTCAGTCCAGCCAACCAGGCCCGAGTTAGTCCTAGCCGCCACGTCCTCCGAGAGTTTGTTTTGAGTATGGTGATACTCGCCACATGGTCAGAGATTGCCCAGACTTAGTAGGGGTGCACCTTCCCAGACTACTCAGGGTCTACGGATCTAGTCAGGTCCGCATACTTCACAGGCTATGGTCGTTGCCCCAGTTGCCACTCCACCCGCTTAGCCAGCTAGGGGTGGGGGACGGTCAAACAGAGGTCGCCCTAGAGGAGGAGGCCAGGCCAGATATTTTGCTTTTCCTGCTAGGACAGAGGCAGTTGCTTCAGACTCAGTCATTACAGGTATTGTTCCGGTCTGTCATAGAGATGCATCGGTCTTATTTGACCCAGGCTCCACTTATTCCTATGTATCATCTTACTTTTCTCCATATTTAGGTATATCCCGTGATTCCTTGAGTTCTCCTGTTTATGTGTCTACACTTATGGGACATTCTATTATTATGGATCGTGTGTATCGGTCGTGTCTAGTTGTTATTGGTGGTTTTCCGACCATATTTGAGCTGTTGCTACTTAGTATGGTAGACTTTGATGTTATCTTGGGCATGGACTGGTTGTCGCCCCATCATGTTATTCTTGATTGTCATGCCAAAAACTGTGATGCTGGCTATGCCAGGTTTACCACGGTTAGAGTGGAGGGGTGCATTAGATTATGTTCCTAGCAGGGTTATTTCATTCCTAAAGGCTCAGTGGATGGTTAAGAAAGGGTGTAATACTTATCTAGCCTTTCTACGGGATGTTAGTGTTGATACTCATACCGATGAGTCAGTTCCGGTAGTGAGGGACTTTCCAGATGTATTTTCAGCAGATCTTTCGAGCATGCCGCCTGACAGAAATATCAATTTCGGTATTGACTTATCGCCGGGCACTCAGCCCATTTCTATTCCACCATATCGTATGGCCCCAGTAGAGCTGAAAGAGTTAAAGGAGAAGTTACATGAGTTGCTTTATAAGGGATTCATTCGGCCTAGTGTGTCGCTGTGGGGTACTCCGGTCTTATTTGTTAAGAAGAAGGATGGAACTATGCGCATGTGTATTGATTATCGTCAGTTGAACAAGATTACAGTGAAGAACAGGTATCCATTGCCACGCATTGATGACCTATTTGATCAGCTACAAGGTGCCAGAGTATTCTCCAAGATTGATTTCTCGGGTTATTATCAGTTGAAGATTCGTGATCTAGATATTCCGAAGACTGCCTTAAAGACTCGGTATGGTCACTACGAGTTTCTCGTGATGTCTTTCGTGCTGACCAATGCCCCAACAACATTTATGCACCTAATGAATAGTGTGTTCTAGCCTTATCTTGATTCATTTGTCATTATGTTTATTGACGACATCTCGGTGTACTCCCGCAGTTGGGAAGATGATGAGCAGTATTTGAGGATTGTGCTCCAGACCTTGAGGGAGAAGAAGTTATATGCAAATTTCTCAAAGTGTGAATTCTGGCTCGATTTGGTGGCATTTTTGGGTCATGTGTTGTCAAGTGAGGGGATCAAGGTAGATCCGAAGAAGATTGAGGCGGTGCAGAGTTAGCCCAGACCGTCTTCAGCTATTGAGATCCGTAGTTTTCTTAGTTTGGCCAGGTATTACCGTCGATTCATAGAGGGTTTCTTGTCTATTGCTGCACCTATGACCAGATTGACCCAGAAGGGTGCTCCATTCATGTGGACCGAGGAGTGTGAGAAGATCTTTCAAAAGTTCAAGACAACTTTGATCACAACTCAAGTATTGGTGCTGCCTATGGGCTCGGGGTCTTTTACTATGTATTGTGATGCGTCACGTATGGAACTTGGCGCGCTGTTGATGCAAGACGGTAGGGTGATTGCTTACGTATCTCGACAGTTGAAGACTCATGAGAAGAATTATCCAGTCCACGATTTGGAGTTGACAGTCATTGTTCATGCATTGAAGATCTAGCGGCACTATTTCTATGGTGTACCTTATGAGGTCTTTACCGACCACCGGAGTCTACATCATCTGTTCAAACAGAAGGATCTTAACTTGCGGCAACGAAGATGTCTAGAGTTGCTTAAGGACTATGAAATCACCATTCTTTATCATTTCGGGAGGCCAATGTGGTGGATGATGCCTTGAGTCGAAAGGCGGAGAGTTTGGGTAGTTTAGCATACCTACCGGTAGCAGAGAGGCCATTAGCATTGGAGGTTCATGCCTTAGCCATCTAGTTTGTTAGATTGGATGTTTCGGATCCCAGTCGAGTTTTTGCCTGTGTGATTTCTCGGTCTTCTCTTTATGATCGTATCATAGAGCGTCAGTATGACGACCCCCATCTGCTTGTCCTCAAGGACACGGTTCATCACGACGATGCCAAGTAGGTCACTATTAGGGATGACGGTGTGTTACGGATGCAGGGCAAGCTATGTGTGCCCAATGTAGATGGTTTGTGTGAGTTGATTCTTTAAGAGGCTCACAGTCCGCGATACTCCATTCATCCGGGTGCCGCCAAGATGTATCAAGACTTGAGGCAACACTATTGGTGGAGGAGAATGAAGAAGGACATAGTGGAGTATGTAGATCGGTGCCTAAATTATCAGCAGGTGAAGTATGAGCATCATCGGCCAGGTGGATTGCTTCAGAGGCTAGAGATTCCAAAGTGGAATGGGAGAGGGTTACTATGGATTTTGTTGTTGGGCTTCCGCGGACTCAGAAAAAGTTCCATGCGGTATGGGTGATTGTGGATAGGTTGACCAAGTCGGCTCATTTCATTCCAGTGGTGACTACTTATTCTTCAGAGCAGCTGGCTTAGGTTTATATTCGCGAGATTGTCAGACTTTATGGCGTGCCGGTATCCATCATCTCTGACAGGGGTACGCAGTTTACATCGCAGTTCTGGAAGGATGTGCAGTATGAGCTAGGCACACAGGTGGATCTGAGTACAACATTTCACCCTCAGGCGGACGGACAGTTCGAGCGCACTATTCAGATATTGAAGGATATGCTTTGTGCATGTGTGATTGAGTTTGGGGGTTCTTAGGATTAGTTTTTGTCGCTTGAGGAGTTTATCTACAATAACAACTACCAGTCGAGCATTCAGATGGCTACATATGAGGCCTAGTATGGGTGGCGGTGTTGGTCTTCAGTGGTTTATTTTGAGTCGGGCGAGGCTAGGCCACTGGGTACAGACATGGTTCTGGATGCTTTGGAAAAGGTCAAATTGATTCAAGATCGGCTTTGCGTAGCCCAATCTAGGCAGAAGAGTTATGCGGATCAAAGGGTTCACGACGTTGCATTCATGGTTGGGGAGCGAGTCTTGCTCCGAGTTTTGCCCATGAAGGGTGTTATGAGGTTCGGGAAGAAGGGTAAGTTGAGCTCTAGGTATATCGGAACTTTTGAGATTCTTGAGAGGATTGGAAAAATGACCTACAAGCTTGCACTGCCACCTACTCTAGATATAGTTCATCCAGTATTCTATGTTTCCATGCTCCGGAAGTATCACAATGATCGGTCTCATGTGTTAGACTTCAGCTCAATTCAGTTCGACAATGATTTGTCTTATGTTGAGAATCTAGTGGTCATCTTGGATCGACAGCTCCGGAAGTTGAGGTCACGAGATATTTCTTTAGTGAAGGTTCAATGGAGGGGTCATCCTGTCGAGAAGGCGACCTAGGATACCAAGCACGACATGCAGAGTAGTTATCCTCATCTGTTCACCGCTTCAGGTATGTCCTTATGCACGTTCGAGGACGAATGTTTGTTTTAAGAGGGGGAGAATATAACGACCAGATCGGTCATTTTATGTATTTGCGCCATGTTATCCCTTTTATTGCTTCACACTTGTGTGTTTATGCCTTTATGACTTTCAGGTTTAATTAGTTTCGTTCCGGGAGGCTTTCGGGTTGATTCAGACCCTTGATTCCAGACTTAGAAGTTTAAATTTGAAAATATTGACCAAACTTTGACTTTTGTGAAACGACGTCGGAACTGTATTTTTATGATTCTGATAGCTTCGTATCGCGATTTCGGACTTGGATGCCGGAATATTTTTTGGAAGTCCGTAGGTTGATTTGAGGAAATTTGGCAATTTTAGGTTGAAAAGTTTGACAATATGTTGACTTTTAGCTATTGATCTCGGAAATTGATTTTGGAAGTTGAAATAGGTCTGTTATGGTATTTTTAACTTGTCTACAAAATTTGGCGTCATTCAGAGTTGATTAGATAGAATTCGGACGCTTAGTTGAGATTATAGAAGTTCTTGAAAATCTCTTTGAAAATCATGCGTTTTAGAGTTCAATTCGTAGTTTTAGATATTATTTTTTGTGTTTTGATCACACGGGCGAGTTTATATGATGTTTTAGACTTATGTGGATGTTTAGTTTGGAGCCCTGAGGGCTCAGATGAGTTTCAGACACGATTTGAAGAGGTTTGGATTAAAATTGCAGAAGACTGATGTCTGGTGCTCTGGTGTCGCAAATGCGAACACTAGGCTCGTATTTGAGAAGGCGACAAGTGTGGGCAATTGTCGCAAATGCGACCTTACCTTCGCATTTTCGAAGCCGGTAGGAATTGTTCAGAGTTCGCAGTTGCGAACGTTTCTACACTTTTGCGATGTTTCCCTAGTTCGCAATTGTGAATACTTTATCACAATTGCGATATATGTTGATCCTATCTAGGTTCGCAAATGCGAACCCTGTGTCTCAAATGTGACATCTACAACTGGTTAAAGGGTTGGGAGACGGGATTTTTGAACTTATTCACTTATTTTTGAACCCTAGACTCGGTAGGAGACGACTTAGAGAGGGGATTTTTACCTACAAACCTTCGGTAAGTGATTCTAATCTATTTCTAATTATATTCCATCAACGTATCTTAGATTTTAACATCAAAATCATGTGAATCAAAGTAGAAATTTGTGAAACTTTGTCAAGGTTTTAAAAAATAAGAAATTGCATTTTGAGAGTTGATTTGGACTCGGATTTTGAAACTAATCACATATATGAACTCGTGGGGTCAAGGGTAGACGGAATCTACCATTGGACCCAGGTTTCGTACGGACGAGCTTCGGGTTGACTTTTGCTGACTTTTTGGGAAAAGTGTAAAAATCTTAACTTTATCTATTGCATTTGAATTCCCTCGCATTGTTTACGGTTATTGAGTCAATTTTGGTTAGATTTGAGCCGTGTGGAGGCGCACTTTAAAGGAAAAGCTATTTCTGAGTACTGAATTAGCCTAATTGAGATAAGTGTCTTGTCTAACTTCGTGTGGAGGACCCCCTTATGATTGGTATTGTTTGATTCAATTGTGCTAAGTGAAATCTGTGTATGCAAGGTGATGAGTGGGTACATGGGTTGTACGTAGTATTTGACCGGTTTAGTCTACTAAGACTATTTCCATGCTTTAATTGAAATGCCATATTAGGTTCTAGATTCCCATAGTTAGTCATCCTTAATTGTGTTAGACTATCCTTAAATGCTTTAGCTTGATTGTTTAGTAATTGTCATACATCTTACTTGCTAAATTGCTCCATGCTTTAGTTGAACCTGTTGCCCCCTTATTGTCACATATTATCTCTTTATTGTTAATTATCATTGTTAAATTAATTATTCATGTTGCCCCTTATTTGTTGACTCCCGTTATTTGATACTCATTGTTAAAGATTTTTCCCTTTATTGTGAGTTAGTCTTATCTGGTTACACGTTGTTTCTCATCGCTGAGCGATTTGATGTTGAGGTTGTGGAAGTTGTTAATACGTTGAGGCGATGTTGGTTATTGTTGGAACATCTATCCTATTGAGCATTTTTCATCCCTTATTATTGTTGATATTCTTGTATACTTTGTGTTGGATCCATGGGTTATTGTGTGAAAATATTGATATTGTTGTTGTTGAAGAGTTGTGATATGTGGGCATTTGTGGTGCAAGTTGTTGTTGTGTTATGGTATTGATATGCATGCGGCGGTATAAGGCTTGGGTTGATGTGCAGGCGGCGGTATAAGGTGGGAATAATGTGCGTGTTGCTTGTAGGGGAACTACGTGAAGCCATGCGACATCATAAAGTGGGCTAAAGTGTGTGTAGCTATTTCGGGAAAACTGATTTCAAAACTTATTTTTCAAATGCAAGGCTCACGCGGCGGTATAAAGAAGGATTGTGGTTGAAATTGAGAAAAGTGAATACGAGGCGGTACCTCTGTTGTGATTCTTGATTATGCGAGGCAGTACCTCAGTCTTTATTTCATTATACACGAGGCGGAACCTCGATGTGATCCTTGCTGTTTATTTCACATTGCAAAGTATTTTGGTGGGAAATATATCTGTTGTTTCATTATTGTTGTACAATCATTTGTTGTCCGTACATGACCATTGTAGTCCTTTAGTTGCTTCTTTATGTTGTTTCTACTGTTGTTTCTCCATTATTAAATCATGTTATCATCTTGTTCCATATTAGTTACTTCTTTCTTCCATTTTGTATCTGTATTTCATTTTCATACTGCTTATTTATATCCTAGTGGGTGATTCGATCTGGCCTCGTCACTACTCTACTTAGGTTAGGATTGACACTTACTGGGTATCGTTGTGGTGTACTCATGCTATGCTTCTGCACATCTTTTTGTGCAGATCCAGGTACGTTGGCTTGTGCCGGTAGATAGAGACTCTTGCGAACTGCTTTTACAGGAGACTTCAATCTATGCTTGCTCGGCGTTCGCAGGCCTCGGAGTCACCTTCCCTTATTTTCATTACTGTTGTATTTATTTTTCGGATAGTGATGTAGTAGTACTCTAGTAGCTATCTATAGAGCTTATGTCCCAGTTCCACCGTTTTTGGGGTGTGAAATTGTGAGATTCCGCTTTGGAGGATTTTTATCTATTGTTCAGTTATTTTTCGCAAATTGTTAAATTCATATCTGTTCAGTTTTTATTGTGGATAGGCTTACCTAGTCGTAGAGACTAGGTACCAGCACGACATCCTACGGAGGGGAATTGAGGTCGTGACAGTAAGTTGGGACTTATTTGGAATATTTCTGTAAGATTCCCAACTATTTACCCTTTAATACTGAGGCCTAAATGATTTACTTTTCCTGTATATACGGCCTAAACTATTTACCCGGCCTACCCAATCCCCTTTCCCTTTTCAATTTCTCTAAACAAGCATAGTCCCACACCCGAATGTTCTTTTCCCTTTTCAAAAAACACAAGTAGCTCATTCTTTTTAGTGGATGATGAAAATCCAGTACAAACCCATGCATATTTCCAATTTTTTGTTTTAGAATTTTCTATATAAATTTTAAAAGACAAGTTTTTATATTATTTTATATGAGTTTCAATCCAAAATCCTCTTTCTATATTAGTATATTTTTTTTTGTGTATGTATTTGTATTTCTGAACCCATGCATTGTTGTGGTTATATATTAAGTTTCCCAGATTAAAAAATTTGTGTGTGTTTGAAGACCCATCATTATTGAGCTTAAAGCTCCTAAATTTGGAATTTCATTTTGAAGATTTGATGTTTAATTCGAAGTGGATGTTGTAAAATATTACTTATAGTACCTTCAGAAAGTTCGTAATGAAATTTGGTTCACATTTGGAGCTGGTTTGAGGTACTTGAGAACGAATTTTTCAGCTGAAAGTTAAAGAAGAACACAGTTACCGAATAGTATATTGTTATGGTATACAATATAGAGGAATTTTTAGAAACCACTATTGTTTAGTGGCTATTAACTTTTTATAACTACCATAAATATAATTAATTCCTATAGCTACTATTTAGTTGTTACGCGACTGTATTCGTGCTACTGTATTCATGAATACAGTAGCGGAATTCGCCTAAAAGTAGAGGAGTCCAGCTGTGCGACTGTATTCATGAATACAGTATACATTGTATTTGACTGTATACATTGTATTCAATTCACAGATATTCATTATTCACTATTATATATTGTATTCAATTCACCATATTCAATTCGGTTGTATTCAAACAACAAAAAATCACAAAAACACAGTGATATTCGGCTGTATTCAAAAAGTACAGACCTTCGGAATACATAAATACAGGCAAAAAAATAATATATTTATACAAAAAAATAATGTATTTGAGTGTATTTGTATAGAATACAATGTGTTTGTGTCATTGTATGTGACTAAATAGCAAAGAAGAGAAGAAAGTTAGCGGAGATGGCATTTTCCAGCCAAGCAAAATACTGTATACATTGTATTAAAACTAAAAATGGAGACGAACAAAAACCTAGCCCTCAAATCTTCTGCTCGTAGCCATGGCTAGATCAAATCTTCTATTTTTCTCTTTTTCAATTCTTGTTCTTCTTTCGGTTGGGAAAGTCAGAAAATTAGAAAAGGACTGAACTTAAATCAAGTATGCTTGCACGATTTTCCAGTCACGAGAAAAGGATAACTAAAAAGGAAATTTTGAGGGGGAAGAGAGAAGATTGACAATCTTGCTGATAGAGAGAGAAGAAAGAGAGAGAAAAAGAATATAATTGACGTATTTCATGCCTCAATTTTAGGTATAAATAAATACCTATTTTGCTATAAAATATAAAAGGTAGCTATATGTAATAATATTTTAAAATTATTTTGGTTTATAATAAATAAGATGTAATAGTTTGTTATAGGAGGTAAAATTTCCTACAATATACTATTATACTGCAATAGTATACTGTAATAGTATATAATATACTGTAAATGGTATACTGTAATAATATGGAATATACGATAACAATATACTGTTATAATATATAATATACTTCAATAGTATACTTCGACTGCTATTTGTTAAATCATCTGGGTGCTATTGTGCAAAGCTAAAATCGTGGTTATAGTCTAAATTCGATTGCTGATAATTTAAAAAGAATGAAAATTGTCCACCAGTAAAGAAGCTTTGAAGCTTTGGTTTGAGAATTAAAAGCGTAATGCAGTTACCCAATTGTATACTGGTACGGTATATAATACTACTATAAGAGTATACAACTATACTATAATAGTATACTGTAATATTATATAATATACAACAGTGGTATACTATAATAATATATAATATACTATAATAATATATTATAATAATATATGATATACTATAACAACATACTTTAACTGTTATTGTTTTGTCATCTGGGTGCTATTGTACAAAGTTAAAATCGTGGTTATAGTCCAAATTTGGTTGCTGATAATTGAAAAAAAACAAAACTAATCCACTATTAAAGGAGCTTTGAAGCTTTTTGTTTGGGAATTAAAAACTTAATAATTGTTTGGACGTTGGATGCGGGTGGATTAAACTTGTTGCAAATATTTGTACGAATTTGAATATGAAATTTGAGTTTATTTACAATTGATTTGAAGTGGATTTGGTCGAAAATTTCAAGTTAAAGATCTCCTCCATCACTTTGTCTCCAATTTAAAATTTTCGTTATGACTATATGAAATATAGTAAGATTTTATTTAGTTCATTTGAAATTGGTGCTGATTTCAACCTCTTTCAGCTACAATAGGTATAATGTAAATAGTTTGTGGGTAAGAATTCTTTATGGGTATAGACCAGTAATTACTTTCAGCCGCATGGGTAATTGCTTAAGATCCCCATATTTTTTCTTACAAAAAGAGAAAAGTATCTAGTTTATCATTTTAGAATAAAAATGCAATTAATATTAGCGCAATTGACTATTTGTACCTAACCTAAATTAAAGTATACATACTCTAAATACACTAAGTATTAATAATCATACATAAGATATATATACAGTCAAATTTCTATATAACAATCTCATTTGTTCTCATATTTTTGGCTGCTACAGTGAAGTATTGTTATAGAGGAATTATAGCATAACAAAAAAATTGGTTCCGATAAAAGTTTGACTCTTACAGTGAATGGTTGTTTACCTATTTAGAAATTACATCAAATAAACATAAAATATGATAATAACAAACATATAGAAAATAAATAAATATTGGTTAACTAACTATGTAAAAAGCATAACCAATGAAATCTAGTAGAACATGTAAATGTTAGTGGCTTCACACCCGTTGCCATATAGCGCAGTAGCCCTATGCGCTAATGTTAGTTATGTTCTTCTTATCTTTTCATTCATTAATATGGTTTTTCTGTCCGTTCTTTTACATCATTTTGGTTTTGGACTCCCTTAATTATTGGGATACTATTTGTTACGGATATTAAATAAAGTTGCATTTATGTTTTTTCACAATTTTGGTAAAAGAATCTGAAGCCTAAATTGTTGGTTCAATTTCGGCAATTATTCTTTTTGTAAACCAAGCTATCAAATTGTCAAGTTGGTTTTTGCTCATGAAGGTGAAGAAAAGCAATAATATTCACTCGGTTATGAATTTCTCGCTCTTGGGGTTGCGAGTGATTGAAGTACTTATTGTTGGCGAGCCGTTAAGGTACCCACACCCCCTAACTTAAAGCACCATAACAATCATAAGAGAATTCAATTTTGTATATGGTATGTTGAGATGGAAGATGACGATGTTGATATAGAAGTTGATATTTAAGATATGGTTAATGAGAGTTATATTGATCATACTACTTTCCCTATGGGTAGAAGTTTCATCTCAAAGTTGGGCAGCGCTAATCTCCTTGATTGGAATGGCTGCCTCTCATTCGCTCAACTAGTAAAAGATGAGCTTCATGTCCTGGTTTTCGATGATTATAAAATGTTGAAATGGGCTGAAAGTAAGCAGATCATCAAAAAACTAAATTTACGTCTTTCCTTGCTTCCTTGAGTTATAATATATTTTTTGTACTCTTTATCATTGTGAATAAAAACTTGATCGTCTACGTTTTTTTGGAAAATTCCCAGGGAAACTCGCGTATCTACCCTTCGTCGTAGGGCCGTTAATATGGGCTTGGCCCGTTAGGCCAGGCCAACGGTGATTTAGCAGGGTTGGACTAGAATTTTTGGAGCTCATTTAAAAATGAGGCTTTTAAGCCCGACCCGAGTAAGCCTATGGCTCATGAGGCTTGACTGAGGCTGGGTTGGGCCGGCCGTGAGCCTAATAAAAATATTTATTTAAAATATATACAGTAAAATATACAAAGTATACTGCCTATAGCGATGGAAAGTCAGAATTGGATCTTTACTTAGAAGAACCAAAGCTTGATTTTGAGAAGTTTCAAGAGATGGATATGTTGTCATGTATTGGAAGGACCATTCTAGAAAATATCCCGATCTTTTAGTGATGGCGCACGATGTACTTAGTATTCTTATTACCATTGTAGCACCGGAATTAGCATTTAGCATTGGTGGGCGTGTTATGACAAAGTACAGAAGTTGCATCCATCATGAAAAAGTCTAAACACTTATTATTACTTGAAATTGGTTGCACAGTTTTTCCCAAACTCAACTGGTAATATTTTTGTTTATGTGAATTTGAATATTATTAGTTTTTAAAATTTAATTATTCTTAATATTTATCTAATTAATATTGCACATGAATTGTAGATGTAGATGAAAGTGAAGATGTCAAGACAACCTTGTCACAAGCGGATTCAAATGTGTTTGATGAAGATGATGTGTTGGATATCCCATAAGCGTCATGGACGTTCTCTTGAATAGTTTGTTTTAAGTTTTGACTTTTAGTGAATGAAATATAGTCTTGTCTTTTACTTTTTTAGTGTTTATTGTGATATATTGGAATAGTATAAAAAGTTATTAAGTTTTGCGAAATTTTTCCAATAAGATATTTTTTAACTTTTAATTTTTTTTTTGTTGGTTAGAACTTAAAGAAAAAATATAAAATTATTTTAACAAAATGATGGGCCGGCCCATGGGAGCCCGCGGCCCACATAAGGCAGGGGTGGGCTGACCATTATAAGGCCTATCAAAATGGTGGGCTAGCCCAGCCCATCAATTGTTAAAGCCCATGTGGGTTGGGTTGCCTTAACCCGGCCCATATTGACAGCTCTATCTTAGGGTGCGCACTAGTTAACTTGCTTGTGCAATAGCTCGCAAACCACACAAAAGATGTAAACCGATCTAGACAAGCCTGGTGCGACGAGCTCTAACTGAGGAGGGTACTGATAAGGGGAATCGATCACAGGTTTTCTATGTGGGAAACTACTCACCCAACCAACTCAACCAATAATATTGGAGTAATTGAGCGATTGAGATTATGTAATCATCAATCTATAGTGGTGTATCTTTGCTTATGTATCCTTTTGTTTATGCCTCTCGAGGTGTCTGTCATCCTCCTCATTTTGGTGATTCAAAATTTCGAGTACCTTTTGAATAAGATAAGTTGTGAAAAGATACTACCCATTATTTATGAGATACACCTATTCTTTGTGAAAAGATGTTACTTGGAAAGGTATGCTTCACTCTCTATAAAGAATTGTTTCCCTTACAGAAAATTTGCACTTGAGTTTCTTCGGTCCTTGGCTCCTTATCATATCACTTCCTTCCAAAGACACATACGTGTCAAATTATTCTAAATTCCTATAAAATCAATTGAGAGATCAAAGAGTCTTTCAGAACTTCTATTTGAGAGCACATTAAAAGATTTCTGAGTGATCCATTGTATCTTGAGAGTAGTACGTCATTTTGCTATATGCATCTAATAGCAAAATCTAATCTGAAGTTAACGCCTTCCATTATGTATGGGCAAAAAATTCCAATTTATGTGTTTGACCCGGTCAACGGCGATAAAGCCTTTGAAGGCTGTGACGAGTCAGCCTGACCCCAAAAGGTCGAGGTCAGGTGAGAAAGATAAATCGCAGTCGAGGTCGAAATGGCTTAGTAGAAGACAAGGACTAGGGCGAGCACCCGTTTTCAATACGGAGTGACAACCAGCTTAGGATTTAGATTCCTTAGGGAATATTCTAATGGATATTCTTTTCTGTTGTACTACCTAGGATTTTGTGACCCATGTATCCTTATAAATAGGAAGAGATGTAGTTTAAGAAAGGGATCATACCTTTTTTGTAAAGAATATCATTGATAGTCTCTGTGCAAGATTCTCTCTTTATTGAATAGAAACAAAGCCTAACTTTAAACTTCCTTTTTCTTCTATCTCTCGCTTACCATCCAACAAGAATCAAAATATTCAACTGCTTATCACCATCGATCATTGTCAGAAAACATCTTTGAAGATCTTACCTTTGTCGGTGAACTTTGTTTCATTTATTATTCAAAAGCCATTTATTATCATTTATTTCTATTATTTACATTTTTAAGCTTTTATTGTTCATCATTGTTCCTAGATAATCTTTTCAAATATTACATAGTGAATACTCACCCCAAAAGTGCTAGATCTGCTACTGAATATTGATATTGACTATGATTAACCCTAGTTTTCTATAAATCTAATTATATAAAAACCTAGATCTAATTTTTGGGTCATACAGTTTGGCGTCATATGTAGAGATTGTATAGTCAAACAATCAGTTTTCATTCAGATCTGCATTATTCGATAACTTGTTAACCTAACATACTATAGAGCTATCCTTTTTTCTTCGCATACAGAGATACCATGGCAGGTAACTAGGGAAATATCGATCAAGGAAAGGGAACAAAAGGGGTGGACAACGTTCCACTCAACCTTATGAGTGCCATCGATGAAGGGTGCGAAACTCAAGATGAAGAAGTAATCCTCATGACATCCCCCAGGTTAGGGAAGTCGCTGACACCCTTCTGTAGCACAACCAAACCAAACAGAAAATAGGCTTCCACATTCGCGGAGGAAGGAGCACCACCCACTATGAAAAAGCTCATAGAGGCTTGGCTAACCGACACTTTGGTCAGCGTGATGAGCAAGCAGGCCCCGTGTACGACCGAGGAAACCCTAAGGATCCCTACAACACAGCATAAGAATGGACGAGAGGATTAACCGAACCCTCCTACTTCAGGTAATACTCATGCAAGCTGACAGTTCAGGTGACAACGTCCACGCCGATGTGTTAAAGAGAATGGAAGAAATGGAGAACGAGAACAGGGCACTCAAGGAACATATGAAGGATCACCAAGAACGGGTAGACAAGATACCATATGCACCCAAATTATTACCAAAACGAGACGCAGACAGGTTCGTGGAACAGTCGTACAGGGAAGAAGCAGCTGATCCCGAGGACCATGTGACCCATTACGTCACTGCAGTGAAAGGCAATGACCTCACCAAGGAACAAATATCCTCTATCTTGTTGAAAAGGTTCGGTGAAAACCTCACAGAAGGGGAGTTGACATGGTATTCGCAGCTGCTAGCCTATTCCAACGAAACATTCGAAGAGATGGCGGACAAGTTCATAACGGCGCATGTCGGGGCCAAGAAATATGAAACAAGGGTAAATGATATCTTCACCATCAGACAATCCCTAGGGAAAGGACTGAGGGACTTCTTAGCTCGATTTAAAACGGTGAGAATGACCTTACCAAATGTCTTCGAAGGGATGGCTGTAGCAGCCTTCCAAAACGGGCTGAACAGAGAAGGTTTAAAGGCGACCGGAAAGCTACTGAGCCGATTGATGAAGTATCCACCAGCTACCTGGGACGAGATCCACAATGCATATTGTGCCGAGGTCAGGGTAGATGACGAAGACCTCAATGGGCCAACCCAACGACTCATCTCAGTGCAATCCGAACCCAGGAGGGAATGTAAGGACGACACACGGAGAGACCCTCCAATGCCGCGATCAGGCAGAGATCAGCATCAACCTTATATCAGGCCACTCGTCCCCAACTTTTGCCGTGAAGATGGCCGCTCTAAGCCAAGATCAGACGTCCACATAAACAACTGAAGTATGGTCCCCTTACTATCCGCTCATAATTTTTGTGTGTCACCTACAGAGGAGGTCTATGCACTCGAGAAGCTCGGACCAAAGGTGAAATGGCCACCAAAGATAAGGTCCGTCCCAAGCACCAAGAAGTCAGATGCCTTCTGTGAGTTCCACCAAGACCGTGGACACAAGATAAAAGACAGCCACGCTCTAAGGTTAGAAGTGGCGAACCTGCTGCAACAAGGACACCTCAAAGAGTTGCTCAGTTGACAAAGGCAATAACACCTTAGCAAAGGGACGAGAACGTCCAGGCCCGCCAAGCCGCCTTATCCCGCTCGCACCATCAACATGATTATTGGGGGCAGTGACGACGCCTCCATCAACGACATCAAGTTCATCGCCACTCACAAACTCAAGAGATGGATCACTTATGAACAGTATGATGGCCTCGAAGAGAGTATCATCTTCGATGAGTCAGATGCCGACAATTTGACTTTCCCTTACAATGACACATTTGCCATCACTTTACAAATTCTTGATACTCATGTTAGGAGAATTACGGTGGACGACAGAAGTAGAGCATGCATTATTTATCCACGTGTCCTCATACACATGCGCCTTGAGGATAAGATAGTGTCGCACTGCATTACACTAACCGGTTTTAACAATGCAGTTGAACGAACTTTGGGCGAGATCACACTCCCCATCCTCACTAGCGGGGTGATGCTGGAGACCACGTTCCATATGATGGATCAGAACATAGCATACAACGCTATCGTAGGTCGACCACCCCATGAGGGCAGTCCCCTCCAACCTATACTAAGTGATCAAGTTCTTAACCCTCTGGGAAATATTCAATATACGAGGGAAACAACACATATCCCGAGAATACTATCGGATCGCCCTGGATAGTGGAACTACTCAACAAAAGAAAGAAAAATATAAGGAAACATAGCAATCAGCAGGGTCGAGGTCCCTACAGGTCGAAGCCAAGGACACCATTACGGATCCGAAAATGGTCGAAGCTGCAGGATCGACCATAAAGGATCTCGATCTCATCCAGCTAGATCAAAGCGACCCTAGAAAAAAGGCCTACATCGGTTGCAAACTCAAAGACCCAGGTAAATTTAGTCAATTCTTAGTAGCTAACGTAGATTTGTTTGCCTTTAGACATGCAGATATGCCAGGCATCCCCAAAAATATAGCCACACACATGTTAAATGTCGACCCTACCACCCTCAGTAAGGCAAGTTCGGCGAAAGTTCAACCCCACCATCATCGAGGCCGTCCAAGAGGAAGTGTAGAAATTGTTGGCCAATGGCTCTATTAGGGAGTCAAAGTACCCCAAGTGGATTTCTAACGCAGTAATGATAAAAAGAAGAATGGGAAGTGGAGAATGTGCGTGGACTTCACCGATCTGAAGAAAGCTTATCCGAAGGATTCATTCACATTATCGCACATCGATCAACTTATCGATGCCATAACTGGACATGAGCTTCTGAGCTTCCTGGACGCTTACTCAGGCTACAACCAGATACTCATGGAAGAAGATGAACAGGAAAAAACTACATTCATCACTCATAGGGGAACGTACTGCTACAAGGTCATGCCATTCAGGTTGAAGAGTGTGGGGGCTACCTATCAAAGGCTGGTAACAAAGATGTTCAAAGATCAGCTCGGCAAGACCATAAAGGTATACATTGATGACATGTTGGTTAAATCCTTAAGGGCCGAGGATCACATCGACCATCAGAAGGAAGCATTCGAGATATTGAGGAAATACGAAATGAAACTGAACCCCATGAAATGCGCATTTGGCGTGACTTGGGGTAAGTTTATGGGTTTCCTCGTATCACAGCGTGTAATCGAGGTCAACCTAGATCATATTAAGGCTATCGACCGGATATCGGAACACCTAACCACCAAGAAACAAATTCAAAGACTGACGGGTCGAATCACCGCCCTATCCAAATTCATCTCGAGGTCGTCCGACAGGTGCCATAGGTTCTTCAACGTACTAAAAAGGATAACGGCCTTGAATGGACGCCCAAATGTATACAAGCGCTAAAGGAACTCAAGGAATACCTGTCATCGCCACTCTTGCTCTCTAAGCCCGAGCCTAGGAAATGTCTCATCATCTACCTTAGTGTTTCAGAAGTAGCAGTAAGTGCAGTCCTGGTTCGAGAAGAAAAAATACGCAATCTCCAATTTATTATATCAGTAAAACACTTTTCGACACCGAGACGAGGTATCCTCACCTCGAGAAACTGGCCCTGGCCCTTGTCGTAGCTTCAAGAAAGCTCAGGCCATACTTCCAGTGCCATCCAATCTCGATCGTCACCATGTTTACTTTAAGGAGCATATTGCACAAAGTCAAGCTGTCGGGGAGGCTGGCCAAATGGGAAATTAAATTAAGTAAGCGCGACATCACTTACAAGCCTCTCACAACGATAAAATCACAAATGCTCGCTGACTTTGTTGCGGACTTTAGTGCCAAGGTAATGCACGAGGCTGAGAAGGAAGCCACTAGAGCTTCTCACGTGACTCAAGACCTCTGGGTCCTGCATAATGACGGTGCATCCAATGCATGCGGATACAGACTAGGACTCGTGCTCGAAATCCCCAATGGCGAAGTTGTTCGCCAATCTATAAGGTGCCTAGATATGACTAACAATGAGACCGAGTATGAGGCCGTAATTACAGGATTGAGGCTAGCACTCGAATATGGGGAGAGACACCTAAGGCTACGTTGTAACTCCCAACTCGTCGTCAACCAAGTTATTGGGACTTTCCAGATCAAAGAGCAAAGGTTGCAGAAGTACCTGTCTCAGATATGAAAACTGTTACCCAAGTGTGATGAATGCCAGCTCGATCAGATTCCACAAACTCAAAACGTCGAGACGGACGGCCTCGCAAAATTAGTCATCGTAACAAAAAGCATAACTCCCAGGAAATGAGCGTGGTAAATCTCATCAGCTCAGCCCTAGATCACGTCGAGGTAAAATCTGTAAACCTAACCTGGGACTGGCGCAACTGCATTATAAACCCAATTGCAGGGCAGTACTTTCCCAAATGATAAAAAGGAAACCAGGAAGTTGAGAATACAAGCGACAAGGTACAACCTCCTTAGCAACAAGTTGTAAAAGAGAACATACGGTGGCCCCTTAGAAAAGTTCTTGGGACCAAACCAGACTCAATGCATCCTCAAGAAAGTCCACGAAGGCCATTGCGATAGTCACTCCAGTGATCGAGCACTTGTTAGGTGCCTCATACGGGCATGATACTATTCGCCCACCATGAAGAAAGACGCCTTGGAATTCGTAAATAAGTGTGAATAATGCCAAAAGTACGCCCCAATAATCCACCAAGCGGGCGAACACCTCCATTGCGTCATTTTGCCACGGTCGTTTATCAAATGGGAGATGGACATTGTGGGACCGCTTTCGCCGGGACAAGGTAATGTTAAATTCCTTTTAGTTTTGACTGACTACTTCTCTAAATGGGTGGAAGCAGGCGCATTCGTCCAAATTCTCGAACAAGAAATGATCACCTTCATATGGAAGAAGATCATATGCCGATTTGGCCCGCCTAAAGAAATAAGCTGTGACAACGACCCAATTCACGGGAAGAAAAACCACCAAGTTTTTTGAAAAATGGAACATTAAAAGGATACTCTCGACCCCTTACCACCCAGCGGGCAACAGGTAAGCAAAATCCTCCAACAAATCAATATTGAACATCATGTAGAAGAGACTCAAAGATGCTAAGGAACTATGGCCGGAGACAATCCTAGGAGTGTTGTGGGCACATAGGACGACCCTAAAAACAAGCACAGGAGAAGCACCTTACTCCTTAATCTATGGGACTGAAGCATTCATATCAGTTGAAGCAGGATAACCCATCCTAAGATACACCAACAGGAGCTGCAACGACAATGACAATAATAGAAAACAAGACCTCGATGAAGTCGAAGAGACATAGCGTATATAAGAATGGCCGCATAAAAACAAAAAGCAGAATGCTACTACAACAGAAAGGCCAAGGTATGGTTACTCAAGATTGGGGACTATGTGTTGAAAGCCAAAACCCAATCAGGAAGAGATCCTCAAGAAAGGAAATTAGAAGCCAATTGGGACGGACCATACAAAATCATAGGCAAGGCAGACAAGGGTTCATTCCAACTAAAGACATTGGAAGGAAAGCTCTTACCAAACAATTGGAACATCCGCCACCTCAAGTACTTCAACTTCTGAAAAATAAGAAATGCCCCGTAAGTTGTACTCTTTTTCCCTCACTCAAGTTTTGTCCCAACAGGATTTTCTCAAGGAGGTTTTTAACGAGGCAACGAACGAGACATTTTGAGTTGAAGTAAGCAAGAACAACCATATTTCATTGCCCGACTTCTTAAGAATCTCCGAGTCGAACAATGAAGGGACTAAATATATCGGGATTGGGACTGGAATGCCAGCTAGCACCCAAAACTTGTAATTTTCTCCAAAAATGCCTCAGGGCGAAATGATTTAATTGATATAATGCTGTTGAAATAAATAAGATACTCGTTTATTGAAACTGCTCTCCTAAGTCTCCCAACTAAGAGGTATGATTCGAATAACTCGAACAAAACTCCTCGGCCCTCAACCACATCTCAACTTAGAGATACACTCGACTAGTTCAAACAAAACCCTTTGGCCCATGGCCACATCTTAACTAAGATGTAGGTTCGACCAGCTCAAACAAAACCCTTCAGCCCCTAGATACATATTAAATAAGAGGTAGGTTCGACCAGTTCAAACAAAACCCTTCGGCCCTTGGCCATGTCTTAATTTAAAGGTACATTTGACTAGCTCGAACAAAACCCTTCGGCCCCAGGCCATGTTTAACCAAAGAAGAAGTATTTTCGACCAGCTCAAACAAAATCCCCTCGGCCTATGGCCACATCACTCATACATAAAAGGCATGCACTTAATCCGCTTGAGTAGAACTCCTCAGCCCCATGACCATCGCAACCCAAAAGGCAATAGCAAAGGAGAGATGCGCAGAAGTAAATCACACAATCACAAAAAAAAAATGCAAAGATAAAATATGTACGTATGAAACAAAAGCTAACTTTTATATTCAGATAAGGGTCTTCAAGAAGGTGCATGAAAACGCCAGCAAAAAAAAAGGACAAAGTATAAAGTACAAAAGCTAAATGAAAACAAAAACATAATATCTAATGATCATCACCGCCTTGATCTCCATTATCCCCCTCAACCCGGCTGTAAGCAGAGTCGCTCCAGGCACTATCTTCAAGCTGGTTGAAGCCTCCCTCATCATCGTCCTCTGCATCAGGCTGAGGCGTGTCGGGGTTGTAACCGCAGGCTAGCCGAGCTCCACAAGCTTTAGCTCGAGCTTCATCTAAATCTATCTCAAAGACGAAAATTGTCTAACCCAATTCTCAAACCACCTCTACTCGGGCGTCATCAAGGATCCATTCCTCGTACTACTCCCATGGAATGGACGAAACTCAGAGGCATGATAAATGGAGGGACGTTTGAGCAGTTTAGCATTCTCGCCCTCCACATCAGAAATCCACTCTTGCAGCTCGGTGTTCTCTTTCTCCAACTTACCAATTCTCTCCTCGAGCCTAGTCTCCTTAGCTTCAGTTGTCGACCGAACATTGTCCCGATCAGCATGAATGCTTTTATTCGCCAACTCTAAAAGAGCAGCCCTTTTTCGAGTTTCCCTTCAGGCGGACTCCGCTTTCTCTATCAGCTGCTGCTTACTAGGACCTCCCCCTTGAGCCCGTACACTTCAAACTGGCGCTCATCCAACTAATCTTGCAGTTGATCAACCCGACTCTAGAGGTCACGGCACTGGGCTTCTACGCCACTGCTCAGCTCGAGAGCCTCCTCTTTTTACTTCAACGCCCCCTCGAGAGAGCTGAACTGCTCCACATACGCGAGCAACTCCTCGTCCTTCTTTCTCAGTTCCTCCCTCAGGGCAGGCACATCGCCCCCTCACGGAGCCGCGTCTTAGCCTCCTTATATCGCCTTCTGAACTCCTATTTACTTCGACCGTATTTCTAGTAGACCTCCTTCCGCCTTTTCTCTCTCTGCACGCTCTCAATCTCCAGGATAACTGTCTACAAGTAAGAGGAAAAAGAGTAAGTAAGTAAAAACTCGAAAGCGAGCCAACACAAAAAATAAGAAGAAGAGAAAAGAAGTAAATGAAATGATTTACCCTAAGAGCAAGGCCAGCGATGCTCTTGGAAAGAGTACTATCACTCAGCTCTTCGAGAGTCCCGTGCTCGACATCAAAGCAGAAGGAGCTAAACGTCTGAACCACGTCCTCAGTGTTCTTGAGCAAATCATAATTTTCTAGGATCGTGATAGTCTGTGATCCCCCCTCCACTCTGACTTCAATATGAGTTGTCCCACTGTTAATCATCTCGTGATCTTTAGGGTCGAGGTCGGAATCAGATTCATCGCCAAAAAGCTCAGCTCGATCCTCGACCTGCTCGGTGTGCATCTTGTCTTTCCTCTTGTCATCAGGGGAAGCTTCCCGAGTTGGTCCAAAAGTCGAAGTCTCCCCATATCCGGGACGTACGGGACATCATCAACAACATTCACAACTGCCTCATCCCCGTCGAGTAGAAGGGAAGCAGCAACATCGAATCCCTCCAACCTAGGCATCTCTGAGGCCATCCCTACACCTCCACCGGCCAATGTCACCACAATATCTTGCACCACGACCTGGGGAGAGACTTCTGATAGTTCAACCGCCACTGGTACACCAGCTCCCCCATCTACAACCTTCCTTTTTGTGGGCCTCAGGTCCACGTCACGTAGAGAAACCTCCTCGTCTTCAACACATAAGGGAGCCAAAGGAAGAATGGGCATATCTGACAAAATGGGGGCAGGAGTACTGGAAGCAACACCCCTACTTCTCCTGAAAGAAGGCGTCGACGCCAAGTTCCTTTTAGTAACTTCCTTGGCGGGGCCTGGAAAGAAATATAAAAGTGAGCATAATAAAATTGGTGATTACAAGCACAACACCATCTAAAAATGATGTTACATTTCGGAGGGGGAGCCAGTTTGTACTTCTGCCAAAAGCTCGACAATTCACGGATCCCCGCAGTGCAAGGAAGGACCCGCCTGACCTAGTCAGTGAGGTGCGTCACCAATGGAGGCTCTGAGTAGTAGCTGCAAAAAGATAAAAGTTATTCCACAGAGTTAAAACGCACAATCGTATGAAGAAATGCAGACAAGAAAAAACACTTACGAGCGTGGTTCCAAGCCTCTAGAAAGTCTGTGGTGTCGGCCACAAAGAACTCAGTCTTGACGAAAAAGAAGTCGGGCCAAAATTGTCGACTACCCTTTTCATCCGTCTTGACGACCAGGGATTTACTTCCACGGTGGCGAATGTTCAACATCATCCCACGATAAAAAGTAGGCATGAACAAATGTACGGGATATCGTAGAGTGATCTCGACATTGGCCAACTCTATGAATTTGGATAATGTCTTGACCACCTTGTAAACTAAGGGCGCAAGTTGGAGCGGGCAGACCTGGTAGTGGTGGCAAAACTTCTCCACCAAATGGGGAAAAGGAAGAGAGTAGCTAATGGTGAAAGGGTACGCGTAAAGGGCGCAGTAACTTGGACGGTGGGTGTACATTTCGTCCTTGCCCGCGGGTACGAGCTCTACTTGGTCAGCAATGCAGAACTTAGCCTTTAACTCCGCCAAGCATTTAACCATTAAAGAAGATCAGAAACCCTCTTCCATCGCCTCCGGCTGCAAGTCTGGTTTCGCGTCGGGGTTGCGAGGAATAATTTCTTCTACTAAGGGAAGAACATATGCTTCAACAGCGGTGGAGGCGTCGGGAGGCCACAACCACCACTGGATAGCCTGAATCTCTTCATTCGCGCTAGAAACTTCCCCACCACGAACATCAGAAGGCGAGTTAGACATGATTGTGAAATTCAGGGAATTTATGAAGGGAAAAAGCTGAGAAAATGGAGGAAAACTTTAGGAATGATGAGCAGAGAAGGAAAGTTTGAGAGGGATATGAAGAAAACTTAAGCAATGGAAGTAAAGAAAGAGTTTGAATTGCGGTGATCATCCTTCTTTTTAAAGGAGGGACCTTGGGATTCGAAGCGACTCGTCATGATTACAGCCACAGGTGAAATGGCAGAATCAATCCTCAAGCTACACGTGTCCTGACGCGACGCATCGGAAACCGACGTCATCATGACGAATGACATCCCATCCCATCTACGTCAAATTTATTTCCGAAGATCGCCCGGGTAAATCAAGGCGACAAGAGTTCGAAATATGCAGACTGCCTCTGACGACGACCACGACCATTGATATCCGCTTATCAAGCCCGTCAAGGAGGACGACCTCGGCAAGCGGAGGGACTAACTGTATGGGCAAAAAACTTCATTTATGTGTTTGACCCGGTCAGCGGTGATAAAGCCTTTGAAGGTTGTGATGAGTCAGTCTGACCCCAAAATGTCGAGGTCAGGCGAGAAAGATGAATCATAGTCGAGGTCAAAATGGCTTAGTAGAAGACAAGGACAAGGGCGAGCACCCGCTTTCGGTACGAATGACGACCAACTTAGGATTTAGATTCCCTATATAATATTCTAATGAATATTCTTTTCTGTTGTACTACCTAGAATTTTGTGTCCCGTGTATCCTTATGAATAGGAAGAGATGTAGTTCAAGAAAGGGATCATACCTTTTTTGTAAAGAATATCATTGACATTCTCTATGCAAGATTATCTCTTTATTGAATAGAAATAATGACTAACTTTATATTTCCTTTTTCTACTATCACTCGCTCTCGATCCAAGAAAAATCGGAATATTCAATTGCTTGTCACCATCCATCATTGTCAGAAAATATCTTTGAAGATCTCACCCTTATCGAGTAAAATTTATCTCATTTATTATTCAAAAGCCATTTATTATCATTTATTGCTATTATTTACATTTATAAGCTTTTATTGCTCATCATTGTTCCTAGATAATCTTTTCGTACTCACCCAAAAAGTGCTAGATTCGCTACTGAATATTGATATTGACTATGATTAACCCTATTTTTCTATAAATCTAATTGTATAAAAATGTAGATCTAATTTTTAGGTCATACACGCCGCGTGCCTCGAACTGGTTTTTTTCATATTGAAAACTCTTATTATATCTTTTATTGTTAATAGTGTGTTTTAAATATTGTTGCCTTTTGTTCTTATGAGTGTTACTATTCTAATATTTTTCCAACAATTTAAGAGTTGATAATTCAAGAATAACTAGAGTAAAACTTTAAAAATTGAGTGGTTTATCTTGAAGGAATGCAATGGTTACTCAGTGGTTGGCAATTATTTTTAAAACATGGTTGGCAAACTCTATATCCAAATTTATGCAGATGGGGAATTTGAATATTCAAGCGCAATTTTATCTCTGCTGGAATTTGAATCATGGTCTCCAAGATTTTTCATCACTTGATTAACCATTATATCACACCCTTAAATGGATAAACAAAAAATATCATAAAAGTGGTAGGACAATTTATCGACTGTACATATTTTAAATTTATAAATTACCCAATTTTTGATTAAATAAATCAAGCATCCAACAAGGAATAAGGGTTTTATCATTTTATGCATACTGTACATGTGTAATCCATTTATGAATCTAGTTAAATCTTCTTTTCCTAAAGTTTTCATTAAATCGAAAAAGCTAGAGTTTGTCAAATATTTGTCCTAGATCCAAAGGATTTTCAGTACACTTGGACCAAAATTGCTTAGAAGTAAGGGTGTTTACTGTTTGGTACTAGTCGATTTTCCTAACATGAAAGTAAATTAATTAAGTCAGTTTGATTCGAATTTTTTTTTTTTTCTCTTTAAACAAAATCAAACTATATCGGTTTTTAAAATTAAAAATCAAAATCAAAACCTTAAGATGTAAGTTTTTTTTTTTAAAATTTTCGGTTTGGTTTAGTTCTTCAATTTTCCCTTCACACCTCGGAGTCGGAGCATATTTCAGGGACTATTTTAAACATATCCCAAACCCAAGGGATGTTTTTGTCATTTCCCTTGAACCTGATATTTCCAGTTTTCCACTTATATGCTGTGACACTTTAACCCCTAAACCAACTTTAGCTGTCTTAGGGCTCAGTTCCGAGCGAAGTTATTCAAGAACCTCACTTTTTCTTGAAGGGATTTTCGCTCTTTTGTATACAAAATGCCTCGGTATTTTTAATTTAAGTCAATAAATGTGATTATTTTGTATAATTTCTTCACTCCATTTTCCTTAATTTGATGCCCCTTTTTCTCTCCTTTTATTCTCAGGTATTACTGTGACTACTGTGATACCTACTTGACCCATGATTCTGTAAGTTTCACTTAATCATATTTTAATAATCTTTGGTGAATTTTTTTAATACTATGTTGAAATACAAGATTCTTTTGTTGGGCACTTGTTCTTAGTTAGGTTTGTAACTCATGATGTGTTCTTGATTTGCTTATTGGGGTCTAAATGCAGTCACCCTTTTTGTATTGAGCTTTCTTAGATCACGCGTAATAACATTAGGGGCAGAACTAGGAATTCATATAAGGGGATTCAAAAAACAAAATCCAGTGTCACACCTAAGATTAATATCTATGGCCTAAAGAAAATCCAAGCCGAGGCAAAAATAGTATTCCCTCTGATTTAATTTATGTGACGTAGTTTGATAGATGAAGATGTTGCCCATAGGATTAAAATCGGATGGTTGAAATGGGAAGTGCTACTGGGGTGTTATATGATTGAAGGATGCCTTCTAAGGTGAAAGGTAAGTTCTATATAGTAACTATACGACCAACAATGTTATATGGCAGTGAATGTTAGGTTGCTAAAGTTCAACATATCCACAAGTAAGTGTTGCAGAGATGTGAATGTTAAGATGAATATGTGGCCATATAAGATTAGATAAGATTAAAATTGATCACATCCGCCAAAAGGTGCAAATGCTTACACATTGAGGATATAATCAGAGAAGGTCGCTTGAGATGGTCTGGTTATGTCCTACGCCAGCCTACAGATACACCGGTCGTAGGTGTGAAACTATAGTGGGAAAAGGTATTAAAAGAGGATGGTGTAGTCCTAAATTCACATAGAAATAAGTTATCTTGAAAAACTTACAAATCCTTGGAATCAATAAAGACTTAGCTAAAGATAGGGCACAATAAAAGAGAAAAATCCATATAGGTTACACCTACTAGTTTTTTTTTTTTTTAAAGAGGTAACAACGATTATACCTACTAGTTAGGAATAGGTTCTAAAATTGGTAGAGGACTTTTAATATTATTATTATTATTATTATTATTATTATTACTACTACTACTACTACTACTATTATATATAAATAAACTTTTTTACTCGCACTTTTATTTTATTTTGATAACGAGAATGATATGAGTTGAGCTTAGAAATGAATGAAGATTAATATTGCCGATCCCAACTTGTTTGGAACTGAGGCTTAGTTGCTGTTGTAGTTTGACTCCGACAGAGTTTAAGGGAAAAAAAACTTTTGAAACTTGCCTTAAAAGTTTAAAGGGTAAAGGTTTGGGAGGTCCTATCATTTGTGTGGTTATAAAAGTTTCTATTAAGAGCAAATGGATAAAATGAAAAGCTTAAAGTTATAGACATATGTCATTCTTTTCTTTTTAGATGAAATAGAAATATGTCATTCTTTTTGGAACGAAATAATTAAGAGAGTGTCGAATAAATTGAAACGGAGGGAGCAGGTTATTTCTTCCTATATGTCCGAGCCTTGGTGGATAGAGTTTAACTAGTGGATGGTATCTATGCTAGTAGGAGGTAGCAGGTATCCCATGAAATTAGTCGAGGTACGAGAAAACTGGCTCTGATACCTTGGTTATCAACAAAAGAATCTGTGGCCTAAAGAAATTGTTGAACCCCCTTTGCCACAACACTAGAATGTTCCTTTATGTTAAAGGGATTCAAAAATTTATATATCACAAAAAAGAAATATATTTTTGCCCTAATGGCATAGTATAATTTTAAGGGAATTCAATTGAACCCCTTTGCTTGAACCTGACTCCGCCCTATGTAACATCAACTTGTTCGATCACGTAATCTTTATTGTTCTTTCTGCTTTAAGGGTGTGTAAAGACATAAAGTGTTATTCATGTGAATTCTTTCTTGGAACATGTTAAGCTTGAAATTATTTTGTAGATTGCTCTTTGGTGTTTGGAGTACTAAGGTCATAATAGTATGTTGGAGATGGAGTAAGGGGGTGATCTTTTGGTAATAAATTTCAATATTAAAGTCAAGAGTGCCTAGAAAGATTTGCAATCTCTCGGAAATCATGTAAGCTTAGCGAAAATAGGGCATAATGGAACAAAATATCTTATATAAGCGATATTAATTAGTTGGAAATATGTTTCAGTCATGTAAGTACATTTGCTTCAAGTCCTAGACCTATACTTTCTAGGAGTCTTTAGTCATGACAGATTTATAGTCCGGTAGAAAATATAGAGAACTTCTAGTTCTTTTGGTGTCTTTTTTTCCTTTTTTTGGGCATGAGATGAGGGTAAATGGAGAGACATGGTCAGTGAGGATTCATATAGCCTAAGACAACTTGAATTTGGGATTTAGGTGTAGTTGGTTTTGATGAAATTGTGGTAAGTGAATTGAGGTAAAAAGAAGAGTTAAGATTTTCCTATTTTGGTGAAAAGTAGCTTGTAGGAAAATATTTGGAAGCAGCCAAACTTTGGAATAAAAACAGTTTACTAGAGAACGTTCAAATGAGACACAAGCTTATCCTATGCGTAATATTTTTATAGAAGTACATTTGAGTTGATTGCTAGTTTCTTGTGTTACTACTCTTCGTTGGAGTTTTTACAGAAACAAGATTGTGTATTGATACATTTGTTCTGTACCTTCAACTTTTAACACCACCTTTTGTCTTGTTATTTTCAGCCTTCTGTGAGAAAGCAGCATAATGCAGGCTACAAACACAAGGTATTATTTCTATTTTCCTTGGAGGTTAGGCAAATTATCGCATATAACTAAGTCTCACATCATTATACTGTCAGGGAAATGTTCGAACTTACTATCAACAATTTGAGGCACAATTGAACCAGAGTTTAATTGACCAAAAAGTCAAGGAGCATCTAGGTGCCTTTAGACCAGTTGGCCTCCCTTTTCCCCAGCTAAGGCCCGGTCTTCCTGTTCTTCCGACTCCTCAGATGCCCATGGGAGGTAATCCTCAAATGCCAGGCGGTTCCCAATGGGTTCCTGGTATGCGGCCTCCTGTGCTTCCAAGGCCCATGCCTGGTGTTCCAGGTATCAACACGATTATAAAACTCTAACAGGACCTTGTTGTTTTACATACGTCTTGAAGATATTTTGTGTTATATTAGGCACTCCATCAAGCTCTAAATATGGTCGTTGACTGCGCGATGATTTTCAAGCTTACTTTTTGTTGGGGGGTTAACTCCTAGACTGATGTTGTCTATATATGTAGGTTTAAGATTCTACGACAAATAACCCCCCACAATAACGGGGAAATCCCCGTGGTCACACTATTAGCTTTTCAAAAAGGATTGTAGTTCTTTCTTATCTGGTTTGGAAATTTTGTATGTGAACACTTTGGCATTAGTTTCTTCCAAAATATGTAGGTTCAACTCCATCAACTGCACCATCTATTGAACAAGTGGGTTCACTCAATCAATAACATCACGTATCTATATAATATTATTGGAATAAAATGTACCCCAATAGTGCGAAAAAGTATGAGGATTCATATTGCCGTTACTAATCAGTTAATCATTAAGGCTAGTTAAGTTGGCAATGGTTCTTATTAAATAAAGGAAATGAGAAAAAAAACAATTTGACAATAGATCTGTTAGGAACAAGGGTTGCCTGGTCTCAAGTGTTTAAATTGTTCAGGAAATGGGTTGATGGCGCAGTTGGCTAGCTCGTTAGTCTTGTAGCTTCTGAGTTATCCCGCGGTCGGAAGTTCAAGCCTTTCTCACCCCATCAAATTTTCAATAAAATTTTACCTTGTAAAAAAGGTGTTTAAATCATTGAGGATATTGTTTATTCTGTCAAAGCTACACCATAATATTTGGTGTTCCCTTAATCGGGAGTAAATGAGTTATTTGGGCAAAGAATACAAATTTTATCTTGGGCTGTTATCACTAGTTTTGAACAACTGCAAATGATTCATCACAAAAGGAACAAAAAGGCAGAATGGCCTAAATGGCACTTATACTTGTGTCACTTTGTCATGCCGGTCCTCCTACTTCACTTTTTTTCATCCAGACACTTTAACTTATTCAAAATCTATATTTTAAACCCCTCTGACCGTTGACCAAGCACATGTGGCAAAATAATGGTTGAGCTGGACAAAGTGGGGGTAATTCACACGGATAATGAGCGTGAATTTGAACATTTTGAACCAGAAATAATTAAAATAAGAAGAAAAAATTATTAAAATAAGAATAAAAAATAAATAAGTAAAAAAAAAAGAAAAAACCAAAACCCCTTCCCTTTTCGTTCCCCCCGTACGCTTCTCCCCTCCTCCTTTCTGGTTGTGAACATCTCCCCTACCCGCCCCACCCCCAAATCCAGATAACAGATCCTTCCTATTATCGGCATAGATCACCATAACATTAGCAGATTCTCATATATTTACATCTCAAAAAGCAAAAACAAACTCAATCATTATTCAAGTCAATCTTCAACAAAGATCCAGGTTCAAGATTCAGTTTGATTCTCTTCCGGTTCATCAAAAATTGGATCATTTGCATGAATAGCCACTTTCTTGGCCTGACTAATTTCATCATTTGAGTAAAAAAATATCTAAATGACTATTCATCGGCGGAATAGTGAGACAGAGAAGGGAGATGAGAATGGAGAAGGGATATGAAATGAACAAGGAAGAAGAAATCTGTGAATTTGAGGGAAGAGAGGAGATGAAGGCACTGATTTTCTTTTTCTTTTTCTTTAAGGAAATAGTATATAATAAGTGTTTTTAGTAGATAAAATATAAAAAATGACGTGGAATATGATGTGTCATCCACGTCAAGCAAGTGAGATACACACACGGTCAGAGGGGTTTAAAATATAGATTTTGAACAAGTTAAAGTGTCTGGATGAAAAAAAGTGAAGTAGGAGGACCGTCATGACAAAGTGGCACAAGTATAGGTGCCATTTAGGCTATTCTGCCGGAGCAAAAAAGTATCAACGAAAATATGTTGTTGCATCTAGTTCTGGAGTGCAGCCTGAGATATATCAATCAGCTACATTTCAGTCGTTAATTAGTTGGGGTTGCTTTATATTTAGAGGGTTCATCACAGTTTGACTATGTTTTGGCATGCAGTTAATCTACCATAACTGTAACAGCTCAGCCCACTAGTGATATTGTCCGTTTATGGCCTAGGCATGCACGCCTTTAAAACACGTTACTATGGTCTAAGACCTATTTACTTATATACCCAACATCTCTCCCGTATTTTATTGATGTGGGATTCGCTCAGGGTGTTACATACACCTCCCCTTAAGGACTCAGCGTCCTCGCTGAGGTTTGCCCCACCACCGTTCAAGGTTGCATGCGGAGTGGCTCTGATACTATATGTAACAGCCCAACCCACTAGTGTTATTCTCCGTTTTGGGCCTAGGCCCGCACGGTTTTAAAACGCGTCACTAGGGTCTCCGGCCTATTTACTTATATGCCCAACATCTCTCTCGTGTTTTGTCGATGTGGGATTCACCTAGGGTGTTACAATAATTCCTCCTTTATCGAGGAATGATGTGATAACTCATGTTCTCCAACGGCTTCATTGTTTTGGGAGGAAATAGCGACTAGATCTTTTTGACATTTTCCTTTAAAGAGCAGAATTGATTAATTCAGTTGAATTTCCTTTGGGTTATTTCAGATTTACTTATATTTGCATGTCCTGTAGATGATATCTTCTACATTATTGTTTATGTAGCCGCTCAGATTCTGATTGTTTTGAATGATTATGATGAATAATAGAAAGAGAGTCATGCTGTAGTTTCTGAAAGCTTGCATATTGGTGTTGCCTTGAGAAGTTTCCCCCAATTATTATTCGATCATAGACCTTTACAAATTATAGGATCTTCGTTTGATCTTTCCAGGTTATGCACCTCCACCGATGCCTCAGATGTTGGCACCTCCCGGTGCTCCTATGCCTGGTCAAGTCAATAATATGCAACGGCCTGGCGCACCACCAGGTGCAATTCCAGGAAGTGTGGGAATGCCTGCTTCTACTGGTGGCCCTCCAATGTTTGCACCTCCTGTGTATCAAGGAAGTACCACTGTGCCAGCGAACGGAGGAGGTGATAGTTCCAGTATCAATGCCCAAGCTTTAGACTCTAATCAATAGGCTGGTCTATGTACATAAAAGCCAGATGCTATTCTCCTGAAGCTATTCTTAATCTGGTTTCAGACATGTTTTGATTTTTTCTGTTGTGGTGTTAAGTGCCTAGATCATGATATGTTTAGGTGTAAGGTTCTTAGAAAGACATTTCATTTACTCGGGGAAAGTTTTGCTATCAAAATTGATTCTACCTGCATGGTATTTGTTAGTTCAATATCACTGATTTTAAATGTCATGAACTTGATGATGTTTCTATTTTCTTCTCAAGGAACAAGCATTGAAGGTATTTTAATGGACGACGTAGTTATAAGCAGAAGTAGTTTTTATGCATAGTTGAGGAAAAGATAGTTTCTTGGTCATAGTTTCATTTGCAGAAATACTATTTGTTTGAAGTTACATTAGTCTAGGATTTCTTGGTATTGTTTTCTTACTACCTCTTAAGCTTGTATGAATAAATTCACAGTAGCTTTTCTTAGGACTTTAGCGAACTGCTGTAACTGTAACTTTAAAATTAAATTCCATCAACACCTCTTAAAGGAAAAAAAAAAACCATCCAAAAGAATCGCACTAACTGGAGAAAAGTATCAAAGATGAATCCTTCGAGCTGTTCAACAACAGACTTAAATTTTCAAATAAAATTGAAACAGTCGCGCACAGGCAAACGACTATGGTATTACCTTTAAGAATCAGATGCTCCACTAGAAACAGAGTTTTGTACATAGGAAACAAAAAAAAAGAGGAAAATTTGAATCCAAGATTGATTTCATGGCCCATCATCTTCAGTTTGAAGAAGAGATGCACCGCATCTTGCAAATTGAGTGCGACCGAGGCACCGTGAAACGAAGCGAGAGAACTGGAGCTATGCCGAGACTCGATTTGAAAATGGGATTCATATCAGCGACTTGACCTTTCTGGGTAAATCTTTCACAAAATAAGCAGCTGCTGCACTGGCAGTCTGGCACACGCCACTGCCCATAAATATTTACAGAGTTGTATACAAGTTAAAGGAACCTAGTGCATCAAAACTTGCTCCTGTGACAAAAGTTACAGTTTAAAGTGACTCCCATCAGAATCCTGAAATTCTAGTTCAAGCATTGCAAGATTATGAACAAACATCAAATTGTCCGAAGGAAAGCCAATGAATCCAGTCTTCCTTTTTGTCTCACTAACTGAATATAAAAACTAAAGACTGCCCCATCAGCCTGGATATTTTGGAAGCCATCAGGGTTATTTCCCAACTTTACAGGAAGGAAATGTGAAATACATTACGGGATGGATGTTTTGCAGCAGAGTTTCAGCGGCGTGATGCAGAAGGGCCAGCAAAAGGATACTGAGATAAGACTGACGATGATTTTCCAGGTTCATATCTAGGATGCTGATACATATGGCCGTGATTTGATAGCACATGAGGAGCATTTGGTGGATAAGATCTTTCATTTTCAGCAAGCAACCTTCCTGGATGGCCTCTGGTGTCACCCACATAGTTGGAAGCACTAGCAAACGACTGTCGGCCTGTCAACGGCAACCCTCCAGGTGCTATCGTTGCCCTTGGCATAGAAAGATACCGGTTCACAAGTGAGGTGGTACTCTCATCGTAAGGATTAACATTTTTTAGTAAACTATGATCGACAGCTGCGGCCACTGTATTACTACTTGCTACAGCAGGGGCAACAGTAACAGGTTGCCCATGGAAACTCTTGAGGCCGTAACCACGGTATTCCCTTTCACTTGGAAAGACAGGATCAGAGTAGACATGTCCACTCCGCGCAAAAGCTGCATCACCTCTTACACTAGCAGGTTCCCTCAGGAGCTGCGGCATTCCTTGTTCAGATCCATAATGATCCAATTTAGGGTTAACATGGATTGCGGAAGTAGAGGGCTGCAGATGTTTAGCCTGTTGAAGACCATAGTGATCCAATTTATGGTTAACATGTACTGCAGAAGTGGAAGGCTGCAGATGTTTTGCCTGTTGAAGACCATAGCTTCTGTAATCTTTCTCAGTAAGAAAATTAGGATGATGGGAAACCTCTCTAGGCATGACAAAGTGGTCTGCAAACTGCTGTCTTTGATGATCATGCGGTGAGAAATTCCGCGCAGGTTTACTACTGTTGTAATGCGCTCCATATAAAGGTGGTGCTGCTCCGCTCTGATTAACTGGCTGAGCCACAGGATCCTGGACTACAGGTATGAGAGCTGGATCCAGCAATGGTGTAGGTCTAAACAGCTCCATCAACTTCTCTACCTGCTCAAGGAAAATTCAGGCCAAAATACTGACATCAAAATTTAGGAAAATAGTGAAGAACTACTAATCAGGGAGGTCGCTCGGTACCTGCATAACTGTCAGCTCAGTCTTAAACTTGTGTGTCCTTTCATCATAATTGTCTTTAATTGCGTTCTTGAACACCTTCTCTGGTAATGGAATGCAGCCCTTGTGAATCTTAAAAGGAACCTGTTGGATGACCTATCATCAATAAAAACACCTGACAGATTGGAAGAAGATGAAATCATAAGATAAGAACAGTATAGTTGACCTGAGCAGGGAAGCCCCCACCAAATGCTGCTGGTTCAAGTCTCATTCCACCAGCAGAAGATGCCTCATAAACACCATACATGAGCTTAAGATCAAAATCAAAGAGAAAAATCTTAAGACCAGGTTTGACTCCCATCACAACGTCTTGCTTGCTTGCTTGAACACCCATCACACGATATCTGAAACAATCTGCTTTGGTTTTTGCATTGCACATGAAAATCATTCCACCAAGACTATTTAATGTTTTTGCATCCTTATTGTTCACCTCTTCGCTTCCTCCATTTAAACCAAGGCTGCTCTTAATTTTTTCATCCTTATTCACCTCTCCACATCTTCCACTTATATTTTCCATTTCTTTGTTCCCCGGATTCTTATTCTGAGACCCATTAGCATCTTTTCCACCAACATGATTTCCTTCGTTGCCATCTTTTGCCTTCTGGTCTTTGTTTCTGGCTTGCACTTGTGGCCTGATCTCAGCTTCTTTGGTTTGTGCAGAGTTTAAGTGGGAGAACTTTTTTACAAGTTTACGTTTAGCCTTCACATCTTTTCCACCGGCATGATTTCCTTCATTGCCATATTTTGCCTTCTTGTCTTTCTTTCTGGCTTGCACTTGCGGACTGATCTCAGCTTCTTCAGTTTGTGCAGAGTCTAAGTGAGAGAACTTTTTCACAAGTTTACGTTTAGCCTTCAGTGCCTTGGGTGTTTTCTCTTCAGCAACTACACTTTTAGAACTAGATTCAGCAGCATTATTGCTCTGCTCAGAGTTTAAGTGAGAGAACTTTTTCACAAGTTTACGTTCAGCATTCAGTGCCTTGGGAGTTTTCTCTTCAGCAACTACACTTTTAGAACTAGATTCAACAGCATTATTGCTCTGCTCAGAGTTTAAGTGAGAGAACTTTTTCACAAGTTTACGTTTAGCCTTCAGTGCCTTGGGAGTTTTCTTTTCAGTAACTACACTTTTATAACTAGATTCAGCAGCATTATTGCTCTGCTTCTTGTTTTTCGTTGGAGCCATGGAATTTCCTGTCAAAATCGCAAAAACAATCAAATCCTCCCAATCTATCAGAAGCCACAAAGAGGAGTATGGACACAAGGTTTACATGCTGGGTAGTGCATCTCTTTCAGTTATAGAGTTCATCCAAAGTTCATTACCCTTATGCATGAATTACAAGTAGCAGAAAGAAAACACGACTAACAGGAAAGAGCATTCATACACAGCTATGTACACTTGCTTAACTACAAGTTCATGTCAATCAGGATAAACTGTCAAATAACCTAGCCATAAAATTTAAAAAAAGAAAGTCCCTTAAATTTTTTGTTCAACCAATAAGCCTCACATGTCATGATACATCAATCTACTACTCTTTTGCCCTTCTCCTGCAAAGCTCAGTATAATACCTAATCCTTTCATAATCCATACGTAACTAATTTTTGCATTACAATCCCAGTGTTACTAATCCATGAATAAAATATCTCTAGACCTATGAACCCTAAATGTGAGTGAATAACCACTTCCCATTATTTAGTCATGTCAACTTATACATCTTGCTTACACCTGCAATGCAAGGGAAACAAAAGAATAAATCCCCTCTAACAGAATTTATTCCCCTTGCATTGAAAAGAAAAGGGTTTCATCCCTGCTACAGAGTTGGACATCAACACCTATGCAACAAAAATAATGATTTTTATTTGCAATTTTGTTATAAGCACTATTATTGACGAGAGAGGGATCGCCTAGTGGTAAGGACCCTCCAACCATTAGATTGGGGATTCAAGCAGTTGATGGAGCAATGTGAGAAAAGACGCCGTTGGGCTACACGATAGGGGACTAGTATGGGGTTTCCCATGCCAAAAGATCCATAAGCACTACTCTCTCTTCCCAATTTATGTGGCACATTTTCCTTTTTAGTATGTCTAAAAAAGAATGTCACCTTTTTATATTTAGGAATAATTTAATTTTAAAATTCCTATTGTACCCTTTGTGAGATGGTTTATAGCCACACAAATGACTGAGGCTAGTTTCAGACCACAAATTGTAAAAGTCTTTCTTTCTTAAACTTCGTACCCAGTCAAATAGTGCCACATAAATTGGGATAGAAAGTATTATTTTCTCAACAAGCAATCTTCCATCTTTATATCAAAACAAAAAGCTATAAGAAATTCAAATAACACGGGTAAAATTAATATCATCTTGCAGAATAAAAAAACTAGTTTTGTAGTGTTGTAGCACAGTCCCCACTAATTACTACTATAATATTTGTTTTGGTCAAGTCCATACTAGTTACTACTCTAGTAGACAATCTATTACTCCCTCTGTCCCAATTTATGTGATGTACTTTCCTTTTTTAGTTTTTTATATTTAAAAACAATTTAATTTTCTTAAACTCCATGCTCAGTCAAATACTATCCCATAAAATGAGGGAATACTAATTACTGAAGATATTAATCATCAAGTTCTCTAACATACCACACTATATGTATATAACGTACTTAAAGCAACTGATTACAATTTGAAACAGTTAGAAACTTTTTTTCCTTTGGTTGATGACAATGGTGTCCAAGCTTCGATTATTCCACCAGGTTCCTGCTACCGCATAAATACGAGGCAGATGAGAATAAATCACCTAGTATTTTTATACTCTCTTTTTTTCTCCATACATTCATCAATCAACTACACTTCAATTCGAACCAGTTACAATCTAATATATGAATCATTCGTATCAAATTCCTTCCAATCCAGGCTCATTTATAACAGGGGAAGGAAATTGAACGCTACTTTTTGCGGAGGAAAAATCACAAATTATTATAACAAAATCGAAATAGATACTTTAATTAATGCAGTATGAGCAAATAAGAAGAGAATTGAACTTAATTCCAAATTATTATACTATTAAGAAACCATCGAAAAGAGGAATTAGGGTTTTGTTGTCAAATCTGGAAGTTAATTCATAAGTGAGAGAAAAATAGAAACTTACGAGTTTAATTCAGAGTTCGCCGGAGAGTCGCCGGCGAAAGAGAAGGAGAGAAGAATAGTATGTAACCGAGGGAAATGGTGGTTGTTCCAATCGACAAGGCCACTAAATGGACTATGAAAGGATATAAGAGTAAGAACATGGAGCGGGCCGGATCCATAATCGATTGGGCTTGTCAATTTAGAATCGTAAAAAACAGAAATAGCCCGATATATAACTGATAATTGAAAAATAAACACAATTTCAAAAGTAATCGAAATTTAGTCATTTTTTCATGTAAATATAAATTTGAAAAAAACGCCCTTACAAATCCGGAAAAATTCTAGCATAATATGCTAGAGTTCGAATTTTTTACATATAAGATTCCAGCATAATGTGTTGGAATTTCATAATGTGTTGGAGTAAATATGCTGAAAGTTTTTATGCAGGAGCTCCATAATCTAGCATATTATGCTGAAACTTTCCATGTTTCAGCTAAAATAGTGACTATTTTTCAATGACTTTGCAAATGCTGACTATTTTTTGATTACCGATCCGATAACTGGCTAGCTCATGCTATTCACTTTTATCAATGGGCTTGTTTTATTTGTATACTACACCGGTTCCAATTTATGTTCGTTCGAAAAAGAATAATATATTTTTATATTTTAAAAATAGTTTAATTTTAAGTTTTCTATGTTTTTCTTAACAACATAGTTTTATAACCATAAAAATATCATGACAAGTGTAAAATCACAAGTTTCAAATGTTTTTCTTTCTTTCTTAAATTTTATTCGAGTCATATATTACTACATAAATTGGAACAGTGAGAGTGACTTGGCATGTAATTTAAGAAAAAATAACTTTTGAATTTTGTGTTTTTAAATTTTCATGACATTTATGTGGTTGCAGAAACAAGTCATTGAAAGTAAAATGAAAAATTATAATTATATTTTTTCAATTTTTTTTTTTTTTTTGTACAATAGCTCTCATACGGGCTGATTTTTTCCTATTATCTAATTGGTAAATATTTAATTCCACGTATGAGAGTATGTTTGACAATTTCTATGAATCCTCATTGTCTATGTTATTCCGTTCGAGTAATTTCCATAAAAAAAAAAAAAAAAATTTGCATCACAAACTATTAGCATATTTTTCCGTAACTTAATATTGATTAGCAAACCGAGTGAATTTACAAGGGAATAGATAAGATGGCAACTTTTTTCTGCACAAACAATGAGAGCCTAGTTATCTTACCAATATTCAAAACTTCTGCCCATCTAAGGCTCCGAGTTTCCTGTTACACAAAGATATCATCATTTGTTACTTGGACTAGTAGCATATTTTGGACCGATATACAAGCAGTTGGGCACGGTGTTTTCTTCAAAAAGCTCGTCCTTGTCAATATAAGAGTCTTTCAATCTTTGCAGTTTTTGTCATGAAACTTTGTGAAAAGCTGATTCCTGTACTTGAAATAACAATAATTGAAGTAAACCAGTTAGGCATTCTACTATAGATGATCCAAAAGCCAAATAAAGTGCAGATGACTGAAAATAATCCTAGAACAACGATGTGCAGTAACTGTTACCTTATCTTGGTATATACTCAAATTAAGCAGGAACTTTGTTTAAATTTCTTGATTCCAAATTAGTGATATAATGACGTTGTGCATGACTGTTGCTAGTGTGAATTAGGAATTTCAGAATTACTTTCAAAAGATAATGAAAGAAGATGTCACTTGAAAGCCTTTTGATCAATTGCTCATTGCTAAGAATTCAGACATTTCAACCACTTAGCACAGAAAAACCAAGCTAGCATTTGATGCAGATATGCCAGAAGGGCCAAATATTAGTCACAATTCAATAGGATTTAAGCAAGTAGAGCACCAAAAATTATGGTAATTTTGACCCTAAAGAGAAAACAAATGGAATATGTCGTTTTCTTTTAGCAATACATACCTATTGTACTCCAGTTTCTGGATAACAATCCCATTAAGCAAGAGCTCCGAACTATAAACAAGAGTTCCTGCAACAGTGATACTTATAGCCATCAGTTCCAAGGTAGCAGTTAATTGCTAGAAGGGAGAAAGAAAGAAATGAAATCATACCTTTTTTTAGATATGGAATGCATACTTTGTAATCTTCTTCGCAAGAAAGAATTAATAGATCATCACAAGTGACTTTATTATTCGATTCGTCCCCCACCTGAAAAACATTTAAAAAAATGGAAAACAAGAACCTTAATTGACGTAAATTTGTTATAATATTTCAAATTATTAATTAATAAAAAAGAATTTACGAGCTTGGATAATTTTATCCTGATCATGCACATTAGTCACACATCAAAAGCAGAAACTAAAACAACATTAAAAAGAAGTCAAATCAATGCCATGGTTGTGTACCTCACCCTGCACTGCCTTGACCAAGCTTAGAAGAGTATCTCTATTAGGTTTTACGCTAGGAGTTATAATGACTCTTCGACCCTGTTCACAGGAAAAAGTTAACTAATGATAACCTGAATACTTCTCTAGCAGTAAGTATAAACACATACCTTTAGAAGGGGATACTTTCTGGCATGAGCAAGTGAAGCCGGCATATTAAAACCAAGTTTCTTTTCCTTTTTGGCATCTCTTAAGATATAACTTTTCTCATCGACAAAACAGCTTGCTCTTCCACAGCTCTCAAGCCACAAATGTGTTAAAATTGGTTTTCCGCAGGCAATGGCTTCCAGCATATTCCTAGTTCTAACAAAACTGTCAGTAACAAAGTGTGTTGCATCAGAACAATTTGATGTGGAGATAAATCCCAGTCTTGCTAAAATCTGCATTCACAGGCAATTGGAATAACCTTGAATCATTGCCAAGTACTAGGTTAAAAGTCAAATATATCTCAGGAAATTGGAAGCACTACCTTTTTTTGCTGCTTGATTAATTTGCTATCCAGGCTCTGGCTAAACAAGACATGAATTTCACCTGCACCTTTTCGTCGTCTTGAACCTCTGGGCAGAAAACCAGGTAATTTCTCTGCATAGCCTAATCTAATAAGCTCTTGAGTAAGGGTTGATCTAGAGAGATTTCTCATGTGTTGCCTGCCTTTCTTGTCACCATTAAGACTGTATGATCGATTTGAGTTTCCACTTGAAGTTATGTCAAATTTCATGTCGTTTGTCAAAAGATTAGTGGATATGGATATCACTTCATTTACTTTGGCAGTCTCGGTAGATTCGGCTCTCTTGAAATCCATGGACATCATCTTTTCACTTGTGACTGAATATTTACAAGGTTCATGTGTACACTCAATGGCCAAGAGTCCTGAGTGGTTCTTTTCAGATGAAGACTGAATTCGTCTTTTAAATACTAAGAGTTGTGGTCTCCTCTCTGCCTTATGATTCAAATCAGGATACTTAAAGTTATTATCCTCATCAGCGGAGATTTGTAGAGGATAGAGATCGCTTGATCCATTTGATTGCCGCCGTGCACCTTTATGTGTCCTTTTCCCTTTAGAGACCCAGCTTTCCAATTTCGCTTGACTCAACATTGCTGCTAAACTTTGACGGATTTCTCCTTGTTTCTGCATGTTAACTTTTCTAGCTTTCCTTGATGTGTCAGTACCTGATTTGGAGACTTTTCCTCTCACAGCAGCCACTTTCAACAAATTGTCATTTACCTCTACTAGGTCATGTGGCTTCCTTCTTTTCTTTGGAAAATCAGACTCTGTATTAGGATTGGTTGCTTGGTTCTCCGGGCTCCTTAAATTTGAAGATACTTGATGCCTAGTTCTACGAACAACCGAAGAAAAATTTCTGGTTTTGCCTCTTAACTGCTCTGTTTCAGCTGAGCTACATTCAGTAGGTTCTGATGAATTGCTATCAATGTTAAACTCTCTTGAGAAAGCGCTCTCAGGAAATTCCCCTTCTTTAAGTATGCTGGTTTCTGGAATTTGAAGGGCACAAACAGTGTCACATTTCAAAGGAGGGGCATGTAGCAGGATTTCCATAGCTTCAGCCGCCAGTTGAGTGTCAAAGCCAACATCATATGTATCAAGTGTGTCTGATCGTTTTCCTTCAAATTGTTGCTCAAATTCCCCCACATCAAACTGCTCATCCGACTTCCTTAGGAAGCTGTCTTCAGCATTCATATGGCCTTCCACTAGAAACTTCAGTTCGGCCTTATTTAAGCCTGTCATACTTCCCATTGGCTCCTCACTGGACTGGACACTTGATACCTTTTGTTTCTTCAATCCGGACATCTTGCTGTCAAAGGTCAATATCTTTCTGTGTCTTGAAAAAGATCCGTTTGCACTGTCACTTTGTCTCTCAGGCCAGTCAATAACCCCCAAGTTTTTTACTGCATTTTGAATATTCATTCTGCTTGCCAACTTTTGAGGTCCCCCACGGCTTAAAATGGGACTTGATATGATTTTATTCACTCCTCCAGCTTTGACTTCATTGACTGCTTCTCCATCCGCTAGAAACTTCGGTTCCGCCTTATTTAAATCTTCCATACTTCCCACTGGCTCCTTACTGGATTGGACACTTGATACTCTTTTGTTCTTCAGTCTATAGTTCTTGCGGTCATAGGCCAATATCTTTCTGTCTCTTGAAAAAGAACTTTTTGTGCCATCTCTTTGGCTCTCAGGCCAGTCAAAAACTCCTGAGTTTTTTATTGCATTTTGAATATTCATTCTGCTTGCCAACTTTTGAGGTCCCCCATGACTGAAAATGGGACGTGATATCATCTTATTCACTCCTCCAGCTTTGACTTCATTGAGTACATCTTCATTGTTAACTGATAGGTAGTGGTCCACGAAGTCCAGAGCGTTAGCTTCTGATAGCACATGAGGTACTTGAGACTCAGTGTTGCTTAACTTGGGAACACCTATGCGACAAGAATGAATTGGAAACTCTTTATCTCCATCCACACCCTCCTCTTGATTAACTGATGAAACCCTCTCCTTGTCTAGAGCGTAACCAGTTAAGGCTTCCGTTTCCACATTCCCCTCAAAGATTTCATCCTTGAATATTTCAGCACCCGGCCACAAATAATGGTCCTCTTCAACTCTTGATTTTGTACTAGAAGCTATATTATCCACTTGTCTAGATGTTCTACCGTTTACCTCAGGAAACTGCTTCTGTTGACTAGTATTATCAAAATCCATGGTGCTTCTGGCTGAATCTGAATGCTGAAGTAATTTCTTCGACCTCCGTAGGCATCCTGGTGAAAATATAGACAACATTCAAGGTGCAACAAAAAAAGGAGATACACAATTGGAAGAATCCATGGCATGCACATTGAAAGATGCTATGACGATCAGGCAAGCTATTAAGATAAGAATTGAGAGGACTTCTCTCCACAGATGCAGAAGTTAAGTATGATAGTATGCTGATAGCTACTTATCAACTTCAACACTTACGCAGGCATGTTTTCTCAAGTCAAACTGAAAATTAAACTATGCCATATATCACTCAGAAATCGTAAAATTATTAAGCTTCAGTCACTAAGGCTTCCTAATTTCTATACACTTCTTCCTTTTTATCTAAATACACATGGTTATCTTACAGAATTGTGAGAATAAGATGGTATTCCGTCATTGGCAACAAATATCTAATTGGACAAATAATCAGTAAAGTGCTATTCGAAAGTAAAATATGAGTCCATTCAGCAATTTACAGCCCAACCAACATTTCCAATGGCATTGATGATGCATCTAAACCTATACAATAAGTTGTCCTCCTTGAAAAGTTTACAGCTGCTAGCGTATTGAGCTAATGCTAACGGGAGCACTTTAAGCTAGGAAGATGCTATTAGAGAGCTTAAGTAGGATTCCAAATGAGTAGATGATCATAGAAACCATATATCATTAGTTGGACAAATTAAATTTAGTCAAAGGTAAATAGGTAATGTTCATAAGCCAAATGCTTACCCACGTAGGTTCGTTCGGAAACCGGTGAGAGTTTCCACTTATCCGACCGCTTTGTATACCTTGTATCATCAGAAGATCTGCACTTTGAGACACTTTCCAGTTCAGCACAGTGCATTCTTTCATCGTCACTGTCAAGGACAACCTCTTCCTCAGAGTCGTTCGATAAACAAGAATTCTCATTTTCAACACAATCAGGGATATCCAAAATCTTTGCAGGAGAATCAAGGTTCTCCATTCCAAACGTAGGACTCTCAATGTTAACAGTATCATCCAAGGGAAGTGTATACGCATTCGCAGCTTCCATTCTGCTCCGATTCTCTCCGATTCTGCAGAGCTTTTCGCTTACTATCTGATCACAAGATCATGTATAAAACTTCTAAGATGAAATGGACATAAATAGAGCAGAATGAATGAATGTATGTGTGTGTGTCTATACAGTAGTAGATGTAGCTTATTAGCTAGGGGTGCAATTGGACTTGGAACATGAATATCTGTGTGAAAAGACACTAAATTTTAACAAATAACCCATAATTTCAAAACTAAAATAAGTTCAGGGCTAAGACTTTTAAAGGTTGAACCCATCAAATTTAAATCCTAAATCCGCCTTTACGTTTATGTTTTTAATATAGGATGAATATAATTGACTGCAACTACCCAAAAAAATGGGCATTGAGTCAGTAGTTGATTCCTTGATTAACATAAATTGGTTCATCCTTTTCTTTTTTTGTGTGTTTTTTGTTTTTTTGAGGTGATTGGTTGGGTTGTGAGGACACACTAAATATGGAAGATTTGAGGAACATCCATAATTCCTCTTAATCTCTAACAAATTCATAGAGTTTGTAAATAATTGAAAGCTAAATTAAGCATCTGCACTGTACTTCAAACTCATTTGCCAATCCATTTCAAATACCTAGATATCATGCAAGGAGCCAAAACCTTTTTTTTTTTTTTCAATGTTCGTGCAAAATCAAAAACAGAAATTCAAAAATTCAAAAACTTATACATACGATCATGTTAAAATTTCAACTATTTTTATCTTCATCAGGATCATTATCAACAAACATCTACTAAATAATCATTTTGTGCAAAATAAATAAATAAAATCATGACTAAATGGAAAAAAAAAACCATTAAAGAAAGGACAGTAAAGTACTGGTTCACGATATAAGTTAAATAGTAACGAAAATAAATTTTTACCTGAATAATACACGATTGGAAATGGAAATTCGAAAGATAAAATTAAATTGCAGAAACCGGAATAATCGAGCTTCCTATGGAATATAAGAAAGCCGAATATAGTGTAGTACGTGAGGACGTGAGGTTTATCAATGGCAAAAATGAGGTTTTGAGTCTTTTGACAGGAAATGGAGGAGTCAAAAAATAAATAAAAATAGAAAAAGCGGCAAACTTTTGGAGGGAAATTAGAAGGGACTGGCTTATAGAATGTCCGTCTTTGGGCTGCTATTTAAGTTGCAACCAAGGTATACAAATTATATTTATGGAAAATGATACTTTACAGCCGTTTTCGTTATATTAACCGAAAAAATAAATATTTTTGGATATATATATATATATACATGTTTCGGTAATTGACCTAACTCCATCCATATACACTTTCCACAATAAAAGTTATACTGCTTTCATCTTAACCAACGACAGAAATTTTACTTCAAATTGTTGGCTTTAATTATTCGACATAATAAAAATATACAAACGTGAAATCTGATTTACAAGCTTGAATACAGTTCAAATTTCAGGATTGAACTTTAGGACACAATCATGAATTTTTGAATTTAATACATACATTGGTGGTCATAGAACACTCAATATCGTCTATAAATTCATAAATATTGTAAGTTGAATAGAGTGTAGTGAAATGATTGGAATATTTTCTTAGTAGCATATGCACCAAATATTATAATTTTTATGCGCTTTTTTGCAAAAATATATTATGTCTTTGTAATTTTCATCATTAATTAATTTGCAAAACTTCTATTTGAAAGAAAACTAGTTTTGCACTAATGTCATGAAATGTTTAATTAACACATTTTTAATCATTTAAAGTCCTCTTTTTTTCCCTCTATCGAGTTTATTCACTTTTTCTCTTTTTCATTAACATCATAATGTAATCTATGTCGCCCTATCTTTTTATATATTTCTTAAGATAATTTTCATATTTTCTAATAAGGAAAGCAAATTTCGTTTATCATTTTTTCAGATAAGAATTATTTCATATTTGGATGAAATTTCAGCACATATATTTTATACTTTACATTGTTAATCCTGAAAAGGAAGAATTAGATTTTCCATTTTAGTTATATTTTACTAAAGATTTACTGATTTGAGCAATATAAAAATGGAAACAAAATCCAAACTGATGAAACAAGTTATACAACTGAAAATTTTAAGTTTTTATTAAAATGATGAAACAAGTTATACAACTGAATTTTTTTATTTTGTATTAAAATAAGGACCATATTAGCTCCAAATAAAAGTGAAAAAAGGGCATGAAAAAATGATAACAAAACTATTGAGGGGCGTTCCGAGAATCGAACTCGGGACCTCTCGCACCCAAAGCGAGAATCATACCACTAGACCAAACGCCCATTACGTTTAATGATATGTTCAAAAATATATTTTAATCAATAATATATAAAAATAAAGAAAATCTAAATATCGATTAATTTTTAAGTGATAAAAGTTTGTTTCAAAGGCGTATGTCATATATTTATTAGTTTAACGCAAACATCGAGAATGAATAAAGCTTTTTCTCCATTCTATGTGTGTGAGAGATTCGAGGTTGTTCGACTTTTTGATTATTCTCGCCTTCCCAATGCTAATGTGCAAACTTTCTCTACTTTAAGCATGCAAAAAAATTTGCAGTTGAAGTAGGTGTACAGATTGCAAGAGCTTTAGGCATGTAACATTGTTTTCTAGATGTATGATGTAATATCTCTTCTTTTAGGAAATTGAGAGTCCATGTAATATGGAAAGGTATATTGTCCTTCATAATTCAAGTTAAAAAAAAAAAAAAAAGGAGTAACAAAGGTTTAAAATAAAAATAAGAAAGTGTCACTGAGATGTGTTCATCTTCAAGTTATGTTTTCTTAATTTTCGAAGAACTTTCATATAATTGATGTTGTTCTTTTGAAAATATTAGTACTAAAAGTCCATTCATGAAATACTAGGAGTCGCTCGAAATACAGATGTCGAAGCATAAATAAATGAGCATCCCCTATCTTCGCAGTTTCTAAGAATATACTATACTCGTAATATGTTTTTCTTATATGTCCAAGTTTTAGTGGACGGTATACCAAGGCTGATGAGAGATAGCATGTTCATACCTCCCTCTCTCGTCCGATGTACACTTGAACGTCACTCTCACCCACTTGAATCAATAGCATTTTCGTTGCCGTTTGTCGCCCCACTTGACCACGACACTTGCTCGAGATGAGATGAAGCTAACTCTAATAGTACCACTATCACAGTGAGTATTACGAGATGCTCTTGTTATTCCCAATAATACGACTTGGTAGTAAATCGCTCTTACAAAACCGGTTAGTGCACCCTAACCACCAAGGTAAGGCACGACTCCCAATTCTCAAATCCTAACGTGTACAAGTAATTTTTTTACTCACATTTTGAAAAGTTCTGTTAGATTCGACGCTTTCTCTATACGGGTTAATTTCACTGAACGTCATCTAACTTATCATTTATTTCACAAAAGTCACTTATCTATTTTCCATCACTTAAAAGTCACTTAACTTTACATTTGTAACTTAAAAGTCATTCTAGTTCAAAACCTATAAAATATCCAATAAAAAATATGACATGGCATTATATTTAATTAAAAAAATATAACAATAATGCCACATAAGCTTAAATAGACCATATATAAGTTAAACTCATTTCTTTCTCAGCCCGATTTCAGTCGTTTTTTTTGAATATTAGTCTTAATTTATTTTATATGAAAAACCGACCGATTTCGGTCGGCTTCTTAAAAAATAAATTTCGCGGGATTCTAAAAAATAGTTTCCTACATTTTTGCGCCAAAATCGGTTGGTTTCGTAAAAAAAAATTAAAAAATAAAATATTTTGGAAAACCGACCGACTTCGGTCGATTTTTCGGTCGGTTTTGGCCGAATTTTTAGTAGTGAACTTCTACTATGCAATTTCATTATGGGTGTTTTTTACCAATATTTTGACTTTAATAGAATAGTAATTTGTGAAAAATATGTTCTTATTAGCTTGTTGTTCTTGTCTGTTAGTGATACCTTTATATGTTATGTGAGATTGAAATCGGTCGGTTTTCCAAAATATATATATTTTTTTTTACGAAACCGACCGACTTCGGTCATTTTTTTTTTTGGCGCAAAAATGCGAGAAACTATTTTAGAATCCCGCGAAATTTATTTTTTATTCGGTCAGTTTTCATATAAATAAATTAAAACTAATATTCAAAAAACCGACCGAAATCGGGCTGAGGAAGAAATGGGTCTAACTTAGATATGGTCTATTTTAGCTTATATGGCATTATTGTTAGATTTTTTAGTTAAATGTAATGCCATGTCATATTTTTTATTGGATATTTTATAGGCTTTGAACTAGAATGACTTTTAAGTTACAAAGATAAAGTTGAGTGACTGATGAAAAATCGATAAGTGACTTTTGTAAAATAAATGATAAGTTGGATGACCATAAGTGAAATTAACCCTTATCCTATACCTATCATCCCTTTAACATATCAAGTAGATTTAGATCATAGGGCAACAGTGTAAGCATCAAACACGGACTAACATCAAAATGCAAGCCACAATAACTCATTGATAATGCTTTCGCTTTTGAACTATTCACAAGTAAAACTCTTCATCCACAAACCTAAAACAGTCTAGATCTATGCACAATGCCCTGTTAAATCATAATTACACATTTAACTATTGTACTATATACAACCGTGTAAGTAACTAACGATGCAAAATGGGTGATTATCTACAATATCAGAATATCGTAGTTAAAGAACTGGACACTGAAGTTAGTAAGGTACTTGACAGCATATATACCAGCAATTCAAGAAACTCTTCTGCTTTTAGACTGTCAATATTGATCACATCCGCCTTTAGATAACTCCGGCGCATCTGGCACAAATCCCCTGCCTCCGAATAAGGGCCGCATAAAAGCATCATCGAACTTTCTCCAATAGTAATGAATGGTGTGAGAAGGTTTCTTCAGCAGCATGCTCAAACTGGCTGGTCGACGAAAATCAACATTTCCCATCTCAGCTTCAGGTTCTTGTTTGTTGGTGAGAAGTGGGCATACGAACGATTGTTTAGAAGAAATCATGCTGCTGAAATCTTGTGATGAAGGCAACAAGAACCTTACAAGAGGCTTTGTTATCAATCCGAACACCTAAAAGGGTTCAAAAAAATTAGATTTAGCTAAATAAAAATTAAGTGTCAATATAAGGAAGAACTTCTAGAACTTTTTATTTTAATTTTTATTCTTATCTTGTATAATATTGGCCGGAGATGAGTTTTACATGGAGTAACATGGTTGGTAATAATTCATATAGCCGATCCCGACTTATTTGAGACAGGGACGTAGTTGTTATAGCTGTTATAAAACAAATAACGCAGAGTTTGCCTTCCAATGAACAACAACAACAACAACAACCCAGTATAATCCCACTAGTGGGGTCTGGGGAGGGTAGTTTGTACGCAGACCTTACCCCTACCCTAGGGCAGAGAGGCTGTTTCCGATAGACCCTCGGCTCCCTCCTTCCAAAAACTCCCCACCTTGCTCTTGGGGTGACTCGAACTCACAACCTCTTGCCTTCCAATGAATGAATACAAATATGGAGCATGTTAGAGAATTTGTCCACTGTGATAACCGCCTTTTAGCTCATTTCCGGGCGAGGGCTAGTATAACATACTTATGGAATCCAGTAAATATAACACCGGGGAAGCCAACACCAGTAAGTAAGCAGGGAAGTTGGCCATATGTTTTTTCCAACTACCAAATAGCTACAATATGTCAAAACAAAGGAGAAGGGACGGCCACGCTCAATGAGGAGTATACATGGGTGATCTATATATATAAAAGAAGCAGCCCGGTGCACAAGGCATCCCGTGTTCACGCAGGGTCCGGGGCATGGGAGGATCCACGTTCAATAGAGTGGGTGCTGAAGCACTCATTGTGCTGAAGCACCCATTGTTTAAGAGTTCAAGACGGTATATTTTATATGAAATTCTTGGAAACTATATAATGACAATAAGCACCCACGAGCAAAACTTGGGGCTGGGTGCTTTGGTTTTGAGAGAGGGTTTAAGGTCACTCTTAGCTCTTTATGTCGGACAATCAAAACTTGACTGAAGCATTTTTTTTTTACCTTTAGAAGATCCTCTCTTTATTTCCTTTCTTTTTCCTTTTGCGGTTTTCCTTATTTTCTTTTATTCTTGTTACCTTTTCCCTTTTTTAAAAGAAATTTTTTTTTTTCTTGTGCACGCACCTAACTAATATCATGGGTATTCTCTCTCATTAGCAATAAGATATGAGATAACTCTATCCATCAAAGCTTATACAGATATCCGGTATCAATTATATGTATATTATGTGTTTACCATAATTAAAACTAGTCGAGCACCCATTACATTAAAATCCTGAATCCGCCACTGGTCCGGGGAAGGGCCGCACCCTTAGGGGTGTGACGTCGACAGCCTACCCTAATGCAAACATTAATAGCTGCTTCTACGGCTCGAACCCGTGACCTATAGGTCACATGGAGATCTATATATATAAAAAGTGAAATTAAGTGAAGTTTTTTATTCTTTCTAAATTTATGAAAGATACTTCAAGCTCTGGTCAAAAGAAAGATGATGTTTACCACTGTACTGAAGAGGACAATTGTAATTGTGCTGGTGATCATAACTGCATTTCCTGGTTGTTGAGTGTGGCCAAACCTAGTAAACTGCACACCAGAAATCATTCCTCAATAAAGCAACATCACATTTAAAATACAAAAAAATACTTTTCTCGAAATATTCCCTTCAGGAGAAAGGGGTAAACAAGCTTAAAATAGCTAATAAGATTTAGAAGAAAAGCTGATAAGTTCCAATATACACCTGATTATAAGCCAATGCCATAGAGACAGATCCTCGCATTAAACCAGCCCACCATATTGTAACCTGTGAAGTAGAACATTTATTAGGTTTCCAATACTGAGGTTTGGCAATACAACAGCAAGAAATTAGGAGAAAGTTGAGATATAACCTGCTGTTTGAAGCCAATCTTGTCATGTTTAGATCGCTTCAAGCAATTGCATAACAAAGACAACGGGAACACAAAGCACGCCCTTCCAACCAGAACCAGACCAAGCAGCGCGGCACTCACTCCAACAGATTTTCCAGGACTATGGAATGAATAATCCGCAAAACAAGAATTAATATAAATTAAAATTCCCAAATAAATGGAAATCCCACACACATTTTACGTTAAATAGTTTTTACAAAATAATTGGTACAAAAGTTTCAGGAGAAGACCAATGCATATCTTACTTTTAGGAATAAAAGAAAAATGGATATGAGATTGTACCTGTTTTTGACGAATCTCCATTTCTCAATATCTAAAGCATCCATACCAACATAAAGGAAGATGAAAATCTCAGCAATAAATGACAGTGTTGCAAAAGCATGCCTGTGAAAAATTAGTTAAACTAAGAAACACACACAGATACAGTTCTTTCACAAGTTCCTAAACAAGGATAAAATTTGAATCCAAGTTATAAAGAGACTCTGAGTAAGTGATTAACATGAGTACACTTACCTAGTTGTCACTTTAGAATTATCGGTAACATTATGCCAGGTATAGTGTGACATGACAATCCCACAGAAAAATACTGTAAGTATTCCACTTAAGTCAAACAGCTGAAAAGTAGGGATAATTATCATGATCAATAATCACACAAACTACGAAGAGTGGAGATAATAAGTATTAAGGTGTTCACATCGTACAGAAACTTACTTCTGCCATCACATATGAAAGGTAAGCCATGAGAATCATGAGAGCAACTTCACGATCCGTTGAGTGCCTGCAAGTGGAAAGGGCGGCTTCTAGAGTCACAAATACAGAACACTTATAAATACCCACATTGATATCTGACGAAAACATTTTAAGAAGCTTTAGTCATACCATGTCGTTAAAATCTTTTCCTGAATAATCTATACACTAGGTTCAAAATCAGTATGACTACATAAAAATCAGATCCCACGAGGACTCTGGCTACCTTGAATAGTTCGTGATATATCAGAATGGTAACGTCTAACTCAATAATTAATAAGGCCTAGGAAACCAATTATTTCACAAGGACTACAAATTATTCTGGCGTATTTGAAAATTCTGCTTAATTCTCTGAGGAAAAGGGAAATTTTTCAGGCATTTAATCTTCATGTATATCACCGATTACACTGAGTCTACTATAGTAGGAAAAGCAACCATAAATAAGAAAAAGGCTTTGCTATTAAGAGCCAATAAGTCAAAGAAGTTTTTGCTGTTTTGACAGGTAAGCCACAGACTGAAGGGTGATGTGGGTTGAACAATAACTGGATGGCAACCAAAAGGCATATAATAATAAAACATTACAGTAATTAATTAAATTAAAAGAAAGAACATGAAAGAAAGATAAGCATACCTGCCAAGATATATCTTTTTTATTAGGTACGCACTTAGCAACCCTACCTGCATTTAAGAGCAAGATTTCATACAACTAGTTTCCATTAGGAGATAGAAAATATTCAGACTTTCTCAAACAGAAAACAACAAAAATATTAAATAGGAAATGGTAGATGTCTTGCGGATGAACACAAACTCTTCTGTGACCAAAACAATGTTAAACAGTCAAATAGTGTCAGCTCTTTGGCCATCTCTGATAAAAGAAATGGAATCCATCTCTCAGAACAAAGTCGTGAAGCAAGTCGAATATGAAGAGCATGGATACAAGCTATGTCTTGGAAGGAAAGACAAATCTGAATCTGCTTTGTCTACGAACAAGGAAGCTATAAGTAATGCAACTATAAATCTCATCGAGAGTTCGATCCTGGCTCAAGATGAATGCTGGAAGCATGCTTAACACATGCAAGTCGAACGGTAAGTGGTATTTCCAATGGAGGACGGGTGAGTAACGTGTAAGAACCTGTTCTTGAGAGGGAAACAACAACGGGAGAAGGCTGTTAATACCCTGTAGGTTGAGGAGCAAAAGGAGATCCGCATTGATAAGGAAATAGTTTAAGAAAGCGATAATTAGTGGCTGGTCCGAGAGGATGATTAGCCACACTAGGACTGAGACATAGCCCAAACTCTTATGGGACAAAGGTGTGAAGGAGTGGCCAATGTGCGTAAAACATAAACCAAGAAAGAATGCTACTTACCGAAACTCCCAGCAAAGTGCTTGCAAGAAACAGGTAGAAAAAATTTCCAGTGAACGATAAGGCAACCCTTGAGTTGATGTTGGAGAGGTCCAACTTCTGGATTGCATTAAAAAGCACCACAGATGTTGCATCATTTACCACTCCTTCGCCAAAGACTAGACTGTAGAGTAGAGGTGTCTCGTCCTGATTAAGCACCTGTGATTATACTTAAACCATTCAGTTCACATAAGTTGCTATCTCATATCTCTTTTACTCGCATAATCCATCTGCAACTTTTGGCGGAAATCCGTACCTGCAGTGTGCAAACAGAGTCTGTTGCTGAAAAAATAGCTCCAATCGCTACAGAATAAGAATTTGAAATCATCAGAAGTGAGAGTCAATCAAGTTAAAGAAAGATGCCAACCATGAAAAAGATAGAGGTCAACACTTTACGCATTTCATAAAATGAAATGATTATATAAGGATTGGTTCTTTGACCCTCAAATTCGGATCAAGAAAATAATTTTTACAAGGTTATGGCACGCCGATGGAATTTATTTTGAAATTCAGGTCAATCAGATAGAAAGCACAGAAAGGAAATTGCACTCTTTCCATATTTTTGTGGCTTACCCTCCTATTAGTGATTTTTCTCCTTTGCTTACTCTTAAACAAATAAGGTCTTAACAACCAAAGTTACAACATCTACAATTGATAACCTGAAACATCAACTACAATATGAAGAAGAGGAAAGATTATTACCGAGATAATCTCGTAGCTCCAGAAAACCAATATCAAGCTTCCCAAATAACTCCTTTGCGCCTTAATCAAAAATATTTCTAGTTAGCCCGATCGCGAGAGTGATACGATATAACAAATAAACATAAAACAGTGAACAACTTAAAAAGGAGTGACTAAATGAAGCATGGGTGGAACCTGTAACTACTGACTAGTAAAGTCTTTTTGGCTTCTATACAGTGAAAAATTCAACCATGTTGAAGAAGCTGTGGGAAACCGATTTGCTTTACACAGTGGCAAAAAGGACGAGACATTTGGAATATACAAATACAATAACGTTAATCACAACAGCTGCAAGTAAGCACCCGACATGAATGCACCTTTAGATCACAGAACACAGATACATTTTACAAGTTGCGCCAAACACATTCAAGATCACGTGAATCCGTAAATGTGCAAAATTGCATTCTAACATTGTCTAAAAGCATCTCAAAGAACATGACATTATTGTAGGGAAAGAACAATGTCTTGGTGAAGTAATCTGATGAAAGTAAACTTCGAAATCCTTAACTACTTTTTTAGGTTGCTCTACTACATGCTAACATGAAGATGAAAGTAACAGAAATGAGGATGTTGAGGTGGATGTGCGGGCACACTAGGATGGACAAGATTAGGAATGATGATATTCGGGTGAAGGTGGGTGTTGCGCCTATTGATGACAAGATGCGGGAAGCGAGACTCAGATGGTTCAGGCATGTACAGAGGAGAAGCCCAGATGCTCCGGTAAGGAGGTGTGAGCGGCTGGTTGTGAAGGGCATGAGAAGAGGTAGAGGGCGGCCTAAGAAGTTTTGGGGAGAGGTGATTAGACAGGACATGGCGAGGCTTCAGATCTCCGAGGACATGACCCATGATAGGAATTTGTGGAGGTCGAGGATTAGGGTTGTAGGCTAGGAGGTAGTTGAATCTTTACTTTCTTCGTACCTTTGTGAGGCTAGTCTGGTAGGGTTTTTGTCGTGAGTGGCAATGTTGTGTCTTACTACTCTTTCGTTTCTCATAGTGCCGGGTCTATTTACTGGCTATCGCTTTTGCTTTGCATCTATCTTCTTGTTCCCATGTTGTTGTTACTTTTCTTATGATTTATGGGGTGATACTAATATTGTCTCTTTTTGTCTTTTTGTCTTTTTGTATTCTTGAGCCGAGGGTCTTTCGGAAACAACCTCTCTACTCCCTCGGGGTAGGGGTAAGGTCTGCGTACACACTACCCTCCCCAGACACCACTAGTGGAATTTTACTGGGTCGTTGTTGTTGTTGTTGTACTACATGCTAACACAATGACCTGTCCTTCTATGCTAACTCACAGCTTTCGATACCAATTCAGGATCTCAACTAACTCTAACCTAAGACCAACTCCCCGTCCCTGATTGCTACCGCCATAACAAAAAAGGCCACAAAAATTTAATATGAGAATTCAAATTCAGCTCACTAAACATTGGAATATGTGGAAAAAAGCCTCGCTTAAGCTCACTTCACGCAAGGCATTATCTTTTTTAAGTTGATTGAAGAGCAAGACTGAGAAACCAGGGCATACCAAATGATATGATGCTGAAAGATATTAATGTGCCAACAGCACCAAACAACATAATGGTCATAAAATTCCTGAAAAACTGCTTCTTTTTCACCTGGAAACTGATAAAGTGAAAATACTTATGTGTCAGTCTCATCAAGTACATTAGATGTAACTTGCTAGAATATAGAAATGGCACACTTCTTTTTTCTTTTCTTTTTTCTCTTCTGTCTATTTGTCAGTTATCCAATAACAGCAGCAGGCAATAAGGTGAACATCCTGAGTCAAATGCATAGACACGTTAAAAAGAAAGACGCCAAAAAGAACTGGTGAGATTAATTCTGAAGCTATACCATATATCACACAATCAAAGCGGGGAAAGAATAAACAAGTCTTCTTTCTCTGACATGTTCAAATTGGGGAGAACAGAGCTTATAGTATGCAAAAAACATGGGCATCACAAAAACAACTTACCCAGCATTAAATATGATGGGTGGTAGAACATAAATAAAGAAGAGCTGTTCATCAAATTCTAAGAGATGAGAGCTCTTTCCATTAGTAGTTAACAAAATGATGCCTCCGGTACCTAAACCCTGCCACCAAAACGACCAAAGGTCATCCGTTGCAGCAAAAGCCAAAAGCATAGTTCACAACAAAAATGTAGTGAAGAAAATTCCCAATAAATATCATGATTCATGCACGCATATGTATCTGCACAGACTAAAGTTGCAGTCGAATGGTTACAACTTTACTCTGCACCACTTAGGTGTGGTTACAACTTTACACCGCACCACTTAGGTGTAGAGTTTAAATCTTACAAGGGCATTCCCTCTTCTAGGTCGAAGATGAGGCAATATTATGCATGTATATGTGTGATGTGTGTGCACAGACTAAAGATGCAGCCTAGTGGTTCTAACTTTAACTCTGCACCGCTTAGGTGTAGAGTTCAAATCTTACTAACGACATTCCCTCTTGTAGCTCGTATATGAGGTAATATTATGCAAGTATGTCCGCACGGGCTAAAATTGCAGTTCAGTGGTTACAACATTACTCTGTGCCACTTAGGTGCAGAGTTCAATCCTACTGATTGCATTCCCTATTCTAGCTGGTACAGGAGGTAAGCCCTTTATATACGTGCATAGATACAACATTCACTTAGTAAAGAAAAAAGACTCACGATAGCAAGAGCAGTGACGGACTCGTTAATCCAACGGTTCTCTTCAAGAAGATGTCCAATCACAATGCATCCACAAAGAAGAGCCACAAACAGAGTTATGGAATCCACAGAGACTTGATCATCATCTGCCAACATGCTTACCCCAAATCTTGCCACAACATCCAACCCCATAACTACAACTAGCCACAAAGCAACTTTGTCAGTACTTAAATACTATACCAAAGATAAAAGACATCGTATAACCACCAAATTGAAGAATTGAAGGAGTTTATATGACTTTTAACCAAGAGTTAATCAAGACTCCTAATCAGAGTAAACCCGTTCAAATACACAATTGGTGTAGTTTAATCACTTGATTGTGTAAATGATTTTACATCACCAATGGATAAAAATTAAACCCATACGCAAATATCTACATACTTCTCCCAAAAGCAAATATTTATGCGAAGTTTCGAACAAGAAGGTCACTTTTGGAGTTTTACTTTTCACAAACGCTGGTGGGTTGTAGAGTGCTTGTCAAAGGCGCTAGGGCATTCCCTGGGGTGATAATCACCCCCCTGCACCTCATATTTTGGCACAATAAACATGTAATCCCCCAGCTATTTTATTCGACTACATTAGTTCCTTTACTCTGTAGCTTAAAAGAACACAGCAGCACGGGACAACCCCTTTATACAACCAGCAAGGAGGATGGCACTATTGGCAAAAATCCATCAAGAATAAACAGAAAACGGGAAAACAAGATAAATCATGTATCAAATCCAATACATCAGAAAGTATCCAAATCACATTTGGCAACTTATCTGGATCAGTCAAACTATTAGAAAAAATTCTTTTCTTTTCCTAAAAGAAGTTCCAAGTGTGCTAAAATAAAGAGTTTAACTTCTAAACACTAACATTGTAACAAAACTTTTACATTACCTAAAAGTTAATTATTAGCAACCTGAAAAATATGGCAAGTTACCTACTACAACAGGCCAAAATACACAAATATCTTTTTTCCTTTTTTTGATAACCTTGGTACACAGATAACGGATAACTATAACCTAGTATTTTTGCATCGGTTGGAATTTGAACTTGAGAGCTCATGGTTCTCAATCCACTTCAATGACCGCTAGGCCATACTCTTGGGTGCGTATATATAAGTTAAATCTAGCGGACTAATCACATAATTGATACAAATAAGTGTACATTCCTGATATCACCACAAAAACTCAGTTTATGGAGACCATACATATGAAATTAACGATGATGATTCGCAGTAAAAAATCCTTTTTTTTACCTATAATTGAACTCAAATACTCATATTTTACATTCAATTCCCCTGAGCAACTGCTGGCAAGATTTAAACTGTATGAATGAAATGAGAACAGAACGATAAATGTTTTTCTTTTCTATAACCAAATTGAAGTGATCATACTTTACCTTTTAAGTTGCTGAGCATATGCAGAGAATAGTTCAATTGTGTGAAAGACACGAGAACTGAACCTGAAACTTGTCGAAAAAATGTTTTGCTTAACGAGGAAGGTACGAAGAAGTAATGTCGTAATCTGATAGAATTAAGAAGCAAATTTGGAAAAGGATGTTTTTGCAATACTTACCTCGGAAGCAAAGTAACTGAAAAAATGTGTCAACTTTGGCAGATGCGATAAATTTTTGGACTTCTAAAGTGGGCCATTTGGATTGGGTGCCTCTGTACAAGAGGCAATTTCACTTTTAGCCACTCGGCTGAAACTTTTGACAAGTTCTAGCCCACAAATCTATTATGTAATTTGAAATTAAAAACTAATTATACTAGCTAGCCAGTGAAATAAAAATCCCAGTAGTCGCATTCTAAACCCATATCAAGTATTTCAAGTAATTTTTTATCTTAGAAATCTCATTTACAGTAATAAAAATATATATCTTCAGTCCAAAGCAATGTAAAATAAAACTATTTCAGTCAAATAAGTTTTTAATTATACAAACAAAACAATTCGGTCAAAAGTCCAAAAAGCTAGTGAATTCAAAAAAATAAAATATTTTTCAAAAGAGAAAAACTTACTTAAAAACTCAACTCAAAAAGAAAAAATACACACAGATAACGAGATTTTGTGTGTGTGAGAGAGAGAGATATACATTTCACAATATATACAAGATATACTTTAGATACACACACACTCGGATACACTCAATATACACAAATGACACACTACCAAACTTAGTATACATTGCATATATAGTTTTAACATTGTATAACAGTGTCTTTACAATTTCCATATAAAATTAATATACAAGTACCATGTATATACAACTTTATATGAGTGTATATACAAGTTTTATGCAAAACTACAACTTTTAAGAATTAATTAAAATAGAAAAAAATGAAAGACTGAGAATTCATACAAAAAAATTATTACATAAAAGAAGAAGAAACACAATTGTCTTCTCCACAACCACCAAACTTCTTCCTATTATACATAAATTACAATCTTTTTTTTTTATCTTTTACAAAAAAGAACTAAATTTTTAGTGATACAATCTAGAAAAATATAATATTGCACAAGCAAAAATATCCATGATATAAGAAGAAGAGGAAGAAGGTGATGTATAGATTGCACACGTACTATACATATTATACACTAGCGTAGTGTGTATAGACACTTTTTATACATTGTTGAACAATATATATATTTTTTATACACTTAAAATATACAATACGCTCGGAATACACTAAGAATACATTATCAAACTCTGAAAATACTGTATATAAAATTTTTAACTGTAAATATACATCTTCTATACACATATAACAGTTTATATACAATTTTTATACAAAAATACAATTGCATAATATGTATCAATCATGTATAAATTATGTATATAATTTGTATATACTATATATAACTATTATATAGTATATATACACTATATAATCATGTATAAAAAAAAATCTAATATATGCTTTGGATACACAAACACGTTCGGAATATACTCAATATACACAAAGTACATTGCCAAACTTAGGATACAATGTATATACAACTTTTATACATAGCATAATAATATACATATAACTTTTATATAAAACTATAATACAAATTATCGTATATATGTACAACTATATATATATATATACATATATAATATGTATACAAAATTACATATAAGTATCATCCAACTACCCCATTAAATCCAGACCCACTATCGGGGTGTTATCACTTTTAGCCCGCACCAAAAACTAATTACATCAGGTAGTCGAAAAGTGTATAAAACTGTATAATATTTGTATGTAACATACAGAATGTATATATATATAAAAAAAATATACAGTTTTTATACATTTTTCGGCTATTATTTTTACAGTGTCATTTTTCCCCATCGGATACTCACTGTAAAAGATTTTCACTCACAAAATACTATTATGACTCAAAGAAGAAGAAGAAGAAGAAGAAGAAGCTTGACTAGAAAACCCCACGACTTCTGCATTGGAATTGGATAGAATGAAAAAAAGATAAGAATAGTGGGAATAAATATGGTCCTGGGAAGATAAATGCATTTGAAATAGACAATGGCTACAAGTTACAAGTAAATTGGGTCGGAAGGCCATTTCGGGTCACTAATAAAAATATGGGCTAATAAAATCTTTGAGTGGCCATACAACGTTATTTTCTCTCTGTACAATCAACACTATTCAATCTAAGCAAAGTCTTACTTGAGTTTTAATTAATTAATTACTACTCCCTGTCTCAGTTTACGTGAATGTGTTTAGATTTCGAGAGTCAAACAAATTATTCTATGACCATAACTTTTTATATATACCTTTTAAATATTAGAAATTATTAAATAATTTTGACTTATATTACATTTTATGTAGTTTTTAAATATATGTATTTTATTTTAAAAACTTAAATATTCTATGATAAAATACACGGTCAAAGTTAAAAAATTTGAATCTTTGTGAGCACCTAATTTTTGCCCTAATATAAAATTACTCCTAAAAGATTCCAAAATAGCTTTAAATTATTTTTCTATATTTTTTACTTAGTTTGCTTTGCACGTACTCATGTTTGATGCATTTTTAAGTTGCATTTTAAATCCTAAAGAAAATACAAAAATATTTTGAATCTTTACATTTTTAGATTTTAATTGCATAATTAATTGCATTTGTAAAACACTAAAATATCAAAAAATACATTAGTAACTCTACATGCATTTGTTAGCTAAATGAATTAGTTAATTGTAGAAAAATAGGTCATTAGGGTAATTTTACAAATTAGTTAGAATTAAGAGTGTTAAATAAATTGATTAGTCTTGCAAAATACAAAGAAAGAAAAGAGAAGGCTATGGGGTCTCATTACAGCTTTGGGCCAGGTGCTTCTAGTGGCCCATTTTCTTTTCATTCACCCCCAGCCCACTACCCGCCGGCCCAATATTCCCTCTTCATCTCTAAAATACACCCTAGTTCCCCTCTCCATCAACACTCGAGAACAGAATCCGACCCCCTCCCCCTTAGAGAAAAAAAAACCCAGCCGTCGCCTTCTTCCTCCTCACTCTCTCATCAACATCCATACACGCATTTTCTCACCCAGACGATCACTCTTTCTCTCATCGCGCACATATACACACATCTCCCCTTCAAAAGCAAGTTGAAAACTATTCCCAAAATCGGATTCTAGATCTAAAAACAAATTTCAAGAGCCAAAAGAAAAACGAAAAAAAACAGAAGAAAATAGCTTGAGACACCGATTTCAAAGAGTTGTTGATTTCTGCTGATTTGGCCTTTCAATTCCTAGTTTTTTTTCAAAGTCAAATCAAGCTCTTATGGGATTGTTTTGTTGTTGTTTCTTCGCTGGAACTACAGATATGCTTCCTTCTTCTTTATCATTGTATTCTTCCTATTTCGGCTCTCCGAGGTACTGTTCGATCCCTCAATAGTGTGATACTGTTTTGGAATTAATGAAATATATGGCATAATTGTAGTTGTCTGCTGTTGTGTGTGGAATTGAAAGTGTTTTGTGTTGTTTTGTATTCAGTATTCTTAAACATGTAGAATTCCTCCTCTAAATCATGAATCTTAAAGCATAAAATGGTGGCTGAATATGTATTGATCGAAATAAACATACCGGAAGTAGTCCTTGTTTTGATTTACAGCTTTCAACATTCAAACAGTTTCTCTGGGGCAAATAACTTCGAGTGGATGTGTTTGGTTATGGATTAACCAAATTAATGGCGCTTGAATGGTGGAATTTTGTAATTATCAATTGAATAGTGTAATTCCAGTTGTTATTCTTAAATCATCATTTCTGCAAATCGTGGATGTAATCTGTATCAATTTTTGTTTCAACATAATCATTACTAGGGTTGAATTGGGCCTAACACTTGACCTAACAAGAGCTGTAGTATCACACGTGGGCAGTCTGCCCTTTCAAAAAGAACATGTCGTCCTGGGATCCCACTTCAAGCCCAAATGGCATTTTCACACGCCCCATGTTAATGCAATTCCTTAACTTGTCTCCAATCCATAAAATAAAGAAAGCAACTAATTATTAAAACCATCCTTTGCATAATGCAATATTTCTCCAACAGCATAATCACGTATGAATCATCTCTTGTGCATACATCTTTTGAGAGTTAATTGTTTTAAAATCTTTTCGTCTCATGTATACTTGGTTAGGAAATTTGTCCTAAAACTTACAAATATTATTCATTCCCAATCAATTTACCCATCATTAGGATCTTACAGTAAATTCAAAGTGGCAGTGGAAAACACAAACAACTTATAAATATTATAGCGTGCTTTAGGCGCGCAATAAATAAATCATCGTGACTATGGGTACGGTTTCCGTGGCATAGTTGCGATACATAAATCCCAATTCGAGTGCGTGTTTCACGCAACTCGACCACAACTTCGAATAATAATAAAAATAAATATGTTATAAATCGCGGGTGCGTTTCACGTGGCGCGATTCGTAATGTGTACAAAAAACAAATGAGTGCGCGACATCGCGACTTGTTCAAATAAATTCTATAAATACTAAAAGCGGTTTAAAAGTAAAGATGCACAATAAGTTTCAAATACGTATAAATCAGATAATTAGGCCAATTATTAACAGTTGAGAGACCGTGCTAAAACCACGGAACTCGGGAATGTCTAACACCTTCTCCCGGATTAACAGAATTCCTTACCTGGTCTTCTGATTTTCGCAGACTTTAAACAGAGTTAAATTTTCTCGATTTGTGATTCTAAAATAAACCGGTGACTTGGGACACCATATAATTATTCCAAGTGGCGACTCTGAAATAAATAAATAATCTCATTTCGATTATTGTCACTTAAATTGGAAAAACTCTCATATCCCCTATCCCTTTAGAAAAAAGGAGTTGTGACAGCTATGGCGACTCTGCTGGGAAAACGAACCTAGAACTTCTGGTTCAAGGTTCAGAATTCGAGCTTAGAATAACTGTTATACTTGGCTTTCTTGTAATTGTCTGATATTACATGTTTGGGCCTAATGTGCTAAATGCCGTTTTTACCGCTTTGATATTGTTTGAACTGTATATAAAACTGTTACGGAACCCTTCTTATCTCTAAGTCTTCTAAATCTTCTGGGAAGTGTACGTTGGCGTGACTTCTTTTCTGTAACGACCCGACTTGTCATTTTAAGAATTAACATTCCACTCAATGACTTAAGGTTCCGGATAACTTCATAATATGTATTATGACCCGCGTGTGTGGTCGAGTTTGATTTTCGGAAGATTTAGAATTTAATTGAAAAAGAAATTCTAATTTTGAAGCTTAAATGGAAAGAGTTGACCAAAGAGTTGACTTTTGAACAAACGATCTCGGAATAGAATTTTGATGATGTCAATAGCTTCATATGGTGATTTTGGACTTAGGCGCGTGTTCGGATTTGGAAGTCCGTAGGATAATTCAACGCATTTTGGCAAAAATTAGAAAATAGATAATTTTCGAAAAGTTCGATCGAAGGTTGAATTTTTTATAACGAGGTCAAAATCTGATTCTGGAAAATAGGAATAGGTTCGTTATGTCACTTATGACTTGTGTGCAAAATTTGAGGTCAATCGGACTTGATTCGATAGGTTTCGGTATCGAATGTTGAAGTTGAAAATTTCATAATAGACTAAAGTTTCAAATGAGTTCGCACAAGACCTAACTTCAAATAAACATACCTCTCTTGATATGAAGAGTTATATGGTTGTTACTTATCAAAAGAAAGTTTCCAACACTTCAAACCGTTTGTCATTTGGACACTCCTACAAGAAGTTATGACCAAATTACCAAAGACTGGAAAAATACGATTCTGCGACCAATTCTGCGATCGCAAAATCGTTATGCGATCGCGAAACTACTTCTGCGACTGCAAAACTGGTTGCAGAATAGACCAGAACAACCCAATTCTAGGCACCGATTTTGCGATCAATTGTGCGGCTTGCATACCCATTCTGCGGTCCATTATGTGACCGCAAACCTGCTTTCGGAGGGTTAATTTTTTTATTTTCATAACCCGGCCCCATTTTGATAAATAGGCTTTGGGGTTTATTTTGGGGTATTTTTCTGAGGGTTTTAGAGAGAGGTAAGAGCATTTTAGAGAGAGAGAGAGAGAGAGAGAGAGGGAGGGAACCTTACATTCTAATCATCCAATCTTCAAGAATCAAGGAAGCTAATTACAAGATCTTCATCTAAGAGATAAGATTCAACCCCTAGTCTTCAATTTCGAGTTTGGGGTAAAAGATTGGTCATTGGGAGTATGATTCTTGGATGTAAGAGTATTATGTATATATGCTTGTACCAATAAGGTTTGTAGGAAGATTGTTGAGATCAAATAAGTAAAGATTGGGTTGTGGAATGAAGGAAATCTTGTAGAAGAACCTTGTAACCAAATTTGCATACCTAGTGTTTGATAAAATGCTCAAATGAGCTGAAACCATGAAAATCTTCCTAATTATGGTTCACTTTTGTTATGCTTCTAAATAGATTGAAGTTGATAGAATTTTCGGAACCTCGTAGTAATGTAAGGAAGGCTCAAGAAAGATTGGAGCCGTCCGGAGGTCAATTCAAGCAAGAAGGCGATTTTGGAATATCGGCCTAACTTCAAAAAGGTAAGTGTCTTGCTTAACCTCGAGTGGGGGAATTTCCCCTTAGGTATTGAGTCTTATGTACAAATTGTGTAATTGAAACCATGTACGCGATGTGATGAGTACGTACTTGGTTTATATGTGTGAATTTCATTGATTAGAAATCCATAAATGCCCTTATGTATTAAATTGGAAATTATTGACACTTATTAAATTCTCTATTTGTCATGCCTAGATCCTTGTTTGTTGAAATTATTTTTATATGATGATTTGGTGTGATTGCCACCTTGAATTTATGTGAAATATATTTTGTTAAGATTTTGTGCACATTATGGTCGAGCCATGGGCTCCTTATTGTGAAAAATAATGTATTATTGATTTTTGTGGCAAGTTGAAATATTTGAGCACTTGATGTGTAATTTGTGATATGTTGTAATATTGGAGCACTTGATGAGCCATTTGTGACATGTGAGCACTTGATGTGCAGTTGTTGAAATCATATTTACTTTGGGACTACAGAACGGTATTCCGGGAGATCTCTCTGCCATGCATATTTACTTTGGGACTACGAAACGGTATTCCGGGAGATCCCCATGTCTTGCATATTTATTTTTGGGACTATGAGGTGGTACCTCGGGAGATTCCCCCTGTCTTGTATATTTACTTTTGGGACTACGAGGCGGTACTTCGGGAGTGCCCTTTTGTTGATATTTTTCTATGGATGCACTTGCCTTTGGTTATTTTGTTTTTCCGTAATTTATAAATTTTTATATTTTTCGTGATGTATTATTTGACTTAATATTAAGTGTTTTGTATTTCTTGATGTATTATGTTGACCTTGACTTTTTCGTACGAAACTTTGAGGATTTGTATTTTTGGGTTGTACTTATTTTTGATGATTGAGTTGTTTTAAATATTTTCTAGTATGTTTAATTTAATAAATTCTATATCCAAATCAGTAGTTTAGCTGATATTTTATTTTAATAAAAATGTCATTTTTCCCCACTCAAATGATTTCTAAAATAAACTTATCTTTTTGTTGATTTCTTATCTGATTTAAAGATTTTTAACCTTACTTTATTGAAAATAAATTGATCATGCGGATCTTATATACATTGATATTTTGGTACGTGAGTTGTCCGTGTAGTTATGAAAATAATATGGGCATGAGGTGCCGAAAAAAAATATGATGATTTTATTATTGACACGTGAGTTGTCGGTGTGATGGTGATGGAAATGTGGGCACGAGGTGCCGTAGAAAATATAAAAGTGGGCTGAGACCCGTAATTTTTATGATTGTGAAATGAGGTGTCACGTGGTGACTTTTACTTGAAAATATATTTATTGAAAAGAATTATATTTGAAAGATAATTATTCAAAAAAAGTATATTCGAAAGATATTTATCTTAAAGACTAATATATGAAGGACTTGACTTGTTGATTGTACTTGTGTTCCTTATTCGCCTGAGTAATAATTATGATGTTCTTATTGTCTTGTTGTTATATCACTAGTTGAGTTTGTTGTTATCATTGCTAGTTGTTTTCCAGTACTATTGTATACTGCTATATTGCACTGGTTATTTGACTAGTGAGTGTCTTGACTGTACCTCGTCTCTACTCCACTGAGGTTAGTCTTGATACTTACTGGGTACCGACTGTGGTGTACTCATACTATACTTCTGCACATTTTTGTGCAGAGCCAGGTATTAAAGGTATCGGACCTGGACATAGTTAGAGTATGATCGCAAGGATTCAAGGTAGAGCTGCTTGGTCGTCGCAGTCCCTTGGAGTCTGTTCATTTCATTGTACTGTTAATTTTTAATCAAATAGTATTGAGTATTCGATCATTGAGATCATTTCATGTATTATGTTAGAGTTCGTGACTCAGTACTACCAGTCTTGGGAGGTTGTTATAATTATTTCCGTTGTTGGTTTCGTTTATTAAAAAAAAATTGGCTTCGAAATATAATGAAAATCGGTTTACCTAGTCTTAGAGACTAGGTAAACGTACTCATGTTTGATGCATTTTTAAGTTGCATTTTAAATCCTAAAGAAAATACAAAAATATTTTGAATCTTTACATTTTTAGATTTTAATTGCATAATTAATTGTATTTGTAAAATACTAAAATACCAAAAAATACATTAGTAACTCTACATGCATTTGTTAGCTAAATAAATTAGTTAATTATAGAAAAATAGGTCATTAGGTTAATTTTATAAATTAGGTAAAATTAGGAGTGTTAAATAAATTGATTAGTCTTGCAAAATACAAAGAGAGAAAAGAGAAGGCTATGGGGTCTCATTATAGCTTTGGGCCAGGTGCTTCTAGTGGCCAATTTTCCTTCCATTCGCCCCAACCCACTACCCGCCGACCAAATATCCCCTCTTCATCTCTAAAATACACACTAGTTCCCCTCTCCATCAACACCAGAGAACAGAATCAGACCCCCCTCCCCCTTAGAGAAAAAAAAAACCTAGTCGCCGCCTTCTCCCTCCCCACTCTCTCATCAACATCTATACACGCATTTTCTCATCCAAACGATCACTCTTTCTCTCATCGCGTACATATACACACATCTCCCCTTCAAAAGCAAGTTGAAAACTATTCCCAAAATCAGATTCTAGATCTAAAAACAAATTTCAAGAGCCAAAAGAAAAATAAAATAAAAAAACTAGAAGAAAATAGCTCGAGACACCGATTTCAAAGAGTTGTTGATTTCTGCTGATTTGGCCCTTCAATTCCTTGTTTTTTTAAAAGTCAAATCAAGCTCTTAAGGGATTGTTTTGTTGCTGTTTATCCGCTGGAACTGCAGCTGTGCTTCCTTCTTCTATATCATTGTATTCTTCCCATTTCGGCTCTCCGAGGTAGTGTTGGATCCCTCAATAGTGTGATACTGTTTTGGAATTAATAAAATACATGACATAATTGTAGTTGTCTGCTGTTATGTGTGAAATTGAAAGTGTTTTGTGCTGTTTTGTATTCAGTATCCTTAAATATGTAGAATTCTTCCTCTAAATCATGAATCTTAAAGCATAAAATAGCGGCTGGATATGTATTGATCGAAATAAACATACTGGAAGTAGTCCTTGTTTTGATTTACAGCTTTCAACATTCAAACAGTTTCTCTGGGGCAAATAACTTCGAGTGGATGTGTTTGGTTATGGATTGACCAAATTAATGGCGCTTGAATGGTGGAATTTTGTAATTATCAATCGACTAGTGTAATTCCAGTTGTTATTCTTAAATCATCATTTCTGTAAATCGTGGATGTAATCTGTATCAATTTTTGTTTCAATTTAATCATTACTAGGGTTGAATTGGGCCTAATACTTGACCTAACAAGAGTTGTAGTATCACATGTGGGCAGGCTGCCCTTTCAAAAAGAACATATCGTCCTGGGCTCCCACTTCAAGCCCAAATGGCATTTTCATACGCCACATGTTAATGCAATTCCGTAACTTGGCTCCAATCCATAAAAGAAAGAAAGCAACTAATTGTTAAAACTATCCTTTGCATAATGGAATTTTTCTCCAACAGCATAATTCCGTATAAATCATATGTTGTGCATACATCTTTTGAGAGTTAATTGTTTTAAAATCTTCTCGTCTTATGTATACTTGGTTAGGAAATTTGTCCTAAACCTTACAAACATTATTCATTCCCAGTCAATTTACCCATCATTAGGATCTTACAGTAAATTCAAAGTGGCAATGGAAAACACAAACAACTTATAAACATCGTAGCCTGCTTTAGGCGCGCAATAAATAAATCATCGTGATTATGGGTACGGTTCCCGTGGCATAATTGCGATACATAAATTCTAATTCGAGTGCGCGTATCACGCGACTCGATCACAACTTCGAATAATAATAAAAATAAACATGTTATAAATCGCGGGTGCATTTCACGTGGCGCGATTCGCAATGTGTACAAAAAATAAACGAGTGCGTGACATCGCGACTTGTTCAAACAAATTCCATAAATACTAAAAGCGGTTTAAAAGTAAAGATGCACAATAGGTTTCAAATACGTATAAATCAGATAATTAGGCCAATTATTAACAGTTGAGCGACCGTGCTAAAACCACGGAACCCGCGAATACCTAACACCTTCTCCTGGGTTAACAAAATTCCTTATATGATCTTCTGGTTTTCGCAGACTTTAAACTGAGTCAAATTTTCTCGATTTGGGATTCTAAAATAAACCGGTGACTTGGGACACCATATAATTATTCCAAGTGGTGACTCTGAAATAAATAAATAATCCCATTTCGATTATTGTCACTTAAATTGGAAAAACTCCTTTATCCCCTATCCCTTCGGGAAAAAGGAGTTGTGACAATCTCGAAAAGCAAAAAATATCACATAAATTGAAATAAAGGGAGTATTATATATGGAGGGATAATGTAAGAATTATCTTACTCTTTCAATATAGTTTAACCTATTAAAATATAATAATTATTATTTGTGTGAGATTAGTAAAGAATATTTATTATAAAAATTTACTTGTAATTATCTTATAAGTTACCTAAGTACATCTTCATAGTTACTGCATAGAACTTTAATGCGAATTTTAAAATAATTTAATAACTTATATGCACAATAATATGAAGAACTTTTTGATTATCAGTATTTTAACATGTTATAGTACAAAACTTTTCTTATTTTTCTTATAACCAAACCACTTACTTATCTTTAAGGTGATTTGATAGTGTACGAATACTTTCTCTTGAGCCCGATTGATGAATTATTTTATATTCACGCATGTTCGGGGAAAGGGCCGCACCATAGTATTAGCAGCAAATCAAGAAACACTTTATTTTTATCTTTTGCATAAACTTTTATTACTTTACTACTATTTATTAATCTTTCCAAGTATGGTGGGAAGTCAAAAGAAAAAAAGAAACGCTTTTGTGCAATGTCTCAAGATTTTTTTATACTTTTGAAATAGTTTAACTAATTATAGGATGCTATTTATCTTATTTTGCAAATTACTGCCAACTCATGTTTAAGATATACAAACACAATAAAGATGTGCATTTTCGGTTTCTATTGAAAAAACAATAACTCGACTAAAGTTTTTGATTTTTTCAACTTGGTGTAATAAAATTTCCGCCTTTTGTTCTATGAAAGACTTGGAACCCTGAGTACAATGTTCCGGGTGTAGCAGGAAAAGAGGTCGTACGTGAAAGAGTACTCAGACGAAAGTGCTATTTCTTGGTCATTGGATCAACAAGGGTGTGATTCAGATGGATCAAGAGAAGACCAGGTCTGTTGTGGAGAATTCACCTTGAATACACTGCGGATATACATAAATTATACATTGTTATACACATAAATTATATATATAATATATACTTACCCATTATTTTTAGTTTGAGTGGATGGATAAGGAGTTATTTAGGTTAATTAATTAAAACAAAAAGGAGAACTAAAACCATAACAAACAGAAGAAGAGGAAATGAAATAAAAACTGTGCCTATTATGGGGGCAAAAATAGAGATTTTTACCTATCTATACTACATTGTAAACTTATTTACCCTTCTTAAAGAGGCTATCACTTAATACATTAGCATATACAATTTATCATTTATATACAAAATAATGTATTAGACTTCACCCATTTTTTCTCCCTCTTCTTCCTTCCCCGAGTTTGTATCAGATTGCGTCTGGAATACTTCATCAATTCATTGTGCTTGACGAAGCAATAGAGACAAAGCCATCAAAATGTGAATCGGATGAAAAGAAACATCACCTTTAAATTAACTAGGCATATCCTAGATTAACCCATGTGAAATTGTTATTTATTTGGATTGAGTGTTATTTCAAATGATCGAGAATATCCTTTGGATTTTTGTATACGGTCAAATCCGAGTTTTCCCTTCGTGTAATTAATCGAGGTTGGAACATGATGAACCGAGGGTCGTCATGTAACTTCGAGATAAGAAGTAAAGCCAGGTTATCGAGCTCAAAATTCACGGACCGATCAATATCGAGCTCGAGTTAATATCGAGCTCAAGTCAATATCGAGCTAGGATATGAAGTAGTGTTATCGAGCTCAAGAGCCAAAGACCGATCAATACCGAGCTCGAATCAATATCGAGCGCGAGTCAATATCGAGCTCGAGATACAGAGAGGCGTACATTGATACACGCTCATATTCAGAAATTATTGAGATTTACACACATATATTAAAGATTATCCTTTTTTGGGCTTTGGACATCGATTCATCTTGCTTGTTTATAAATCATTCTCTACTCAATTTGGTTTGTATTTCATTCCTTTATACCGTCAATATTCGATATATTTCTATTTACTTTTCTAATTTGTACCAAGTAATACCACATATCCTTAGAACTACGTATTCAACTCTATCCATTTTTCAGGTAAACAGTTTGGCACCCACCGTGGGGATAAGGATAACAATGATTGTTTGGTACGAATCCCTGCAAAACACACCATTTTACACTTGCTCTTGGAGGTATCTTTGATTACAGGTTAAAAATGACACTCTCAATTAATGACCCTACCTATCGACAACGAAGATGATCTTCAAGATGAGAACAACAACCTAACGACAGGGGATGAAAGGCCACCAGTCGATCCTGTTGGAGTTCGAGCCATAGATCCAATTGACGATAATTCGCATATGGCCATCAAGGCAAACCAGCGTTCCGACCCCGAAAACAGCATTCATGATGCAACTCGATCTGCAGTTCGAAATACCCAAAATGTTGGAGAAGACGGGATCAACCTGCGTATGGTTTTCAAAATATTGCAAGCTCAGCAGGTAGCAATAGCTCAGTTGCAGAGCCAAACCCAGACACCGAGCAGGGCCGAGCCCGGTCCACCCTGCGAAGTCACCCACGAAACGAGGCCAACTGTAGTAAGATCGAATGAACAAGAATCGGGGACTAATCCCGAAATTATTAAGGTGTTACAGGAACTGACAAAATGAATTGAGTCAAAGAAAAGAGGATTGAAGCAAACGACAAGAAAGTATAAATTTATAACTCAAGGGTTGACCAAATCCTGGGGGCACCACGGATATTAAAAGGCTTGGATTCCAAAAAATTCGTACAAAAGGCTTTCCCCCCAAGCGTGGCTCCTAAACCGATCCCAAAGAAGTTTCGCATGCCCGAAATTCCTAAATATAATGGAACGACCAACCCCAACGAACATGTCACCTCTTATACATGTTCCATTAAAGGCAACGATCTAGAAGACGACGAGCTCGAATCCGTACTACTGAAGAAGTTCGGGGAAACCCTGTCAAAGGGGGCAATGATATGGTATCATAATTTACCGTCTAACTCTATCGATTCTTTTTCTATGCTTGCAGATTCTTTCATAAAAGCACACGTCGGAGCCATAAGAGTCGAGACTAGGAAGTCGGACCTTTTCAAGGTAAGACAAATGGACAACGAGATGCTAAGAGAGTTCGTATCTCGTTTCCAAACGGAACGAATGGATCTACCACCGATCACTGACGATTGGGCTGTACAAGCTTTCACTCAAGGACTGAACGAGCGGAGCTCGATGGCTTCACGACAGTTGAAGCAGAATTTGATCGAGTACCCGACTATTAATTGGGCTGATGTGCACAATCGATATCAATCGAAGATCAGAGTTGAAGACGATTGGTTGGGGTCTAGGTCCGTTATTAAAAGGTACATCGACCGAGAACCAAGGTCAAACAAGGATCGATATCGGCTGTATAACGAAGATCGTAGGGGTAGCGAACCTGCACGCAACTCTGTACGAGGTAAAAAGAGAAGTGATCGAGGCCAAGGGTCTTGAGGGCTGATGAACAGAAATAGGTTCGACAGGCACACCGTACCTAAGGAAGCACCACGATTAATAGAATATAACTTCAACATTGATGCATCTGCCATCGTGTCGGCTATCGGACACATCAAAGATACTAAGTGGGCTCGACCTCTACAGTCCGATCCAGCTCAGAGAAATCCCAATCAAATGTGCAAGTATCATGGCACCCATGGCCATAAAACCGAAGACTACATGCAATTGAGAGAGGAGGTAGCCCGGTTATTCAATGAAGGGCATCTTCGAGAATTTTTAAGTGACCGGGCCAAAAACCATTTCAAAAACAGAGATTTCAATAGACAAAACGAATGAGAAGAGCCATAGCACATCATTCACATGATCATCAGAGGGATCGACGTACCCCAGGGACCGGTGCTTAAACACACTAAGATGTCTATGGTAACGGAAAAGCGATCTCGGACTCAGGATTACACACCTAAAGGAACCTTGTCCTTTAGTGAAGAAGACGCGGAAGGAATCATGCAACCCCATAACGATGCACCAGTAATATCTGTACTTATGAATAAAACTCAAGTTAAACGTGTGTTAATTGATCCAGGTAGTTCGGCCAACATTATTCGATCAAGGGTCGTAGAGCAACTCGGTCTACAGGACCAGGTCGTAGAGTAACTCGGTCTACAGGACCAGGTCATACCCGCTACCCTGGTACTGAACGGATTTAATATGGCATGTGAAACTACTAAGGGCGAAATAATCTTGCTAGTAAACGTGGTCGGGACTATCCAGGAAATGAAGTTCCATGTAATCGAGGGCGATATGAGATATAGCGCCCTGTTCGGGAGGCCATGGATCCACAACATGAGAGCAGTACCCTCGACCCTTCACCAGGTTCTGAAAATCCCAACACTGGAGTGAATCAAAACGGTCTATGGGGAGCAACCAACCGCAAAATAAATGTTTGCCATTGATGAAGTGATTCCGATATCCTCACTATCATCGACAAAGGGATCGAATTCGAAGGAGGAACAGAACACCAAATAGCAATCACAAACGTCAGCCTCGACCCAACTAGAAAAATAGGAGACTGACGAAGATGATGATTATGGGATTCCTCGATCCTTCGTGGTCCCCGATGATTTCGACGCTACCCAATCAACGGTCGAAGATCTGGAGCAAATCACATTAATCAAACATCTGCCCGAGCAAAAGGTATACCTGGGCACGAGGTTAGATCCCGAGCTCATCTTGACATGATAGGAATCCCACCGGAAATAACCACTCATAAACTGAGCTTGGATCCGAAATTTCATCCGGTAAAGCAAAAAAAGAAGGCCCCAGTCCGAGGTCAAACATGCCTTCATCAAGGACGAGGTAACCAAACTTCTTAAAATAGGATCCATTCGAGAAGTAAAATACCCCGAATGGCTAGAAAATGTGGTGATGGTCCCTAAAAGGGAAAACAAACTTAGAATGTGTATAGATTATAAAGACCTGAACAAAGCATGCCCTAAGGATTCCTTTCCTTTGCCTAGCATCGATCGTATGATCGATGCCACGACCGGCCACGAGATTCTCAGTTTTCTCGATGCCTACTCCGGGTACAACCAGATACAGATGAACTCGGAAGATCAGGAAAAGACCTCGTTCATCACTAAGTACGGTACCTACTGTTATAACGTAATGCCATTCAGTCTAAAAATTGCTGGTGCAACTTATCAACCGAATTTTTAAACCGAATATTCGAAAAACAAATAGGTAAATCAATGGAAATTTATATTGATGATATGCTAGTTAAGTCCCTGCGAGCAGAGGACCATTAAAAGCATTTACATGAAACTTTCGACGTACTAAAGAAGTATAATTTGAAGCTCAACCCCGAGAAATGTGCATTCGGGGTTGGCTCGGGCAAATTTCTTGATTTCATGGTGTCCAATCGAAGAATCGAGATCAACCCCGATAAAATCAAAGCTATCGAGGACATCACACTAGTCGATAATGTAAAGGTTGTGCAAAGGTTAACGGGGAGAATAGCCACCCTAGGACGATTCATTTCGAGATCATCAGATAGAAGCCACAGATATTTCTCACTGCTTAAGAAGAAAAACAACTTTGCATGGATTCTAGAATGCCAACAGGCTTTGGAAGAACTGAAGCGGTATTTATCGAGCCCTCCGCTGCTTCATACCCCAAAAGTGGACGAGCAGCTTTACCTGTTCTTAGTTGTATCGGAGATAGCGGTAAGTGGATTTCTGGTTCGAGAAGAATGAGGTACGCAATTCTCTATTTATTATGTTAGTCGGACCTTAGGTGAGGCTGAAACTAGATATCCACACTTAGAAAAATTAGCACTTGCTTTAATAAGCGCCTCTAGGAAATTAAAACCATATTTCCAATCTCATCTGATACATGTTATAACAACTTATCCTCTATGAAACCTTTTGTGCAAACCCGAGCTTTCGGGTCGATTGGCCAAATGGGCCATAGAAATCGATGGGTACGATATTGAGTATCGACCCCGAACCGCTATCAAATCTCAAATCTTGGCGGACTTAGTGGCTGACTTTTCGCCAGCCCTCGTGCCCGAAATTGAAAGAGAGATACTTATAAAATCGAGTACCTCTTCGGGAGCCTGGACCCTTTTCACGGATGGTGCCTCGAACGCGTAGGGGTCCGGATTAGGCATTGTACTAAAATCACACACAGGTAATGTAATTAGACAGTCTATCAGAACTACAAAATTGACTAACAATGAGGCCGAGTATGAGGCCATGATTGCAGGACTCGAACTAGCTAGAAGCTTGGGAGCAGAGATCATAGAGGCTAAGTGTGATTCCCTCCTCGTGGTAAACCAAGTTAAGAGAACTTTTGAAGTCCGAGAAATCGAATGCAAAGGTACTTGGATAAATTACAGGTGACTCTACATCAATTTAAAGAATGGACTTTGCAACATGTACCCCGAGAACAGAACAACGAGGCCGACGCTCTTGCGAACTTAGGTTCATCAGTCGAAGATGACGAACTCAACTCGGGGAGTGTCGTACAACTCAGAAAATCGGTAATCGAAGAAGGTCACACCGAGATAAATTCCACAAGTCTAACCTGGGATTGGAGAAACAAATATATAGAGTACATCAAGAATGGGAAGCTTCCATCAGATCCAAAAGAATCGAAAGCCTTGCGCACAAAGGCAGCACGGTTCACCCTATCCGAAGACGGAACGCTGTTTAGAAGGACTTTCGATGGACCATTGGTAATATGTTTGGGACCAGGAGATACCGATTACATACTACGGAAAATTCACGAGGGCACTTGTGGAAACCATTCTGGTACCGATTCGCTGGTCCACAAAGCGATCAGAGCAGGGTATTATTGGACTGATATGGCAAAGATGCGAAGGAGTTCGTTCGAAAATGTGACAAATGCCAAAGACATGCGCCCATGATTCATCAACTCGGGGAGCTACTCTGCTTGGTCCTATCTCCATGGCCTTTCATGAAATAGGGGATGGACATCGTCGGCCCTTTCCATCGGCCCCAGGTAAAGCTCAATTTATTTTGTTCAAGATTGATTATTTCTCTAAATGGGTTGAAGCACATGCTTTTGAGAAAGTCAGTGAAAAAAAAGTGATAGACTTCATTTGGGACCACGTCATATGTCGATTCGGGATGCCAAACGAGATTGTATGTAATAATGAAAAATAATTCATTGGCAGCAAAGTAACTAAATTTCTCGAGGATCACAAGATCAAAAGGATCCTATCAACACCGTATCACCCAAGCGGGAACGGACAAGCCGAATAGACCAACAAAACCATCATCCTAAATCTTAAAAAGAGATTGACCGAAGCCAAAGGAGAATGGAGAGAAATACTACCCGAGGTCCTATAGGCATATCGCACAACATCGAAATCTAGTACCGGAGTAACGCCATTCTCGTTGGTCTATGGCACCGAAGCTCTGATCCTAGTGGAGGTCGGAGAACCTAGCATCAGATTTTGATATGCAACAAAGGAGTCGAATAATGAAACCATGAACACGAATCTAGAATTATTGGACGAAAAATGAGAGGCCGCTCTCGACCGATTGGCTGCCCAAAAATAACGGATCGAAAAATACTATAATCGAAGAACCAATCTTTGACATTTTAAAGTTGGGGACTTGGTGCTAACTAAAGTCACCCTCAACACTCGAAATCCGAATGAAGGGAAACTAGGTCCGAACTAGGAAGGACCATATCAGGTCCTCGAAATCATCGGAAAAGGTTCCTACAAGCTCGGGGTGATAAACGGCAAATAACTACCGAGCAATTGGAACGTGTCACACCTAAAATGATACTACTGCTAAAGTATGACCCTCCTATGTTCATTTGTATTTCGGAATTAACCCTTGTAGGTGTTCGATCAGGAACAAGGATGGATTATTCAACTCGAAGCCTTTAGGTCTGAAAGCACGCGTTGCACTCTTTTTTCCGTAGACCGGTTTTGTTCCAAATGGGTTTTTCGGCGAGGTTTTTAATGAGGCAACCATTGATCGTGCTAACTTAGAACAATTCAACAGTATCCGAGGCCTCTTTACAATCAACCTCGAATACTGGGGGGCGTTACCCTCGAATATATATCAAGTTCGATTATCAAGTTCTATCCAAGAAAGTTACTTCATGGCAACATGGTCTCGATAGAAAAAATTGTAATGGCCAAATGGTCAAACGATCCATGCCCATGTAGTTTGCTCGAGCCCCGGCACAAAACATGAACACATGTATAATGACTTATAAAGAGAAATTTCTTCTTTACCGACATCTCATATCTCGAAAAGATTCTTCTATTTCGTGATCTATTATGCAAACAGGCTTAAGGCCGACCATCACCAGAGTTTGAAAAATTACCCCATAAATCGGGGACTGCTAACCGAAAAATCAACGAGACCAAGCTCCTGCATTAGTTCGAGTTCGAGCGAACACTCACTCGACCATTAAGTCTAAGGGCTACTCTTACTTCGAGTTCGAGCAAACACTCACTCGACCATTAAGCCTAAGGGATACTCTTATTTCGAGGTCGAGCAAACACTCACTCGACCGTTAAGCCTAAGGGCTACTCTTATTTCGAGTTCGAGCAAACACTCACTCGACCATTAATCCTAAGGGCTACTCTTATTTCGAGTTCGAGCAAACATTCACTCGACCATTAAGCCTAAGGGCTACTCTTATTTCGAGTTCGAGCAAACACTCACTCGACCATTAAGCCTAAGGGCTACTCTTATTTCGAGTTCGAGCAAACACTCACCCGACCATTAAGCCTAGGGCTACTCTTATTTTGAGTTCGACCAAACACTCACTCGACCAGTAAGCCTAAGTCATTCTCACCCAACCACAAAGCCCAAAGACCACATTGATTCAAGTTCGAACTACTACCCCGAACCGGGATCTACGCATCAAGCTTAAAAAGGCTACTATGCCTCAAGATTGAGCAAACCATTTTCATTTGGCATCTATCTATCAAGCCTAAGGGCCACCTCAGTTCAAGTTCGAGGATTCACTCGGGGACTACCTATAAGAAACGGTCGAGCGCAGTACCTACTATCGGTCCTTACTATCTCAATCTTGGACTTTCGAATAAATATTCAATGCTAAGGCACTTTCGAACAAGTTTACAAAGGGCGAAAGATTCAGAAGCTATGAAAAGAAAAAAGTTTTTATATTCCTGTCAAAATCATTTACAAAGCAAGACGGCTCGATCAAAATTTCTTTACGAAAGACCGAAACGGTCTTATAACAAACACACAAAATACTAAAAGGACTTAGTCCTCTCTAGGAGCAGCATCTTCACCCTCAAGGCCTCCTTCGCTCTCAGAACCGCTCGTACTCCCGGTATCATCATCATCGGGAAAGGCCAACACTCTGGCTTTGGCTTCGAGCTCTTTTGCATTTTCGATCTGCTCCTAATTTTTGACAATACTTGAAATTTTTCAACACTTTTTAGTACGTAAATAATTTTAAGTTTAATCTACATATTTTAATCTTTATTTCATTTTAGTAGGTTTTATTTAAGAAAATTAAAAATCACAAAAAAAATTAGCTAGTATTTTTATTTTACACTCTTAAAAGATTTTTTTTTTATTAAAGTAAGAGCCAATGAGTCATTTTCATGTAACAAGATTTTTCCTTATCTTTTGTAACAATCTCACATGCTCATACACACTCTTTTTTCTTGGCCACCAATTAATTCTTATACCTATACCTATATATCTTCCCCACACAACACACAAAGAGAAGACCTAATCCCAAAAAGAAGAGCAGCCTCCCTTCACAAAATCCCCCCTCCCCCCCCCCCCCCCCCGACTTTAGCGAAGAGAGCTTCAATTTCATTCTGAAACCTGCGTGGCCTTTTAGTCATGGCTCATGTCCATCACCTCTAGAATGTGAAGTGACCCATTTGAGAGCTACCCAGAAATATTCATAAGCTATAGAAGTAGATTCAATCACAAAGTCCCACCATCACCGTCCTCTATCAATTTCTTTGCCAAAAGCTATCAATAAATTACAAAACAGAGATGGATTAAGCATTGAGGATAAGTTTCGGACTAGATCTAACTCAGATCAAGGTTGCTGTTGAGGTCTGAGTTGCCAGTTTCGTCCGGATTCTGAGGCGAAAGCTCCGGTCAAGAGTCGTCGAGTTGTTTAACCTCTTGTAATTCCAATTTAGTTGATTTATACCAAATGTCTGTTCTCGTGTCTTCTCGACTGATTATTTTGTCCATTTACATTGTTATTTGTTAGTGTAATTATTGGGTGACACGAGGTAGTAGTTTATTTTATTGATATTTGGATTGTTTGACTTCGAGTGTTTCTATGTTCATATCCTCATTGTATCTCTTGTTAATTGTGCGAATGGATAGATATAAATCACGTTTTAAAAAATAATTAGATTTTAAATCATAATCATTGAAATTATGTTTTTCCTCTTTCTCTTGCTAGCAATTGGGGTTTCTTTGTTCCGTTGATCCGAGTAACCTGTAACTTATAATGAAGATTTATCTTCATTTATCTTTATATGTAATTTCTTGTATCATAGGTCATGTTGTGCTACTATTTTTTCTGCTTCAAGAATGATAACTGAAAAGCAGGCAATTTCAGTTATGAGACAAAATTGTTTGGGAAAGCTGGCTGTTTCGTTGGTTTTAACTTGCTGAATTGCTTACATTGGGCCAACAAATTTAATTCTAGTTAACCCAACATCAATAATATTCCAGCTAGTATATCTTCTTAATTAATAAAGATTGTTCCATAATAGATAATTCCAATAACTAAACACTACCCTATTTTTACAATAATTTCCATAAGTCATGGCCTCCAATAATCTCAAATTTTAGGAAGAATAATGAATACCGATAGAGTGCTTTAGGCGTGTTTTAAATCTATTTTCATTATTGTGTACACGTTCGCGTGGCATAATCATGATTTCAAATTAAAATCAAGGTATGCGTTCGCGCATCTTTGGGCGAAACATTCTTAATAATAATAAAGCATGATTAATTGTGTACACATACACGTGATATGATTCTTGACGCGCCAAACGAAATGAGTACACGTACGCATGACTTGTTTTAAGATAATTCCATAATTACGAATAATCAAGCAATTTAAAAGTGGTAAAAGGTAAAATGCACATAGGTTCTAAAATACGTAATTAAAACAATTTAATCAAGCCAGGTATGATTAAAGCGACCGTGCTAAAATCACGAAATTTGGGAATGCCTAACACCTTCTCCCGGGTTAACAGAATTCCTTACATGGTCTTCTGGTTTCGCAGACTTTAGAACCGAGTCCAATTTCCTCGAGTTGGGATTTAAAATAAATCGGTGACTTGGGACACCACAAATTATTCTAAGTGGCGACTCTGAAATTAAATAAATAATTCCATTTTGATTAATGTCACTTTAATTGAAAAAACTCCCCTATCCCCTCGGAAAAAATAAGGTGTGACAGCTCTGGCGACTCTGCAGGGGAACAGACCCAGAATCTCTGGTTCAGGGTTCAGAATTCGAGCTTGTTAATGTGATCTATACTTGGCTTTATTGTTTGTTGATATTAATGTGTTTGTGGGCCTAATGTGCTAATTGCCGCTCATTTACTGCTTTGATATTATTTGAATTGTATTAAACTGTCTTCCTACGCCTCCATTCTGAGTCTTCTAAAAATATGGTGCATACGTACGCGTGGCCCACTTTTCTGTTAGAGGTCGTACCAAATAGAACGAGGCTGGATCAACAACTAGGCCGGATAGACTTTTATGCTCCCGGTACATTGCCCCCACCTCGGCTCGAGCTGTCTGCTTGGGTAAGCCAAGTCTAGAACACACCCCATGTTTAAACCTAGAATAACATAGCCTCATGCCGGATTCCTAGTAGGAACGTTTGTTTGTATCATGTGCATTTGACTTTGGGGACTCAACAAAGGGGTTGGGTCCGTCTAGGACAGGTGTACCCAGAAATAAAAGACCATCCTGATGCATCATACGTGCTACTTGTGCATTTTGTTTGATCTGGTTTGTATGTTTACTGGCTTTTAGAATATGGAAAGAAAATTGAAAAAAAACAAGAAAAAGAAAATAAGAGAGTGAAATTCACCTGGTTCTCATCAAATCAATGTGTTCAAAAATCGAACTGTGTCTAATTTCACTCAAAAGGTGTTGAAAAATAGACTAAGATTTTGAGATATTCCCCGCTTTTGACCGAACTACACGGGTCTGATTCTCACCGGGTGTGAGATACGTAGGCAAACCTCATTGGTTCCGGCCCATAATTTTTAAAAAATCCAAAAATATTTTTCTTTACTTCCTTCTTTAGAAAGTCTTTCTTTTAGACCCTAATTTTTAAAAAAAATACAAAAACATTTTATTTTTTATTTCTTCTCAAAATCCAAAAATATTTTCATTCTTCTTTCGAAAATTGAAAAGAAAATTCAAGATTCAAAAATATTTTCTTTTTTCTTTTGAAGTATTTCTTTCATAAATTCAAAATAAAAGTCCAAAAATCCAAAAATATTTTCTTTCTTCTTTAAAAGTTTTTCTTTCGAAATTCCAGAAAAAAAAAAGTCGAAATTCAAAAAAAATAATATTTTCTTTCCTCTTTAGAAATCTTTATTTTCAAAAATTCTTAAAAAAAATAAACAAACAAATCGGAATCCAAAAATATTTTCTTTCTTCTTTATAAGTCTTTCTTTCGAAAATTAAAAAAAATCAAAATCCAAAAAAAGAGAGAGAGAGAATTCAAAATTTAAAAATACTTTCCTTGATAGTAGCTTATACGATTAGATTTCTTAAAGAGTAAAAAAAAAAGTTAGTTTATTTAGTTCATTTATGATCTTTCCGAACTACGCAAGATCTGATTCATGTTCCCACATGATACGTAGGCAACCCACATCAGGTTCGATCGAATGATTTTGAAAAAAGAAAAGAAAAAAAAGCGAGAGAAAAGAAATAAAGAAAAAAAAAAGAAAATAGAAGGGAAAAAAGAGTGTTCATTCTAACATGTTTGTTGTTTTGAAATAAAACCTGGTTAAAGGTGATCGGTTTGTTGGTTTGCAATGGTGAGTTCAGGATCCCTCAGAAGGAGAAAGAACCAGTTACTGTGAGATTTCCCATGCCGTCAGTACTGAAATCCGATAGTTAATATTGGGAACGGTTTGATCAAAAAGTCAAAATTTGAGTGTTGAATCAAAAAGCTATAAAAAGGACTAAATGACGTAGTAGTGCTGATGTGCAAATTTGTGGCTAAGATGTCACTTAGCAACTAGAAAGTCACTCCTCTTTTAGACAGGGAGGAGCCTTGGTAGCTTGTTTTGTCATCTTTTCTGTTATCTGGGTTATCGAGGGTTGTAACCCAGATTTCAGTTTGTTTGTCTTATTGTCAAATCCTTCCACCATTTATTTAATGAAATAAAGTTTGTCCCTTTATGTCATTCTGTCCCTTTGTGTCATTCTATGCTTATTTCTTTCGCTGCTAGTTTTAGTGACATGACATGCATGCGGAATTTTCGGCCGGCTTTTATAAAATTGATTTAGTCTTGAATTGGATAACTCAGAAAACACACTTTTGAAGATGAATAAAGACATGAAATATTTGGAAAATAAGCATGAGCCAAGTTTACATAGTACCAAAGCAGTCATGCTCATGAAAGTTAAGGATCTCTACCTTTTGAATCATTGAGAAGATCGGGCTTAAGAATGATCAGACGGTTTGAAGTCTATTTAGCACTAAGAGATAGAAAGTGTTTCTCAAAAGAAGGTGTATTCTAGACAACTTGAAATGGATCGGGTTAGTGGCAAAATGCATCTTCTACATCAAGACAAAATCCAAGAAAAAGTCACCCAAATTGACAAGGGTCATTCATTGTGAGGAAAGTATTGCTCATACAGCTTTACACCATCTAGAAAACAACATATCTATCAATGTCGCGTTTGTGAAGGGCTAACATGAATGGCATTCTCAAGGCTAGGAGACCCTTTTTCTGCTACCCAAACACTTTATACCCTTTGTTACCCCTTTTGAGCCTGTGTTATTTTCTTTGTCCACTATTTTTTGGAATCAAGTTTAGAGTCAAAAGTCCAAAAAAAATAAAAAATAAAATAAAATGAATAGAAAAGTCCATGTCCCAAGAGTTCAAACTGGGGTAATTCTTAGAAAGTTCAGGTAAAAAAAGAAGAAAAGAACAGTCAAAGTCCATGCCCCCCAGAAAATGAAAGCTGGGGAAACTTGTTTTGAAAACAAAAAGAAAAAAAAGAAGAAAGAAAGAAAAAAATGGAAAAGAAAGAGAAAAGAGAAAACTGGGGCATGAGTTTGTTTTAGTTTTTTGTCACGACCCAATTTCTCCTCCGTGTGAACTACGTTTGACCTGATTCCTTTAAAGAGGATACGTAGGCAGCCTTACACGGTTTCGTCTAACCAAATAAGAATTCAAAAAAAAAAATCCAGTATCTAAAACTGGGGCATGAGTTTGTTTTAGTTTTTTGTCACGACCCAATTTCTCCTCCTTGTGACGTCGTGACGGTACCTAGTCTCTACAACTAGGTAAGCCTAATATTTTTGCGGAATAATAAAATAAAAATATAAATTTAACCAACTATTCAAAAATACACAACAACTCCTAAAACCTGGAACATCGTGAATCACAAACTACAGACGGAAAAATCTAATGTCTCTATACATTAGAGTCTAACAAGGAAAAATGCAGAAGATAATGGACAAGAGAAAGAGTAGAAGAGGACTCCGAGGTTTGCGGACGTGGCAGATATACCTTGAAGTCTCCAAAGTTGTCCCGGCTCACTGATAGTGCGGATGATAAGGTGCACCTGGATCTGCACACGAAAAATATGTGCAGATAGTAGCATGAGTATACCACAATCGGCACCCAGTAAGTGCCAAGCCTAACCTCGATCGAGTAGTGACGAGGTCATAGCCCTACTGGTAAATATATAATAAAATAATATAGAGTGTGAAACCGCAATAAAATAAAGGATAAAATTTAACAACAATGAAATCATAGAAGGTAACAACTCAGTACACAGAAACACAACAGGGGATCTCCCGGGATACCGTCTCGTAGTCCTAAATGTAAATGTGCAGGGGGCTCTCCCGGAATACCGTTCCGTAGTCCCAAGGTAAATGTGCTGGGGGATCTCCCAGAATACCGTTCCGTAGTCCCAAAGTAAATATGCAAGACAGGAGGATCTCCCGGAATACCGTTCCGTAGTCCCAAAGTAAATATGCAGTACACGGGGATCTCCCGGAATACCGTTCCATAATCCCAAAGTAAATATGCAATGCAAACAATAGAAATCCAACTACATCACGAAATCTTACGATTTAGACTAAGTACCAGTCAAGGAAGAAGTAGGAAATTCACTAAGTATGCTGCACAGAGTTCACATAGGCAATTAAGACATGTAGACATGCTGTATTAGACTAAACATGATAGCTACGCAAATGGGAATAACTCAATTAAGAATAAAAATAGTTTAATACTCATAAAAAATGGTATAACTCAAAATAAAAGGAAAACATGTTGTTGCTCAGTAAGAAAATCGGGTTTTTCCACAACTAGCACGTGTACGTACTCGTCACCTCACGTACACGATGCTCACATATCACAATAGTTCCAAATCTTAAGGGGATTTCCCCCACACAATGTTAGGCAAGACACTTACCTCGAACCAAGCTCAATCAATCGGTCACAATGCTTTTTCCACGAATATCCGGCTCTGAATGGCCCAAATCTAGCCAAAAGTAATTACATATCATAAATACAACAATAATAGACTCACCTAATTAATGAAATCAACACTTTAAACGAAAATTCTGAAATTAACTCAAACATTGCCCGTGGGGCCTACATCTCGAAATCGGGTAAAAGTCATAAAATACGAAAGCTCGTTCACTCACGAGTCTAACCATATCAAATTTACTAAAATCCGACACCAAATGGTCCTCTAAATCCGCAAACCCAACTTCCAAATCCCTAGCCTCCAATTCCTAATTTTCTACCTTAAATACATACTAACTAGGTGGAAAAATACATGGAGAAGTAAGATTATTTATCAAAATAAGAACAAGGGACTAACCTCAAGGAAATCTCTCGAAAATTCTCTCCATAATCGCCCTAAACCGAGTTTGTCAAGTCCAAAATGATAAAAATCGCAAAGCCCTTCGGTTTTAACCACTGCCCAGGTATTTCCGCACCTGCGGAGCCTGGGCTCGCACCTGCGGGTGCGCTTGTGCGGAAAAAGGTGTGCATCTACACAAATCACTTATCCCCTCTGCCTCCGTACCTGCGATGAAAGGGCCGCACCTGCGCGTGCGCACCTGCGGGAATCCCTTCCGCTTCTGCGGACCTTGCGCACCTGCGAGGACCCTAACGCATCTGCGGGCATCGCATATGCGGAATTCACCTCGCACCTGCGACCCCTGGAACTCCTCCACTTTTTTGCTTCTGCGCTTGCCTCTCCGCACGTGCGATCCCGCACCTGCGGTCTCCCCTCCGCAAGTGCGAAAACACCAGAAACCAGAAAATCTTTAGCAACTAGCCTAAGTCCAAATTCAATATGTTAAGCATCTAAAACACACCCGAGGCCCCCGGGACCTCAACCAAATATACCAACCAATCCTAAAATACCATACGAACTTAGTGGAGCCCTCAAATCACATCAACTAACGCTAAAATCATGGATTACCCTCCAATTCAAAATTAAAGAACTTGAAACATCAAATTCCTACAACCGATGCCGAAACCTATCAAACCACGTACGAATGACCTCAAATTTTTCGCACAAGTCATATTCAATATTACGGACTTAGTCCAACTTCCGGAATCGGAATCCGACCCCGATATCAAAAATTCCACTACCGGCCCAAAACTCCAAAAATTTGACTTTCGCCATTTCCAGCCTAAATGAGCTACGGACCTCCAAAACACAATCCGGACATGCTTCTAAGTCCAAAATCATCCAACTGAGCTAACAGAACCGACGAAACTCCATTCCGGAGTCGTCTTCACACAGTTCCGACTACATTCAAGATTCTAAGACTTAAGCTTTCGTTTAGGGACTAAGTGTCCCAAATCACTCCAGAAACCAAAACGAAACCTCCCGGCAAGTCACAATAGCAGAAATAGATATGGGAAATGCAGTAAATAGGGGTCAGGGCTATTACTCTCAAAATGACCGGCTGGGTCGTTATATCCTTCCTCTCTAAAAATAATCGTTCGTCCTCGAACGAGCATAAATACATACCTGAAGTGGTGAAAAGGTGAGGGTAACGGCTGCGCATAACATGCTCAGTCTCCCAAGTCGCCTCCTCGACCGGCTGTCCCCTCAGTTGAACCTTCACAGAAGCAATGTTTTTTGACCTTAGATTTTTGACCAGCCTGCTTAAACTAGCCACTGACTCCTCAACATAAGTAGATCCTTGTCCAACTGGACTGAGCTGAAATCCAACACATGAGACGGATCGCCGTGATACTTCCAGAGCATAGAAACATGGAATACCAGATGAACTCCTGCTAGACTGGGAGGCAAGTCAAGCTCATAAGAAACCTCCCCAACTCGACGTAATACCTCAAATGGACCAATGAACCTTGGGCTCAGCTTACCCTTCCTTCCAAACCTCATAACGCCCTTCATAGGCGAAACTCGGAGCAAGACTCGCTCTCCAACCATGAATGACACATCGCGAAACTTTCGGTCCGCATAACTCTTCTGTCTGGACTGGGCTGTGCGAAGTCTATCCTGAATCACCTTCACCTTTTCCAAGGCATCCTGAACCAAGTCCGTACCCAATAATCTGGCCTCGCCGGGATCGAACCAACCTACTGGGGACTGACACCGCCTACCATACAGAGCCTCATATGGTGCTATCTGAATGCTGGACTGATAACTGTTGTTGTAAGCAAACTCTGCAAGTGGCAATAACTGGTCCCATGCACCCCCAAAATCTATCACACACGCACGGAGCCTATCCTCTAATATCTGAATAGTGCACTCGGACTGCCCGTCTGACTGAGGGTGAAATGCTGTGCTCAACTCAACTCGAGTACCCAACTCATGCTGTATAACTCTCCAGAACCGTGATGTAAACTGCGTACCCCGGTCAGATATAACAGATACTGGTACGCCATAAAGCCTGACGATCTCACGAATGTAGATTTGAGCTAGCTGCTCGGAAGAATAGGTAGTCATCACAGGAATGAAATGAGCCGACTTGGTCAGCCTATCCACAATCACCCAAACTGCATCAAACCTCCGCTGAGTCTGTGGGAGTCCAACAACGAAATCCATAGTGATCCACTCCTATTTCCACTCTGGAATCTCTAACTTCTGAAGCAATCCACCTGGTCGCTGATGCTCATATTTTACCTGCTGGCAATTCAGACTTCGAGCCACATACTCTACTATGTTCTTCTTTATTCTCCTCCACCAGTAATGGTATTTCAAGTCCTGATACATCTTTGCGGCACCCGGATGAATAGAGTACCGCGAACTATGAGCCTCCTGGAGAATCAACTCACGCAAACCATCTACATTGGGCACACATAGCTTGCCCTGCATCCTCAATGCACCATCATCTCCAATAATGACCTCCTTAGCATCATCGTGCTGGACCGTATTTTTAAGGACAAGCAGATGGGGGTCATCATACTGACGCTCCCTGATAAGATCATAAAGAGAAGACCAAGAGATAATACAAGCCAATACTAGACTCGGCTCAGAAATATCTAATCTCACAAACTGGCTGGCTAAGGCCTGAACATCCCACGCCAATGGCCTCTCTGCTACTGGTAGATATGCTAAACTCCCCAAACTTTCTTCCCGACGACTCAAAGTATCGGCCACCACATTGGCCTTCCCAGGGTGGTACAAAACAGTGATATCATAATCCTTAAGTAGCTCCAACCACCTCCTCTGACGCAAATTAAGATCCTTCTGCTTGAACAGATGCTGCAAACTATGGTGATCAATGTAAATCTCACAAGGAACACCGTACAAATAATGCCGCCAAATCTTCAAGGCATGAACAATTGCTGCTAACTCAAGGTCATGGACAAGATAGTTCTTTTCATGCACCTTCAATTGTCTGGATGCGTAGGCAATCACCCTACCGTCCTGCATCAACACTGTGCCGAGACCAATCCGCTATGCATCACAATATACAGTATAAAACCTCGAACTTGTAGGCAATATCAATACTGGGCCGTAGTCAAAGATGTCTTGAGCTTCTGAAAGCTCCCCTCACATTCCTCTGTCCACCTGAACGGAGCATCCTTCTGGGTCAGCCTAGTCATATGTGCTGCAATAGATGAGAAACCCTCTACAAATCGACAGTAATACCCCTCCAAACTAAGAAAACTCTGGATCTCTGTAACTGAGGATGGTCTGGGCCAACTTTGCACTGCTTCAATCTTCTTCGGATCCACCTGGATCCCCTCACTCGATACTACATGACCCAAGAATACCACTGAGTCTAGCCAAAACTCACACTTTAAAATTTTTGCATATAACTTCTTTTCTCTTAAGGTCTGAATCGCAGTCCTCAAGTGCTGCTCATGATCCTCCCAAATCCGGGAATATACTAGAATGTCGTCAATAAACACAATGACGAATGAGTCAAGATAATGTCGGAACACACTGTACATCAAGTGCATAAAAGCTGTTGGGGCATTGGTCAGCCTAAAAGACATAACAAGAAACTCATAGTGACCATATATGGTCCTGAAAGCAGTCTTTGGGATATCTCGCTCCCGAATTTTCAATTGTTGATAAACCGAACGTAAGTAAATCTTGGAAAATACTCTGGCACCTGGTAATTGATCAAATAAGTCATCAATACGAGGCAATGGATACATGTTCTTCACTGTGACTTTGTTCAACTGGCGGTAATCATACACATCCGCATAGAACCATCCTTCTTCTTCACAATTAAGACAGGAGCACCCCAAGGTGATACACTAGGACGAATGAAGCCCTTATCAAGCAAATCTTGTAACTGCTCTTTCAATTTCTTCAATTCAGGAGGAGCCATACGATATGAAGGAATAGAGATGGGCTGAGTGCCCGACAATAAATCAATGCCAAAATCAATATCTCTGTCGGGCGGCATGTTCGAAAGATCAGCAAAAAACACATATAGAAAATCCCTCACTACTGGAACTGACTCAACTGTAGGGGTATCAATACTGGCATCTCTAACATAAGCTAGATACGCGTCACACCCCTTTTCAACCATTCGTTAAGCTTTAAGAAATGAAATAACTCGCCTGGGAGTATACTCTAAGGTACCTCTGCACTCAAATTGCGGAAATCCTGGCATAGCCAGCATCACGGTCTTAGCGTGACAATCAAGAATAGCATAATGGGGCGACAACCAGTCCATACCCAAAATAATATCAAAGTCCATCATGCTGAGCAATAATCAATCGGTTCTGGTCTCAAAACCACTAAGAGCAATCAAACACGACCGATACACGCGGTCCACAATAAGAGAATCTCCCACAGGAGTAGACACAAAAATAGGGAAACTCAAAGAATCTCGAGATACACCCAAATACGGGAAAAAATAAGAAGACACCTAAGAATATGTAGAGCCTAGGTCAAATAATACCGACGCATCTCTACGATAGACCGGAACAATACCTGTAATGACAGAATCAGAAGCAACTGCCTCTGTACGAGCAAGAAGTGCATAATATCTGGTCTGGCCTCCCCCTCTAGGGCGACCTCCACCTTCCTGACCTCCACCTTGAGCTGGCTGAGTAGGTGGGGTGGCAGCTGGTGCTGTAATCATAGACTGAGGACCCGGTGGAGCACGCTGTGGATGAGAAGTCTATAGAGGTGCACCCCTCATAATCCTGGGGTAATCCCTCACCACATAGAAAGTGTCACCATACTCAAAACAAGCTCTGGGAGGGCGTGGATGCTTTGACTGGCTCGGGCTAGGTCTGCTGGACTGGTCACTAGGAACACCCCATGCAGGAGGCACACTAGATACTGGCGGTGCATAATAAGGCTCCTGGGGCCTAGGAGGAGCTGGAATACTACTGGCGGCTAGAAGAGCTGAATGAACGGGGCGGCTCACATAACCCCTACCATGGTGAGCTGCTAGGGCACGAGCTCCAGAATAATAACCAGCCTCTCGAGACCTCTTGGCCTCCCTCTCCTCTCTATCCCGGGCAAACATGCCCTCAAATCTCCTGGCAATACTCACAACTTGCTGATAAGAAATATCCATCTCCAACTCCCTGGCCATACTACTCCGGATGCTAGGATGGAGTCCCTCAATAAATTGTTGAACCCTCTCTCGAACTGTGGCAACTAAGGCCGGTGCATGTCAGGCCAAATCACTGAAACAAACTGCATACTCTGACACAGTCATAGCACCCTGGCGCAACTGCTCAAACTCCGTGCGCCATGAGTCCCTAAGGCTCTGAGGGACATACTCTCTCAAAAACATGTCCGAGAACTGAGTCCACATAAGTGAAGCTACCTCAGCCGGACTACTCAGCTCATAAGCAGGCCACCACTGATAGGCTGCTCCCATAAGCTGGAATGTAGTAAAAGAAACCCCACTCGTCTCTGCTATGCCCATAGTACGGAGAATATGATGACACTCCTCTAGAAAACCCTGAGCATTATATGTAGCCAATCCGCTGAAGGTGGGTGGGTGGTACTTCTTGTACCTCTCAAGTCTGAGCTGCTCCACGTCAGAAGCTGCTGCCCTAACCTCGGGCTGAGCTGGAGTTACCGACTGTATTGGTACAATATCTGGAACCTGGTCGACCTGAACCCGCTACTTTAGAGTACCGGCGATGGCAATCTGTGCTCCTCCCCCGGCTTGAGATGTGGCAGGAGCAAGTGGAATCAATCAAGCCTCAGCTAAGGTGCTGAACATGCTCAGAAACTGAGCTAGAGTCTCCTGGAGGGCTGGTGCAGCAACAGGTATCTCAGGTGTCTGCCCTCCAGCTTGAGCTACTGGGGGCTCCTCTATAGCAGCTCGTGCGGGTGATCTGGCTGCACTACGTGGACGTTCTCGGCCTCTACCCCGGCCCCGGCCTCTGACGGCTCTAGCAGGGGGCACAAGTGCCTGTTCATCAGATCCGTTTGTACGTGTCCTCACCATCTGTGAGAGAATATAATACAAAAATTTAGAATCTTTGAAGTCAACAATTTTCGCATGACAAGGAATCAAAGTAGTGAAATTTTTCCTAACAGTTACATAGCCTCCCGAAAATAAGTACAGACGTCTCAGTACCGATCCGCGAGACTCTAATAAACCGACATGTGACTCACGACACCTACGAACCTAGAGCTCTGATACCAACTTGTCACGATCCAATTTCCCCTCTGTGTGACATCGTAACAGAACCTAGTCTCTACAACTAGGTAAGCCTAACAATTTTGCGGAATAATAAAATAAAAATATAAATCTAACCAACTTTTCAAAAATACACAACAACTCCCAAAACCCGGAACATCATGAATCACAAACTACAGAAGGAAAAATCTAGTGTCTCTATACATCAGAGTCTAACAAGAAAAAATACAGAAGATAATGGACATGAGAAAGAGTAGAAGGGGACTCCAAGGTCTACGGACGCGGCAGATATTCCTTGAAGTCTCCAAAGCTGTCCCGGCTTACTGATAGTGCGGCTGATAAGGTGCACCTGGATCTTCACACGAAAAATATGTGCAGAAAGTAGAATGAGTACACCACAATCGGTACCCAGTAAGTGCCAAGCCTAACCTCGATCGAATAGTGACGAGGTCAGGCTAGGGCCTTACTGGTAAATATATAATAAAACAATATAGAGTGTGATACTGCAATAAAAGAAAGGTTGAAATTTAACAATAATGAAATCATAGAAGGTAACAGCTCAGTACACAGAAACACAACAGGGGATCTCCCGAGAAACCAGAAACCAGAAACCAGAAAATCTTCAGCAACTAGCTTAAGTCCAAATTCAATCTGTTAAGCATCTGAAACACACCCGAGGCCCATGGGACCTCAACCAAATATACCAACCAATCCTAAAACACCATACGAACTTAGTCGAGCCCTTAAATCAGATCAACTAATGCTAAAATCACGAATCACCCTCCAATTCAAACTTAAAGAACTTGAAACTTCAAATTCCTACAACCAATGCTCAAGCCTATCAAACCACGTCCGAATGACCTCAAATTTTGCACACAAGTCATATTCAATATTACGGACCTACTCCAACTTCCTGAATCAGAATACAACCTCGATATCAAAAATTCCACTATCGACCCAAAACTCCAAAAATTCGACTTTCGCCATTTCCAGCCTAAATGAGCTACGGACCTCCAAAACACAATTCGGACACGCTCCTAAGTCCAAAATCACCCAACAGAGCTAACAGAACCAATGAAACTCCATTCCGGAGTCATCTTCATACAGTTCCAACTACAGTGAAAATCCTAAGACTTAAGCTTTCGTTTAGGGACTAAGTGTCCCAAATCACTCCAAAAACCAAAACGAAACCTCCCAGCAAGTCACAATAGCAGAAATAGATATGGGAGATGCAGTAAATAGAGGATCATGGCTATTATTCTCAAAATGACCGGCCGGGTCGTTACAGATGGGCTGAGTGCCCGACAACAAATCAATGCCAAAATCAATATCTCTGTCGGGCGGCATGCCCGGAAGATCAGCATGAAACACATCTGGAAAGTCCCTCACTACTGGAACTGACTCAACTGTAGGGGTATCAATACTGACATCTCTCACATAAGCTAGATACGCGTCACACCCCTTCTCAACCATTTGTTGAGCTTTAAAAAATGAAATAACTCGCCTGGGAGTATACTCTAAGGTACCTCTCCACTCAAATTGCGAAAATCCTGGCATAGCCAGCGTCACGGTCTTAGCGTGACAATCAAGAATAGCATAATGGGGTGACAACCAGTCCATGCCCAAAATAATATCAAAGTCCACCGTGCTGAGCAATAATAAATCGGCTTTGGTCTCAAAACCATTAAGAGCAATCAAACATGACTGATACATGTGGTCCACAATAAGAGAATCTCCCACAGGAGTAGACACATAAATAGGGAAACTCTAAGAATCCCGAGATACACCCAAATACGGGGAAAAATAAGAGGACACATAAGAATATATAGAGCCTGGGTCAAATAATACCGACACATCTCTACGACAGATTGGAACAATACATGTAATGACAGAATCAGAAGCAACTGCCTCTGTACGAGCAGGAAATGCATAATATCTGGCCAGGCCTCCCCCTAGGGCGACCTCTACCTCCCCGACCTCTACCTCGAGCTGGCTGAGCAGGTAGGGTGGCAGCTGGTGCTGTAATCATAGCCTGAGGACCCGATGGAGCACGTTGTGGCTGAGAAGTCTGTGGAGGTGCACCCCTCCTAATCCTGGGGCAATCCCTCACCACATGGCGAGTGTCACCACACTCAAAACAAGCTCTGGGAGGGCGTGGCTGATGTGACTGGATCGGGCCAGGTCTGCTGGACTGGCCACTAGGGACACCCCATGCAGGAGGCACACTAGTTCCACAACCTCTCGAAGATAAGTACAGATGTCTCCATACCGATCCGTGAGACTCTAATAAACCGGCTTGTGAGTCATGACACCTATGAACCTAGAGTTCTGATACCAACTTGCCACCACCCAATCTCCCCTCCTTGTGACGTCGTGATGACGTCTAGTCTCTACAACTAGGTAAGCCTAACATTTTTGCGGAATAATGAAATAAAAATATAAATTTAACCAACTATTCAAAAATACACAACAACTCCCAAAACCCGGAACATTGTGAATCAAAAACTACAGAAGGGAAATTCTAGTGTCTCTATACATCAGAGTCTAACAAGGAAAAATACAGAAGATAATGGACATGAGAAAGAGTAGAAGGGGACTCCGAGGTCTGCGGACGCGGTAGATATACCTTGAAGTCTCCAAAGCTATCCTGGCTCACTGATAGTGCGGCTGATAAGGTGCTCCTGGATCTGCACACGAAAAACATGTGTATAGAGTAGCATGAGCACACCACAATCGATACCCAGTAAGTGCCAAGCCTAACCTCGGTCGAGTAGTGACGAGGTCAGGTCAGGGCCCTACTGGTAAATATATAATAAAGTAATATAGAGTGTGATACCGCAATAAAATAAAGGCTGAAATTTAACAGCAATGAAATCATAGAAGGTAAAGATCTCCCGAGATACCATCTCGTAGTCCCAAATGTAAATGTGCAGGGGGATCTCCCGGATTACCGTTCCATAGTCCCAAGGTAAATGTGCAGGGGGATCTCCCGGAATACCATTCCGTAGTCCCAAAGTAAATATGCAAGACAGGGGGATCTCCCGGAATACCGTTCCGTAATCCCAAAGTAAATATGCAGTATATGGGGATATCCCGAAATACCGTTCCATAGTCCCAAAGTAAATATGTTGTACATGGGGATCTCCTGGAATACTGTTTTGTAGCCCAAAGTAAATATGCAACGCACACAATAGAAATGCAAATGGTCCTTCAAATCCACAAATCCAACTTCCAAATCCCTAGCCTTCAATTCCCAATTTTCCACCTTAAATACACACTAACTAGGTGGAAAAATACATGGGGAAGTAAGATTATTGATCAAAATAAGCACAAGGGACTTATCTCAAGGAAATCTCTTGAAAATGCTCTCCAAAATCGCCCTAAACCGAGTTTGTCAAGTCCAAAATGACAAAAATCGCGAAGCCCTTCGGTTTTAACCACTGCCCAGGTATTTCCGCACCTGCGGGTGCGCTTGTGCAGAAAAATATGCGCATCTGTGCAAATCACTTACCCCATCTTCCTCCACACATGCGAAGAAAGGGCCGCACCAGCGCGTGCATGCCTGCGAGAATCCCTTCTGCTTCTGCGGACCTTGCGCACCTGCGAGGACCCTAACGCATCTGCGGGCATCACAGATGCGGAATTCACCTCACACCTGCGACCCCTGGCACTCTTCCACTTTTCCGCTTCTGCGCTTTCCTCTCCGCACGTGCGATCCCGCACCTGCAGTTTCCCCTCCGCAGGTGCGAAAACACCAGAAACCAGAAAATCTTCAGCAACTAGCCGAAGTCCAAATTCAATCCGTTAAGCATCCGAAACACACTGGAGGCCCCCGGGACCTCAGCCAAATATACTAAACAATCCTAAAATACCATACGAACTTAGTCGTGCCCTAAAATCACATAAACTAACGCTAAAATCAGGAATCACCCTCAAATTCATAATTAAAGAACTTGAAACTTCAAATTTCTACAACTGATGCCGAAACCTATCAAACCACGTCCGAATGACCTCAAATTTTGCGCATAAGTCATATTTAACATTACGGACCTACTCCAACATCCAGAACCGGAATCCGACCCCGATATCAAAAATTTCACTACCGGCCCAAAACTCTAAAAATTCGACTTTCGCTATTTTCAGCCTAAATGAGCTACGGACCTCAAAACACAATCCGGACATGCTTCTAAGTCCAAAATTATCCAATGGAGCTAACGGAACCGACGATACTCTATTCCGGAGTCATCTTCACATAGTTCCGACTACGGTAAAAATTCTAAGCCTTAAGCTTTCGTTTAGGGACTTAGTGTCCCAACTCACTCCAAAAACCAAAACGAAACCTCCCGACAAGTCACAATAGTAGAAATAGATATGAGAGAAGCAGTAAATAGGGGATCGGGGCTATTACTCTCAAAATGACCGGCTGGGTCGTTACATCTCTTGAGAGAGTCAATTCCAAGAGTTGTAAGTGTATAACCCATCATTTAGAGTCTACTTTGAGCCTTCATACCATCCTTTCTTTCTAACCACATCCAAAAAACTTCCAAACAAGACCTCCTAATCAGTTTTGAGAATGCCAAGGAAAATCCGCAATGAGCAATGGTTGTTATATGAGGGATATGGTCAAGGGTTCTCACTCAAGAAAACTAAAATAAAAAATGAGAGAGTCTTGCTAGTGAAAACCCTCACGGGCACTGTAAGGCGATGGTAAGTAGAGATAAATAAATGAAAGAGACTTGTTGGTGAAAATCTTTTGGGGCACCACTAGTCGAAAGTAAGTTGTGAAGCTGATGCAAAGGATTGGCACGGACAACCCCGACTTCAAAGGTCATAAGAATGGTAAAAAGAAAGATTAGATCAATTTGAAAGATCAGCCCGTTAAGTCCAAAATGCATGTCATGATCATTAAGGCTAGCTACCGCAAAAAAAAAAAACAAAAAAAACAAAAAAAACAAAAAAAAAACTCTTCCTTCGGTTCTTCCCGAAATGGGCATTTCTTGTTAATATTGTTTCTTTGCGTCATTATGCCCCTTCACTCTAAGTCAGTCCTGGTCAAAACAAGCAAGAAACGATTTCAAAATCTGCTACCAGCTTTTCAGTTGAACAAAGTAAATTTGGCCAGCACACTCAGTTGTTACAGTCAACATGCCTTGAGGATTCATGAAAATGGTTCCCCCCTAAAAAGACTATTGTTAGCCTACTCAGCGCAAGCAAAGATAACTTGTGATTCTCTCTGACAGACAAATTGCTCAAAAACCCCGAAGTCATTCAAGATATTAGAAAAGGTCACCTAAGCAAAGATCTCCAATTGGGATAAGGCTGATTGAGCCACAAAACACCAATGGAATGGGGAGCGAAACAATAAGGATAGATACAGAAAGTAAAGGTCCCTTGAAATCAACAATAGAGTCTCCCAGCAGTGCAGCCAACTACCAATGCAGTCGGTCTTCTAAAAGAGAATGGACACAAAACCAAGGTGCCAAAGACATCAAGGCCACAAACAGATCACCACTTTCAAAACTAGCAAAATTTTCTTTATTTGAAACAGGAACAAAGCAGTGCAAGGATAGTGGTTCAAAAAAAAGAAAAGAAAAAAAAATGAAAAAAAAGAGAAGAGAAGAGCTGACGAAGGGAAGTTTCTCAAATCTTTACCTTTATTTGTCTTTCTAATATGCATAAAATCATGTCATTTCTCTTCACATTTTCCTCCTAGGGTAATGCATCCTAGTCTGATGGATTTTTCCTTCCAATAAAAATCTTAGTATGATGAATCATTCTTCTAAGATAAAGAAACCTAGTCTAAGATCCTCTCTCCTAGGATAGAAATCTTAGTCCGATGAATCTTTCTCCTAAGATAATCAAAAAGTCCTAGTCTGATGAATTTTCTCCTAGGATAGACGTCTTAGTCTGATGAATCTTTCTCCTAAGATAGAAAACCTAGTCTGCTGAATTTTCTCCTAGGATAGAAATCTTAGTCTGATGAATCTTTCTCCTAAGATAAGAAAACCTAGTCTGATGTATCTTTCTCCTAGGATAGAAATCTTAGTCTGATGAATCCTTTTCCTAAGATAACAAAAAAAAAACTAGTCTGATGAACTTTCTTCTAGGATCGAAATCTTAGTCTGATGAATCTTTCTCCTAAGATAGTAAAAAAAAAAAATCTAGTCTGATGAATCATTCTCCTAGAATAAACGTCTTAGTCTGATGAATCTTTCTCCTAAGATAAGAAAACCTAGTCTGATGAATTTTTCTCCTAGGATACAAAGTCTTAGTCTGATGAATCTCTCTCCTAAGATAAGAAGCCCTAGTCTGATGATTTTTCTCCTAGGATAAGACATCTTAGCGTGATGAATCTTTCTCCTAAGATTAAAAAAAAAAAAAAGCCAGTCTGATGAATTTTCTCCTAGGATAAAAATCTTAGTCTGATGAATCTTTCTCCTAAGATAAGAAAACCTAGTCTGATGAATTTTCTCCTAGGATAGAAATCTTAGTCTGATGAATCTTTCTCCTAAGATAAGAAAATCTAGTATGATGAATTTTCTCCTAGGATAATTCAAAAAAAAGTGCGGATTTAAAAAAAAAAGACGGATCATTTGTTCATGCCCTTAGAAAACAAGCGTCGGGGCAATTTGTTTAAAAGAATGATTTTCTCAAAAAAAAAAAAATGAAAATGATTTTTCTAAAAAAAAATAAAAAATCCTTCTTGGTTCGTTTTAGTCATACGGTACACAATTTTCAGTCTCATTTTCTAACATAGGGTCTCCACTCCCTAGTCTCCTTTTCCAACGTAGGGTCTCCACTCCCTAGTTGATTTTTATTTTAGACATAGGGTTTTCACTCCCTAGTTTTCTTTTCCAACATAGACTCTCCACTCTCTAGTTGATTTTTATTTTAGACATAGGGTCTCCACTCCCTAGTCTTCTTTTCCAACATAGGGTCTCCACTCCCTAGTTGATTTTATTTTAGACATAGGGTCTCCACTCCCTAGACTCCTTTCCAACATAGGGTATATACTCCCTGATATTATTGCCAATATAAGGTATACCATTCTCTGGCCACATTTTTCCAACATAAGGTACACCAATCCTTAGTTGAGACATCTTTTTGACAATAAAGGAAGACCACCAAAAGAAAAAAAAAGAAAAAAAATCATCATGATCTTTTAGGGTACACCACTCCCGACCTTTTATTGCTTTCAATAAAGAAGTAGTTTAAAATTTTGTTACAAATAACTCACAAAATTTTCCTAGTAAAAACTGGGGCAGAAAAATTTCGTTTGTTTGTTTTGTTTTGGTGTTTGAGCAAGTTTTACCTCGAGGCACATGGTTCGAGATGATCAAAAGAAGGAGTCTCAATCCAGAATAAAGAAATGAAAAGAAAAAAGAAGTAAATCCAAAATGCAGAAACAAATGAAAGATGTGAAAGACTCAAGACATGGCTGTAGTCACGAGCACTGCATTCCCCGTTTTTATCAGAAGAAGTCGCAGAAGAATGAACTAGCACCTGCAGCTAGCAAGCGTCGAGGTTCAAATCAAAAGTCTGCATGAAGAACCATTCAAGACTCAAGATCAAGATTCAGAAAACTTATAGATAGGAATCTTGTAATTCATAGCTGATAGGGTTATTTAGTTCCTTTAGATTTTGATTTTGATGTAATAACAGGACCACGAACCGCAGTCTCGACGGAACCTCACTCGACTCCTCAACTCATCATTCCATCACTCTCCTTGAACTACACGCAACCTGATTCTCTTATGACCCGGGATATGTAGGCTGTCCAAAATCAGGACTCGGTTGTACCCTTTTCTTTGTTTATTTTTTCTTTTGAATAAAGATTTGGTCAAAATTTAGTCACACGGCCCACTTTGTCTTTGCCTGAAAACTCTTCATGTTCCCAAGTAAAGAGGGGCAGTTGTGAGTACGTAATTTTTGACCATACTTGGGGATTTTTAACACTTTTTAGTATGTAAATGATTTTAAGTTTAATCTACATATTTTAACCTTTATTTCATTTTTAGTAGGTTTTATTTAAGAAAATTAAAAATCACAAAAAAAAATTATATGTTCTTGATTTTAAAAAATTTAGCTAGTATTTTTATTTTACATTCTTAAAAGAAATTTTTTTTTAATTAAAGCAAGAGCCAATGAATCATTTCCATGTGGCAAGATTCTTCCTTATCTTATGTAACAAACTCACATGCTCTCCCTCAAAATTCACATGAACATGCTTTTTTTTGGCCACCAATTAATCCTTATACCTACACGTATATATCTTTGTGCACACAACATACAAAGAGAAGGACCTAATCCCAAAAAAGAAGACCCAAAAAGAAGAGCAGCCTCCCTTCACAAAATCGCCCCCTCCCCCCCCCCCCCGACTTTAGCGAAGAGAGCTTCAATTTCATTCCGTTTGAGAGCTACCCAGGAATATTCATAAGCTATAGAAGCAGATTCAATCGCAAAGTCCCACCATCACCGTCCTCTATCAATTTCTTTGCCAAAAGCTATCAATAAATTACAAAACAGAGATGGATTAAACATTGAGGATAAGTTTCGGGCTAGATCTAACTCAGATCAAGATTGCCGTTGAGGTCTGAGTTGCCGGTTCCGTCTGAATTCTCCGGCGAAAGCTCCGGTCAAGAGTCGTCGAGTTGTTTAACCTCTTGTAATTCTAATTTGGTTGATTTATACCAAAGGTCCGTTCTCGCGTCTTCTCGACTGATTATTTTGTCTATTTACATTGTTATTTGTTAGTGTAATTATTGGGTGACACGAGATAGTAGTTTATTTTATTGATGTTTGGATTGTTTGACTTCGAGTGTTTCCATGTTCATATCCTCATTGTATCTCTTGTTAATTGTGCGAATGGATAGATATAAATCACGTTTTAAAAAATAATTAGATTTTAAATCATAATCATTGAAATTATGTTTTTCCTCTTTCTCTTGCTAGCAATTGGGGTTTCTTTGTTCTGTTGATCCGAGTAGCCTGTAACTTATAATGAAGATTTATCTTCATTTAGCTTTATATGTAATTTCTTGTATCATAGGTTATGTTGTGCTACTATTTTTTCTGCTTCAAGAATGATAACTGAAAAACAGGCAATTTCGGTTGTAGACAAAATTGTTTGGGAAAGCTGGCTGTTTCGTTGGTTTTAACTTGCTGAACTGCTTACATTGGGCCAACAAATTTAATTATAGTTAACCCAACATCAATAATATTCCAGCTAGTATATCTTCTTAATTAATAAAGATTGTTCCATAATAGATAATTCCAATAACTAAACACTACCCTATTTTTACAATAATTTCCATAAGTCATGGCCTACAATAATCTCAAATTTTAGGAAGAATAATGAATACCGTTAGAATGCTTTAGGCGTGTTTTAATTCTATTATCGTGATTGTGTACACGTTCGCGTGGCATAATCATGATTCCAAATTAAAACCAAGGTATGTGTTCACGCAACTTTGGGCGAAACAATCTTAATAATAATAAAGCGCGATTACTTGTGTACACGTACGCGTGACATGATTCTTGACGTGCCAAACGAAATGAGTACACGTACGTGTGACTTATTTTTAAGATAATTCTATAATTATGAATAATCAAGCAATTTAAAAGCGGTAAAAGGTAAAATGCACATAGGTTCTAAAATACGTAATTAAAACAATTTAATCAAGCCAGGTATGATTAAAGCGACCGTGCTAAAACCACGGAATTCGGGAATGCCTAACACCTTCTTCCGGGTTAACAAAATTCCTTACCCGGTCTTCTGGTTTCGCAGACTTTAGAACAGAGTCCAATTTCCTCAATTTGGGATTTAAAATAAATCGATGACTTAAGACACCATAAATTATTCCAAATGGCGACTCTGAAATTAAATAAATAATCCCATTTCGATTAATATCACTTTAATTGGAAAAACTCCCCTATTCCTCCGAGAACAAGGAGGTGTGACAATCTCAGCTGAAAGATTGAAGCCACGCGCATGGATCTCCTCTAGAGTCTCCCTCCGAGATTGGCATTTAGCATACTCGGCAACCCAATTTGCTCGAACTTGAGCAGACTCAGCAACCTCTTTTGCTCGAACCTGAGCGGCTTCAGCATCGGATCGGTAAACAACCACCATTTCATCAGCATTAGCCATGGCTATTTCGGCTTCCGATTTGGCCGCTCACAGTTCCGAGGCCAATCTCTCTCGATCAGAAGTCACTAAGCCCAACCGAGACTGGAACTCCTCGATATCCTTGGCTTGCACCAAGGCTCTCTCTTTCGAGCTTCGGAATTGGGCCTAGACTGAGGACAGTTGAGCCCGGGCAGCCTCTTTTTCAGAAGCAAGGCGGTCCATGTTCTTTTTCCACTCCTCGGCCCTCGCTTTCACTGCATCCACCTCGGCGCGAAGCTTCCCAACCATATTGAGCTTTTGCTGAACCTACGGGACCGAACTATTAGCCTTCACGCCCAAATCAGTGTCATTAACTTCAAAGGCTCTGTTTACCTGCCCAGACAAATTGGTTTTTTCTTTCCGAGTTGATTCTAGCTAATCTCGAAGTCCTCTTGCTTTTCCTTCCCGCTACTCACTGAGAAGCTTGAAGGTATCTCTCTCCTCAAAGCGAACTTACCCGATTCAGGGCTTGCTGAGCTTCGTTGAATATACGAGGAATCTCCGCCTTGCCCGAGCTCTTCTTCGAAGCCTCCAAATCGCTCGGACCGGTAACATCTTCTACTCCAATAAAATAACCACGGAAAGGATCTTCCTCTCCATGGGCTCCCTCCCCATGATAAACCTCCACAACTTGGGCGTCATGTATCATGGACTGTGAAAACGAAGGAAAAGAAGGGGAATCGCCAATCTCTATTGCCCCGATTATGTCTTTCGAGGTGCCGCCTCCATCTCGGGGAACCTCAAACTCGGTTCCTGCATCATCATCAACCGTCTCTTCGACGGATTCGTTGCCCCAAGGTAAAACATCCTCGGTCTCCCTTTGCTCGGGAACTCAGTTCGAAGTCTTCTCCTCAGTTTTGTCGGACCTGGGTGAAACAGAATCAGTCCCCACCGGTCCCAAAGCTTTATAAATATCGGTGCTAGCCCGAGCACGGGCCACCAATCCAGAGTTATTTTCTTCTTTTTCTTCTTCTTCATCCCTAAGACGCTGGACCGATTCCATAGTCAACAGGATTGTGGTTCCCGTGGGCTTACAGACTGTCCTCTTCTTAGGCTTTAGATCCTCGAAATCCAAGGTCCTTTTTCTCTTACTTTCCTTCAACGTCTTCGAAACAGGCGGTGAAGCTCCTTCACCACCAGACGATGGCCTCATGACTGCATCTTTTTTGAGACATGCGAAGGGAGAATATAAGCATGCTTCGAATAAACATGTCACCTCGAACGACAAATGAATCGGTAGAACAAGATGAAAGCTTACCATGAGTACGAGCTTCCCATCGACCTTTTGACAAATCATGCCATGGCGCTCGGCAAATGATGACGTCAAGACCGGGTTTTTGACCAAGTTATTGAGGTGGGGAATCACACCCGGCATCCAAGCAACGACTGCATTGAGAAAGATACTAATAAGAAAGGATAAAGAAGTAAGACAAACAGAAATTTAAAACGGGCTCATACTTACATTTCATATTCCACTTCTCAGAAAATGGCATGCTCTCGGCCGGGATCAGATCCGAGGTCCTCACTCGAACGAACCGGCCCATCCAGATCCGATCCTTATCTTCATCTATTCTCGACGTGAACAACTTGGCGGCACGATGTTGAAGTTTTATCAGCCCGCCTCGGTAAAGTCGAGGACTATACAATCTTATAAGGTGGTCGAGGATGAAGGGAAACCCATTGATTTTGCTCATAAATAAACGGATCAAGATCACGATCCTCGAGAAAAAAGGATGAATTTGGTCGAGGGTCACCTGATATTTCTTGCAAAAATCAATGATGACTGGATCGAGGGGACCCAGCGTGAAAGGGTAAGTATAAACACTCAGATACCCTTCCACGTGGGTAGTGATCGATTCCTCCGGTGCCGGTATCACGACCTCTTTGTTTACCCAATTACAATCTTTCTTCACCACATCAAGGAAACTTACTGGTATCGAGCATATGTATCTCGATACCGGCTCACATCGACCGACAACCGAAGAAGGTTTGTCAACTTTAAAATCAGAATCAATAACACACCCCCCGGGAACGAGTTCTTCAAGGCGTGGCTCCACCACCGTTTTCTCACCGGCCGGCCGAGATGAGGAAGCAGCCTCTTTCTGAGGAACAGTTTTAGATATCTTGTCCATCTAGATTTTCAAAGAACAAAGAAGACGGGAAATTGAAATATTTCGGTGTTTGATGAAGAACAAACAAAGAACTTTTCAGAACCTGGAAATAAATAATTTTGGAGAAGACGAAGAACTGTGAAGGATAGAATGAGAAGAATTGAAAGTAAAAGTTTAAAATGATGACGAAAGGGGCTATTTATAGATTTGGCAATGACGATTCAAAATCTGCAGTGGCCAACCATCGTCTGACGCACATTTAATGCCTTGGTAACTGAACTGACGGGACATTTGGCACATACGTCATAACCAGGTTCGATGCAGACGTGAGTGTATATCTAGTCATATCATTGAAAAATCATATCGTTTCTCGCCACATTCTTTCCGAGAAACGAGGGGACTATCTGTATACGGTCAAATACGAGTTTGCCCTTCGTGTAATTAATCGAAGTTGGAACATGATGAACCGAGGGTCGTCATATAACTTCGAGATAAGAAGTAAAGCCAGGTTATCGAGCTCAAGATCAGGGACCGATCAATATCGAGCTCGAGTCAATATCGAGCTCAAATCAATATTGAGCTAGGATATGAAGTAGTGTTATCGAGCTCAAGAGCCAGAAACCGATCAATACCGAGCCTGAATCAATATCGAGCTCGAGATCCAGAGAGGCGTACATTAATACACGCTCATATTCAGAAATTATTGAGATTTACACACATGTAGTAAAGATTATCCTTTTTTGGGTTTAGGACATCGATTCATCTTGCTTGTTTATAAATCATTCTCTACTCAATTTGGTTTGTATTTCATTCCTTTATACAGTCAATATTCGATATATTTCTACTTACTTTTCCGATTTGTACCAAGTATTAGAACTACGTATAAATTCAACTCTATCCGTTTTTCGGGTAAACAATTTTATATCTCAATTCTGAGAGAATTTGGTGAAGATTCGAGTTGGTTTTGGTTAGAATTTCAGATTGAAACTCGAATAAAAGGACATAATAAATTGTATATATTTTGTATGTCGAATGTAGAACCGGTATACAAAATATATATAAATAATATAATTATATATAAGTTGTATATAAATTGTGGTTTCTAACTGGATTTTCTATACAAAAAAATTGTATTTAAGTTTGTAGCTTTGAAATTTAGCTTGTATATATACGAAAAAGTCCTGCAAAAGAAAAAAAGCTTGTTTCTTTGCTGGGTTACAGTCTAACTGGGTGGTCCAGTTCAGGTTTTAAACTTTTAAAAGAGAAAAACTTTATTTTTGGTTTTTAGAAAATTTCTTTTACTTTTTTATTCTATATAAAGATGGTTGCAATTTTTAAAAAGAAAAACTTTTAGGCTGAAGCAGACTCTTTTACCTACTACTAGCTTTAGTGTACGTGCGTTGCACATGCTTATAGTCTCAATAATACAAATTTATGAATAAATTATATTTTTAATCATATAAGTAAATTCCTGAAATCCTATGCTAGGGAGTCTATTACTCAGATGGTCACTCAACTATCCGAAATTATCTACCAAAATCATCTTTCTTTTGTTTGTAACAACAAAGTCACTTAACTATGCCAATAGCACACTCAAAAGGTCACTCAATTAGATTTCTCAAATTTTTGATCGCCAAATATCTATTTTACCCTATAAAATTATCAACTTTTATCTTCGTTTCTTTTCTTTAGCTTTTTAATATAATAATTTTTTCTCTTTTTAATTTATATTATGGACTTACCTTAGAATAAATAAATTTTGTTTATAAATTAAAAAAATTAAAATAGTATTTAAGCTTATATAATGTTAGAATAATAAAATATTGAGCATAGTAGAAAGTTAATGTCCGAGGAAGGAGAACTAGCTAAGCTTCTTCACAAGCGAAGGAATTGCAGCCTAACCATCTGTGAGATCGGAGACTTCGAGAGGCTCCCCAGTCCTCTTTCAGACAATTTATTCATAATAATAATTTTGATATTAACAAAAAAACACAAAAATTTATTTACACAATAGAGAATGAAAGAAAATAAAAGTTTTAAAGTATATATTCCATGCACGTACTATAGAAAATGTTAAAATAAAGGTATTTTTGTAATATACATTCATATTCTTGAATATTATTCCCAATTATATTATTATTTCGATATTATATATGCTAGAAAAATATTTTTTTATTTTTAATTTTTAAATAAAATATTTTGTTCTATAGGTAAGTCTAAATGTTGATTAAAAAGAGAAAATATTATAATATTAAAAAAGAAAAAAAAAAGAAAAAGATAAAAGTTGATGATTTAGAGGGTAAAATAGGTATTTGGCTATCAAATATTTGATAAATCTGGTTGAGTGACCTTCTGAGTGTTATAGACATAATTAAGTGACTTTGTTGTTACAAACGAAAGAAAGATGACTTTGGTAGATAATTTTGGAAAGTTGAGTGACCATATGGGTAATGGACTCCTATGCTAGGACATTATTATAGAAAACAATATGGTTAGTAGATAACTATTATCTGTTAATATTGTGTTTAAATAAAATTAAAATAGTATTTCAGGTAAAAACATAGATCAAGTGAAAATTATAAACTAAATATTAAATGGTGTGCCATCATAAGTTAGATTTCAAATGGATAATGTAATTTGATGAATCACTAATGATTACTATTATATTTTCTAAAAATATATATTTTTAGCCTATCACAAAAATAATAGCTGACATAATGTATTTTTTTTTGTATATACACATGTGTATTATATACATATTTTATATATATTTTGACTAGCGAAGGGGGGTTCACCTGTGTATTGCACTACGCAGTAGTTTTCTCTGTCTTTGTGTAGTGACTTGTTCTTCGGATGAAATGGTGCAGTCATGTAATTCTCTTTGAAAAGTGAAATTAATATGTACCGAGCTATTAATTTGAGTACATCTCAAGATAGTTCCTTAATTATATTCTTATGCAGTTTTGGTGTTTCAAATTTGTCAAAATATTTAAGAAAATCTGGTAGTTAGAATTAGCGTGAACAGTGAAAAAAGTAGATTTAAGCAAAAACACTAGAAAATTTCTCTCAAATCCCAGAAACTGCAACACCAACAATTGCACCAAATACCAGAGATAACACAAAATAGCACCTCAAAATACTGTATAAGCCACAAGAAATAGATCAAACTTACTGGAACTGCACCTCCAAATATGAGTTTCCTTAAAATCTGGTAGCATTAAAAATGTCAACTTCCACTTCTTGAAAGGTTATTCTTTTCCAAATTTGGATAGATTCATATGCTTAGTATACTATTGCTCAGGACTTAGACGCAACTAGTACATTTTTCTTGCACCAATTTGTATAATTTTTGAGATGGCATATCCTGCATTAATAATGCTTACTGTTGCACATGATGAGGACTAATGTTGAAAGCAGCACCTATTGAAACATCTTGATCATTAGATACAGCCACTAAAGATCACAAATCAAGCGAAGTAGAGATATAAATAGATCCAAAGAAAAGAAGCAAGACGACTACCTCCGTTCCTCTCCTTAGACCGACAATATTACGAGACAGAAATAAGGCGATTTTTACCTAATACAATAGTGTAAATTCTAATAATAATACCTCACAAACAAGATAAATCTTGTTGCATTGGAGTTTCTTGATTATATGAAGAGTTTTCACATGTTAGTAATAGTATTTCTTAAAAGATTTACAAAACTTAAAAAACTGATTGGCAAACAATTCAACCCATGCTAGAGGTTTCCCTCCTTTTGCTTCACTTCCTTCTTGCCCATCTCAGCAGAGAGTAAAAAAAAAAAAAAAAAAAAAAAATTGAGAGTACTCATCACAATAGTAGGTAAAAATACAGCACATCCCTCTGCAAAGAAAATTACAACAGAGTAAAAGAAAAGGAGTGAAATAGCATGGAGAAATGCATCTTTAGCCCCAAAAGCTGATGTACATGCGCTCTACAAAGAAAATTACACTGGTCAAACTCCTTCACATAAAATGAAATGAAGGAGGTAATGAGTTCGTCTATACTCACATATTTTCCCAGGGTAAAAGTGCTCAAGACTTAGAAACAAGGACCTGAATCCTGTCTTCTCCCATCATATCTTCAACTTCTTGCTTAATCTTCAGAGCAGATGCTTCAAGTTGAGGGCTCCTCCACAGTGTGATACTTTTTAATGAACAAATATCCCCGAAACTAGACGGAATCTCCTCAAGTTTAAGACATTCCCACAATCGTAATTTCTCAACCGCAGGAAAGAATTCCTCTCCAACCTCCCACTCGATCCAAATGCAAACATTTGAGATTCTGGAAGGTGTCTTCCTCCCCCAGGTTCCATTCTTGCCCCTCGATGATTGTGTCTACAAGGTACAGATCTTCCAGCTTGGGCAGTCTTCCTATTGTTGATAGTGAATCGAATGTCAGAGGAAACTCAAACAAACATAATATTTTCAAACTCAAAGGGAAGAAAAAATCCCACAACCGATTCGTCGCTACAGATGATAGTGCAGTTACATTGAGGAGTTCTAGTTCATTTAGGAAGTCCAGTTTCGGGAACCAATATCGCTCTGTTGAATAATCCCATGATTCCTTGAGATTAAATCCAAGCTTTTGAAGATTGGGAAACCTTTTGAAAATATCCTCCGTGTCTTTCGAATAGGAAAGTTTGAGTCCCCATAATATTCTCAGGTTCTCTAACTTTGAGTCCTCTGCTACCAGTATTGGTTCATCTGTATCCAAATCAAAGAAAGAACAATCATCTATGACCAGCATTCGCAACTTTCGACATACTTTCGGTCGAAAGTATGTACGGAATGAAACTGAACCCGGAGAAGTGTGCGTTCGGCGTAGCCTCAGGAAAGTTCCTAGGTTTCTTGGTATCACAACGAGGGATCGAGGTCAATCCTGACCAAATCAAAGCCATCGAGGGGATACCCGAACTCTTGACCACCAAAAAACAAGTCCAAAGGTTGACTGGCCGTATCGCCGCCCTATCAAGGTTCATCTTGCAGTCGTCGGATAGGTGGAATAAATTCTTTGGCATACTTAAGAAGGATAACGACCTCCATTGGACTTCAGAGTACGCTCAGGCTTTGAGGGAAATAAAGGCCTACCTGTCGCCGTCGCCCTTGCTTTCAAAACCAGAGCCGGGGGAGCATCTTCTCGTTTATCTAGCCGTATCCGAGGTAGCCGTAAGCGTAGTCCTAATTCTATAAAGTAAAGGTACCATGTAGTTAGTTCACCATTGGCTTGCCTTGCGGTGACGTTGGACGCCATCACGTCCTATAGGAAAAATTGGATCGTGACATTATTCGTGCCCTAATATATACAGTCAGACCTCTCAACGAACAATAACTATAAAAGTGATGTTTTTCTCATAATCGATTATTTTGTTATATTTTATCTTTCTATAACAACTTTTATGCAACCACTTGGCCGATCGTTTTGAAAATTTGCCTCCCGTTCGGCGGTTTAAGGTCTCTAGAAACTTTGTATTATGTGTTATGACTTGCGTGTGCGGACAAGTTCATTTTTAGGATGATTCAGGATTGATTTGGAAGAAGGATTCTTGTTTTAGAAGCTTAAGCGGTATGAGTTGACCGGAATTTGACTTTTATGTAGACAAATCTGAAATTACATTTTGATGATTCCAATAGCTCCGCATAGTGATTTTGGACCTAGCCGTGCGTCCGGATTTGGATTTGGAGGTCTATAGAGTAATTTGAAGCATTTCGGCAAACATCGGAAAGTTAAAGGTTTGGAAGGTTGAGAGGTTTGACAGAGAGTTGAATTTGGTGATATCGGGATCGGAATGCGATTCTGAGAGTTGGATTAGCTCTGTTTTGTCATTTGGAACTTGCATGCAAAATTTGACGTCATTCCGGGTTAATTTTATATGTTTCGGCATGAGTTTTGGAAGTTGGAAGATTTGGAAATTTATGAGTTCGATTTGTGGTGCGATTCGTAGTTTCGACGTTGTTTGATGTGGTTTGAGGCTTCGAGCAGCTCCGCATTATGTTTTATGACTTGTTGGTATGTTTTGTTGAGGTTCCGAGGGCCTCGGGTGTGTTTCGGGTGAGTTTTGAACAAGTTTGGGCATTTCGGCACTTTGATGGTGTTCTAGAGAAGTTGAAGTGCGGAGGCAGTGGAAAATGTGTGGACCGCAGTGGAAAATGTGCGGACCGTAGAAAGGGGAATCTCCAGGTTTGATGGTCTGACTTCGGAAGCTTATATATTTTAATCTATAAGCAATGTGGAGATGATTTATTGTAGCCCTTTGAGTCTAGTTTTCAGAAAGGTAAACCATTCATCATTTGGATATTTTTACATAAAGTTATGGTCAATTTACTAAAGCATGGTAGTGCAGATGCTGCTGAAGTGCGGGCGCACAATTTGGATTGCGGCCGCGGGGCCTGGAATGTGCGGTCAGCACTTTGGAGGTCACATGCGGTACCATATAAATGAGATTTTCATCTCATTTTTTATTTTTGGACCTAGAGAGCTCGATTTGTGGAAATGTTTCGTGGGTTTTTCAAGAAAATCATCGGGGTAAGTGATTCTAACTTGGTTTTGGCTATATTACATGAATCCATTGTTATTTTCATCATTTAATTAGTGATTTGAGTTGGAAATTTTGTGGGAAATTATAAAAACTTCCTAGACTAAATTTTGGGGATTTGAAAGGCGATTTGAGGTCGGATTTGAGTAATTCTTGTATGGTTGGACTCGTTATCGAATGGGCGTTCGGATTTTGTAATTTTGGTCGGGTTCCGAGGTGCGGGCCTGGGTTTGACTTTTTAATTTTAATTAATAATCGAAACTCTATTATCCGGAATAGTTTCCTATGAGATTTATTTATGATTTTAAGTTATTTTGACTAGATTTGAGCAGTCCGGAGGTTGTTTCACTCGAGAAGGTCATTTTAGAGTATCGGTCTAGCTTCTTTGAATTAATTATCTTTCCTAACTTCATGTGGGGAAACTTCCCCTTAGGATTTGAGTCTTTCATGCTAATTGTATCATGTGAAGTCCGTGTATGCGAAGTGACGAGTACGTGCTCGGGCTTATCTATGGAAAGTTGACCTTTTAGGTCTTTTAGATCCTTTGTGACTTGGTCCGTCCCGGAAAACTCTAAAATTGAATAATTTGTTGTTAGCTATATGCTCTCTATGTGTTGATAAAATTTGACTGTAAATCATTTTAGAAATCATGCTTAGGCTATGTGATAGTACTGTTGGGACCCACAGAGGTCGCGTACTTGTTGAATTGCTTGCTAAATTCTATATGTACTCAATCTCAGTTTTTACTTGCATATTTTATCTCAGTCTCTGTTATTATTATTGATACATCATATCATTGTTGTTTAAGCTGATTTCATGATTATTGTGAGCCCGAGAGACTGGATAGATTTATGACTAACTGAGGCCGAGGGCCTGATTGTGAGATATTGATACTATAGCACGTGAGTTGTCCGTGCAGCACGTGAGTTGGCCGTGCAGATCCTTATATTATACTATAGCATGTGAGTTGGTCGTGCAGCACGTGAGTTGGCCGTGCGGATCCTTATATTATACTATAGCACGTGTGTTGGCCGTGCAGCACGTGAGTTGGCCGTGCGGATCAAGATATTTATATTATGGCACGTGAGTTGTCCGTGCAGATTATAGCGCTTGGGCTGTAGGATCCCCTCCGGAGTCTGTACACCCCCAGTGAGTGCGGGTACCCATTGATTGTGTGTGATGAGGGCTGGGAGCCCAACGAGTGATTAGGGCTGGGAGCCTAGTGAGTGATTGTTGTCCTGAGACGTTGAACTTGATTTCCATTTGTTGTTGCACCTAGTTGCCTTCTGTCATTGTTGTGAAATCTCTGAAAGATTTTATGTACGGATTACATGAACATGAAATGTATAAAAATTGATTTGACATAAACAGGTTCTGTGGTCGCATATGCGACCGCATAATGGTTATGCGGACCGCATATCGGTCACATAATCGGTACCCAATACTGGCAAACATCTGTCTGTGTATGCGGTCACTATGCGACCCGCATACCTGTTCTGCGGTCACTATGCGACCCGCATACCTGTTCTGCGGTCGCATAGTGACCGCAGAACAGTTATGCGGTTGCATAGTCGACCGCAGATTTCATCCAAACTGGCCCTCTTCTGCCTCACTTCTGCGGCCATTATGCGGCCCACAAAGTGATTACGCGGTCGCATAATGGACCGCATAAACGTGTTTTTCCGCCAAAAATTTCCTTTACTTCTCGGTGCACTTCTAACTAATTGATCTACCTCGACACCACACAACCTTAATTTCCTTAGCAAAAATTCTTCGGGTCACTACACATACGTCAACATCTGGTCAACCTTTTCAACTAAATTTCGAAACCTTGGAACTAGGTGTTCCAAATTATTCAAAAACCTTACCGGACCCGAACCAATTACCCCCGGCAAGTCACATAATAAATGTAAAGCATAAATTGAGCAGTAAAGGGGGAAACGGGGCTGTGATACTCAAAACGACAGGTCGGGTCGTTACATTCTCCCCCACTTAAACATACGTTCATCCTCGAACATGCCAAGAGTTATTCTTAACCTTCAAATCTATATTCCACCTTACCACACACATACCTGGGGGTGATTTCACGTCACCCTATTCCATATAGGCCTGACAACACAATATAACTGAAAATCCTTAATTTAACCTTAGCCGAAAAACCTTGGAATTCAATTCCCAACCTTCAGAATTTCTTTCAATACACGAATCTTATATTTACACACTGTATAAGTCTGAACAAGCTGTATCAAGCCATAGCCATAACCCCAGATATAATCACATTACATATTACACAACTCACATGCTCTCAGCACCATTCCCGATCACAATCACGGTAATTACTCCAAACCAACCAAGTACAAGTATTAAACCTCATATTAAGCCAAACCTCATTCCAAAATCTTCGTACATTGCTGATAATAAAAGAAACATGCAGAAATCTCATGACCCCTTATCAGACAAGTCATGGAGCTCTCCCGCCCCAACAAGAATCATAATCACTTTCTAAGCCGACTTTCAATATTATCCTTCCAAATCTACCGTAATCAAACCTGATAGTACTCATTCTAGGTCCAATGACTTTATTTTATTAAACACAACTATCCCATAAAGATGCCACATCAATATAACTTAATCCACCACTGCGCACTCCGTGTACCCAAATATGGGAGATGTCTCAAGGAAGAGAACCGTATTGCAAGTTATACAAGCACCACCACAACCGTAATGTTACAGCCAACTAGTAAAATTTCGTAAAGAGGATAACCGTAGGTGCATGTGCACAATTGTAGAGGAAGAAAATTAATGAATCAGATAAATTATCATAGAAATAAAATTCTCACACACGACACGGACAACTCACGTGCCAATAATATGAATCGCCTGGCATGGTCACAGGCCTCCAGTCCTAGCATATCATACAGGAGCAATTAAACAAGTACACTTGTATATGATAATGAAATAAGATTCTCATGCTCCTGGACTGGTATAAATAGAACACCATAGTGTAAGCATGTGCAAAGTCTACTATCATACTCCAAATCGACAAGTTAATGCAGAAATAATAACTACCCCATTTATTCAGGGAAATTAGCCTCTTGGTAACCTCAATTGTAGCCCTGATAGTTCTCAACAAAGGTACGAGCACGAGAAACGTTATAACTTTACGTTCAACAGTCAACTCTAAGCATATCATAGCCTAAGCATTCTTTCGAGTATAAATACCTGCCCCGATGCCCGCACATTAGCTCAAACCTCACACATATTCACACTTATAGCGCGTAGCTATCACAAATAATTAACGCAACTAGTACCTCCACTGAGTTAAAATAAGATACTCGCCTCAACCAGGCCGCAACACGAAACAATATACTTTTGAGAACTCCTAGTCTCCAAATTTATCAAACACATGAATCACCGTAACTGATCCCAACTCCAGCAGTAGAATGACTAACACATACTTGTCACGATCTTACCATAAGGAATACTTTCATAATTTTTCCGTGCCACATAACAATAATTTGAATATCAACAATCTATCAACCAGGTGAGTACGGAAATACCAATGAACATCCGTAAGTCAAAATACAATGCACCTTTTGAAGTGCACTTCTTTCTCGGGGATTACCAAGCAGTTATAACATTCATCTAATTATCTGAAATTGACCATTCTGTCCAAAATTCGTGATCTTCCTTTCAAGCATGAATTGCCACCTTGTACAAGTAAATCTCAATCCCACACAATACACCGCGTCTACCATGCCATCCTGTGAAGAGTACAAGAACCTCATAATCACTCTGAGTCACAAGCAGAATACATACCCGGTCAATTAGAAACCTGCCACTTGATCTCCTCCCAGAGAAAATCCCAATACGCCACATATTCCTCACGCCGGCAGGAACTATACTCCTCGAACCGTGGTAAAAACCATTGAGAACTCTTCAAAACCCATATGCACACAACCAAGCTATTGGAACTGAATTCTTCTAACTCCACCAAGCCACACAGGTTGCCAAATCCAAGAGTATTGCCACAAAACACCCGTAAAGCCCCACCACATCTTAAGAACCAAAAGAGCCGAGCATACCATTACCATTCTGATCCAGCATGTTACCCATTTGTCCTATTTTCTCCGAGTTTCTTCTGGATTATCCTCAAGTTGCCATTTCTCCTTGTCAGAACACTACTACTTTACCCAAAGCTCGCTACAAGACATCCTAACACAAAACTACACCGCCCTAAGCCCATAAGCCATTGTATTCTTCTTAAGCACCTTCATAGATACCCCAAACACTCATTCTAAAAATAACTTATGCGAATTTAAAATTGTTCCTCTTTCCTTTCTTATACTGAAATGTAGAATCCATAGTCAAATAGAATTATCGCACATCCCGATACCATCCAATGTAAGTAACTGAAATTGTCGGTAGTAGTACCAAGTGCGGTCCATCATTTTTCACCCACAGAGCTTCTAGATTCCAGAGACTTGAAAAACATGAAGGCAGAGATTTAACTTCTGTTCAGATTTTTAAGAACCTCAAATGGACCAATGTGCATATTTCATTCAGCAAAGAATCATTCACCTTGATAAAAGAGTCATCCAATACCAACACTCTAAGAAGTCTCAAGTGTCTTAGGTGACATATATCATAAGGACTTGTGCCCAGTTTCTGTCCACGTATCAGCAAAGAATAGAGGTGTTTACCAGAATGCCTTTTATTTTTTGAATGGAACAACACAAAATTGTTATGCCCAAAGTGCTCCTTATCATATTCAATGGTCATTTCACGTGGCATCAGATCCGAAGAAGAAGATGATGGAGCACTTGAACTTATCTCGTCAAACAACTTTTCCTCTCTTGCTTTTATTAAACAAAAGTCATGCACAAGATCATGAATTTGGCAAGTCTGAAGGTAACCCATCTCACTGAAAGAAATAACCAAGCTACTGGAAAATAAATTTTCCAAATACACATCCATCACTTCTTCCACACTGTTCATCTCTGTGTGTTCCGCAAATCCTTCGGCATGCCAGAATCTTTTCAAAACTTCGACTAAAATTTCTTGGTCCTTCCGATAACTTGCAAAGTAAAGTGTTTACCCGAAAAATGGATAGAGTTAAATTTATACGCAGTTCCGAGGATATGTGGCGTTACTTAACACAAAATGTAAGGATAAATAGAAATATAAATATAGATTGCAGAGAATGCGAAATAGATAAGGTTATCAGGAAACAATGAATCTTAGGATTCAACAAATAGAATCAATATAAGAAATCTGAAAGAACGATTCTGTAATATGACCAAATTTTGATGACATTTGCCATGACATAATATCCATTATAACAAATTTGTGGTTCATGACATTTGCCATGACATAATATCCATTATAACAAATTTGTGGATCATGACATTTGCCATGACATAATATCCATTATTAGTCCAAGGATTTCTTGCTATAAATAGAGGAGTGTCTCTTCATTTGCAAACACACCAATTCAAGAGTTTTTCACTCTTGTCTTTCTTTCTCCTCCTTTATTTCATTATAGAGTATTTTGTAAGAGAGTGAGTGTTGGAAAACACTTGTGTGAACCCTTTCTTTGGAGTGATCTTGTGAGGTTATTCTTTTGGGATATTTGGGATTAATTAGAGTATTTACTCTAATTTTGTACTCTCTTTTGTACTCTTGTTGGTATAGTGAAATTGCTCCTCTCCGCTTGTAGACGTAGGTCACCTTGACCGAACCACGTTAAATTTGTGTCTTTTTTATATTCTTTAATTGCCGTTATTATCACCTTCCATTGTCTTTGTTATTGTTATTATATCGTTGTTTGGCTAAATTCCGCACTATCCGGATTTTCGATCCTAACAAATTGGTATCAGAGCCAGATCTAACCGGCCAAAATGACTCTAACAAAGTCTTATGTTGAGAAATTTGACCGAAGTGCAAACTTTGGAATGTGGCAATTAAAGATGGAAGCTATCCTAATTCAGGATGGCTCAGATTTGGCACTGCAAGGAAAGGAGAAGATGCTGGATAAAATGACGGACGGGGAGTTTGCCGTCATAGACAAAAAGGCAAAAGCAGGTATTAATTTAAATCTTTCAAATGAGGTTTTGCGTGAAGTTGCAACAGAAAGCTCAGCCAAAGGCATATGGGAAAAGCTTAAAACCCTATATATGAAAAGAACAGTAGAAAACAGATTTTACCTAAAGCAAAAACTCTACAATTTTCGTATGGCTGAAGGTACCTCTATACTTACTCATCTTGATACTTTTGATTCTCTTCTTATGGATTTAAGTAACATAGATGCTGAAATCAAAGATGAGGATCAAGCTGTGTTATTGCTTGTTTCCTTACCCCAGTCGTTTAAACATATAAGAGATACTATGCTTTATGGAAAGGATAATATCTCTTATAAAGATATCAAATCTATTTTGAAATCAAAAGAACAAATAGATAGAGATATTACTGGGGAAACTAGTGGGAACCAAGGGGAAGGCTTATTCATAAGAGGTAGATCCAATAAGAAAGATTCAAGTAGTGAGAAACCTAAATCAAGGTCAAAATCCAGATACAGAAATGTCATGTGCAAATATTGTCATAAGAAATGTCACATTATTTCTGAATGCTTTAAATTGAAAAACAAAGAAAAGCATACAGAAAAGAAAAATGAGCACAAAAATATTAACACTGCCGAAGCAAGTGTAGCTGCTGATGAGACTGAGAGAACTATTTTTTTAGCAACTAATAATAATTTCAAATCTAACAATGAGTGGATTTTAGATTCGGGTTGTTCTTATCATATGTGTCCCAGTCGGGATTTATTTATCACATATGAATCTATTAGAGGTGGAGTTGTCTTGATGGGCAATAATGCTGCCTGCAAAGTTATTGGAAAAGGTACAGTCCGAATCAAAATGCACGATGGTGTGGTGAGAACTCTCACTGATGTTAGACATGTTCCTGGCTTGAAGAAAAATCTCATCTCTTTGGGCACTCTAGAATCTCTTGGGTGCAAGTATACAGGTGAATGTGGAGTTCTGAAAATTTATCATGGTGCTCTTGTGATCATGAAAGCACGCAGATCTGGTACGTTATATACTCTTTTGGGATCTATTGTTACAGGTGCTGCTGCAGTTTCAATATCAGATAAACCAGATTCTGACATCACCAAATTGTGGCATATACAATTAGGGCATATGAGTGAAAAAGGTCTTTCCATCCTCAGTAAAAGAGGTCTCTTATGTGGCCAAAGTACCGAAAATATGGAGTTCTGTGAACATTGTATGTTCGGGAAGCAGAAAAGAGTCAGCTTCAAATCTCCAGCGATTCATAGAACAAAAGGTACTTTGGATTACATTCATTCAGATCTTTGGGGTCCTTCACGTACCCCATCAAAAGGTGGTACCAGGTATATGTTAACTTTCATTGATGATTATTCAAGGAAAGTTTGGGTTTATTTCCTGAAAAATAAAAGTGATGTTTTCTTAAATTTCAAACAATGAAAAGTTTTGATTGAGAAGCAAACAGGAAAACAGGTTAAGCGGCTTAGAACAGATAATGGCTTAGAATTTTGTAATGATGAATTCAACGAATTTTGTAAGAATGAAGGAATTACTCGACATCGTACTGTGAGAATGACACCTCATCAAAATGGTGTGGCGGAAAGGATGAATAGAACTCTTTTAAAAAGGGCTCGTTGCATGATTTCAAATGCTGGGTTGACAAACGCCTTTTGGGCAGAAGCTATCTCTACAGCTTGTTATATTGTCAACCGAGCTCCTTGTGCACCTTTGAACTTTAAGACTCCAGAGGAAATATGGTGAGATACTCATGCTAATTATTCTGATTTAAAGATATTTGGTTGCCCTGCATACATGCATGTAAATGATGGAAAATTGGAGCCAAGGGCTAAAAAGTGCATTTTCGTTGGGTATGCATCTGGGGTGAAAGGATACCGACTATGGTATCCTAATCCCACGGCACCAAAATTTATAATTAGCAGAGATGTAACCTTTGATGAATCCTCTATGTTACATTCTAGAAAAGAGTCTTCTAGTTCTTGTAATACAGATAAAGGAAAGAGTACACAGAACCAGGTGGAGATTGAGATTGGCATTCCTTCTGAGCCAAGCTCATCAACTTTAGAGCAAAATACAGTTGAAACTCCTGAAGTTGAGACAGAAGCTAAAATTCCTGAAGTTAAGACTCCTGAAGTTGAACCAAAAGAAGATGAGTATTCTATAGCCAAACATAGACCAAGAAGAGAAGGTAAACAACCATTAAGGTTTGGAGATTATGTTGCATTTGCTTTTTCAGTTACACATGAAACTGAAGAAATTGGAGAACCATCAAAATATTCAGAAGTAATTTCTGGTGCTGACTCAGCCAAGTGGCTGATTGCAATGAATGAAGAAATTGAGTCTCTCCACAAGAATGGTACTTGGTCTCTTGTGAAGCTGCCATCAGGAAAAAGAATTGTTGGTTGCAAATGGGTCTTCAAGAAAAAGGATGGCATTCCAGGGGTTGGAGATGCGAGGTATAAGGCACGATTAGTTGCAAAGGGCTATAGTCAGGTACAAGGAGTTGATTTTAATGATATTTTCTCACCTGTTGTTAAACATAGCTCTATTTATGTCTTGCTTGCCTTCGTTGCCATGTATGATTTGGAATTAGAACAACTTGATGTTAAGACAGCTTTCTTACATGGCGAACTTGAGGAACAAATATACATGAATCAACCCGAAGGATTTGAAATTGAAGGAAAAGAAGATCATGTTTGCTTGTTGAAGAAATCCTTGTACGGATTAAAGCAGTCTCCAAGGCAATGGTATAAAAGGTTTGATTCCTTTATGTTGGGTCATGGTTATTCGAGGAGCATGTATGATAGGTGTGTTTACTTCCGGAAGTTAAATGATGGTTCATTTGTGTACCTATTATTATATGTTGATGATATGCTCATTGCTGCTAAGGATTTAACAGAAATTCACAATTTGAAAGGTCAGCTGAAAAGTGAATTTGAGATGAAAGATTTGGGAGCAGCTAAGAAAATCCCTGGCATGGAGATCAAAAGAGATCGAAAAGCCAACAGGCTATTTCTGACCCAGAAGAAGTACATGGAGAAAGTCTTGGAGAGGTTTGGCATGAAAGATGCTAAACCAGTTAGTACCCCTCTTGCTGCTCATTTTAAGTTATCAGCTGCTCAGTTCCCGCAGTCAGAGGAAGAAGAGAGGTACATGGCACATGTTCCTTATTCCAGTGCAGTCGGCAGTATTATATATGCAATGGTTTGTATACGTCCAGACATTTCACAAGCAGTGAGCGTGGTAAGCCGGTATATGGCTTGCCCTGGTAAAGCACATTGGCATGCTGTGAAATGGATTCTCAGATACTTGCGAGGTACTTCAAACACATGTTTGGAGTTTGGGAGAAATACTAACACTTTGATTGGTTTTGTAGACTCAGATTATGCAGGTGATCTATATAAAAGAAGATCACTGACAGACTATGTATTTTGCATCGGGGGTTGCGCTATTAGTTGGAAAGCTACATTACAACATGAAGTAGCTTTATCTACTACCGAAGCAGAATATATGGCAGTGACTAAGGCGATCAAAGAAGCTTTATAGTTGAAGGGTCTATTTGCGGAACTCAGTTTACACCAAGGTGGTATTACCATTTTCTGTGATAGTCAAAGTACCATTCACTTGACTAAAGATCAAATGTATCATGAGAGGACGAAGCACATTGATATAAAGTATCATTTCATCCGAGAAACCATTGCTGAAAGAAAAGTCTCTGTTCAGAAGATCAACACTAGAGACAATCCTGCTGACATGTTCACAAAACCTCTTCCAGTATCCAAGTTCAAGCTTTGCCTGAACTTGATTGGCATTTATGAAGAATGATTTTGCCCATTGGGGTTTTTGCGGAGAAGGTGAAGTAAATTTACTATAAGCTGAAATTAGGCCAAGGTGGAGATTTGAAATATGGCCAAATTTTCATGACATTTGCCATGGCATAATATCCATTATAACAAATTTGTGGGTCATGACATTTACCATGACATAATATCCATTATTAGGCCAAGGATTTCTTGCTATAAATAGAGAATTTTCTCCTCATTTGCAAACACACTAATTCAACACCTTTTCACTCTTGTCTTTCTTTCTCCTCCTTTATTTCATTATAGAGTATTTTGTAAGAGAGTGAGTGTTGGAAAATACTTGTGTGAACCCTTTCTTTGGAGTGATCTTGTGAGGTTATTCTCTTGGGGTATTTGGGATTAATTAGAGTATTTACTCTAATTTTGTACTCTCTTTTGTACTCTTGTTGGTATAGTGAAATTGTTCATCTCCGCTTGTGGACGTAGGTCACCTTGACCGAACCACGTTAAATTTATGTCTTCTTTATATTCTTTAATTGCCGTTATTATCACCTTCCATTGTCTTTATTATTATCATTATACCGTTGTTTGGCTAAATTCCGCACTACCCGGGTTTTCGATCCTAACAGATTCTTTACTGTAGAAGAATATAGCACTTTTATTACAATGTAAGCTTGAGAAAAACTTGTTCTTCAGAAATGGTAACCAGGCCCTTTTATAGTGGAGGGATTTGGCTCTAAGCATAATAAAATAAACATTCAATGGGAGACCCATGATAAGTCAGCTTTTCCATTCTGCTAAGATTCTCTCTAGTGGGATTGCAACGGCTTTTGTCTGCGAGCTCAATCTTGCTTAGAACCCTCGATTTTGGTTTGAGCTTGATTTCGGCTCGAACTCGTGATCTTGGTTCGAGCCCGATCGTGGCTCGAGCCTTCGAATTGATTCGAGGTCAATGTTGGTTGGTCTCTGGATCATCAGTATGATAGATCTACTCTGCATCATGGTTCGATTTCGATTCGAGCTTGATGATGATATCGAACTCGACACGGATTAGCCTCCCCGGGTTCGAGGTCAGTTTGTTCCACCTTAGGGGTCTTACTTCGATAGATCATCCTTCGAACTCGATCGGATGTGCTAAGGCCGAAATCTATTTCGACCGTATACATAAAGTAAGCACGACTTTTAGGGATCAGGTAAATGGTCATAACTTAATGCTATTACCTTCATCACGTCCACTTCATTCTGGAAAATGAAGGAATGCAAATTATTAAGAACTTCAAGCCAAACAGTCTTTTTCTTTTCCTTCTCAGCAATGACTCTAGCAATCAGATTAACCACCAAAGGAAGCCCTTTACAATTTTGGACTATTTCTTTTCCAACATCCAGTAGTTCATCAGGGCAACTTCCATTTTCAAAGACCCTTTTCTCTATTAACTCCCAACTTTCTTCTGGTCTTAGCAATCGAAGGTCAAGAGGATCACTGTGGCATTGTGCATGCAAAGCCACTTTCTTATCTCGAGTTGTCAAAGTAATTCTACTTCCTTTCTTAGCTTCAGGAAAAGGTCTTGTTAACTCATCCCATGCTGCAGTATCCCACAAGTCATCTAAGATGATAAGGAACCTCTTTCCAAACAGATGTTTCCGTAGCTCAGTAGCAACATCAATATTATCTCTGTATTTTGAAGCTGAGCCAGTAACTTGATTAAAAATGTCTGCCAACAACTTCTTCTCGTCATATTTTTGATCAACTGTACACCATGAACGAATGTCGAAATGACTAGAAACTGACTTATCATTATACACTTTGTACGCCAAAGTAGTTTTACCCAAACCCGGTGTACCAGTGATCGAAATGACATCTAGCATTTTCAGTCCACTGGTGAGCTTGTTAATAATCAAATCTGTCTCCTCTTTATAACCTACGATTGTTTGAGCAGTTGTCAAAGATTTCCTTTCAACATACTTGGTGGGAGACTTCACAACAATGAGGCCCTTGTTCTTTGGAATCTTCTCAAGTAAATTAGGGACCTCTTCTTTGGAAAGCTTGATTTGTTTTACGACAAAAGGAAGTGAGAAAATAAGATTTAAGAGACCATTATCTCGTACAATAATTGAATCAATGAGATCTTTTGCTTCATATGCTAAATCTAGAACACGTGCCCATAGATCTTTATACAATTCTTGCTCAACATTTATCAAAAAAGATCTTATGAATTCTATATCTTCTTTCACTAGCTTAATTTCTTCCTTTATCAATGCAGCTGAATAAGCATTGGAATTGAGCAAATCATTCAAGTGTCTGAGTAGAAGATGCATAAAGAGGGATCCATCATTCATTGGGAAGCAGAGTTGAGACGAGTCTGGGGCTTTTAAGTAAATATGTTTGAGATCTCCTTTCATGAGTTCAATATTTTCCATCAAGTCCAAAGTTGCATGGTTTTTTCCATTGGTACTCTCTTCATTTCTTGAATTTTCTTCTAAGTCGCGAACAAGAGTTAATACCTCCCTGATAAGTTCTCCAACATGTGCCAAGAGATCAAACAATTTGTCATGGTGAATAAACTCCTTGGGCATATTAGTAAGAACGATTAATAGGAACTCTATCATGACATGAATGTTTCGAGCCCCTGAAGTGTTAGCGGTAATTACATTCACCATGTGCTCTTGTAGATGAATCAAATATCCCCTAAGAATGTCTGGATAGGTTTCTAGGAGCTGCTTAATGAAGCATCCAACTTCTCTTGACGCTGAAGCCCTCAAATTGGTATAACATATGTGCATAACATGCAGTTCAATTGGAACAATCTTCAATTGATGGAAATATCTTATGTTGCCACATACATTCTGAAGAATTTCATATTCATTCACTGATGGAAAAACCTGTTCAGCTGATACAATCATCCATACTATCCATGAAGCAGGGAAGGACTGATCGAAGCAGAGCTCTTAGCCTGTGTCCTTTGCGAGTCATTACATCTTCAAACTGCTTTAAATCGGAATAAGAAAGCTGGACATATATACAAATAAATGCCAGCTCCAATTTCTGCATTTCAATTATATCCAAGTCAAGAGCTATTTCTATTTGACTTTCTTCATACTTGAAGCTCTCTATGAAATCCAGAACATTGACAATGTCCTCCTTGCGAAGAGCAGAAAATGACACCTGCCGAAAAGACCAAACGTTATTTGCTATTTCTTTAATTTCACTGTTAAATTCTTTCCCATTACTTGAATTGAACTCCGTAGAGAATAGCAGGAAACCAAGTATAAGCAATAAAAGTTACTCCTAATCAATTTAATAAAAGGAGAAGTTTAGGCCCTAGGTTACAGTTCAACCATAGGAACTATATTCCATTATTCTTTTAGTTATTTAAATTTAATCGATTTTTATCCATTAATTTAATTATATAATTCTTTCGACTGACTGCACGTGAATAATTAAAATTCACTAATAATGTAAGAAGATCTTTCGAACATTTGTATAATATTATTGTAGTCAACATTAGTTTTAATACGTATAAATATATATTGAATGACATACCTCAAATTTGTTTGCTAATTCCCCTTTCTCTCTTTCTCCTTCAATTTCATTTCCTCTTTCCATGATCGTATTAATTTTTCCCTTCCCTTTCCTTTCAAGTTCTCAAGATCTGATGTATAAAAAATACATAAAAAGTATATAAAACATTATCAGGAGAAAGAAGAGGAAGAAGTAAGAATACAAAGAAACTGAAGAAAGAAGCATAAAAAGTCATTGCAGAAAACATTTTTGAAGATATATAGCCATACATAAATTTTCAGTTAAACAAACTTTTTAAAGTTATTTGATACTAATTGACTAACCTTTTTAGTTGATGTTGACGACTGAAAAATCTGAGATATATGGCTTAAGAATGAGGCAACAGATATATGGCTTAGAGATAAGAAGTTTGAAAATTCGTTTGGAGGAGAAGAGGTAAGGGAATAAGGGCACCACATCATTAATGACAAAAAGATGGTTGGACACCAAATTTGAAATACTCTCTTAGTTTCTTTAATTTGTTAGGATGAGCAGTATTGATATATTTACTCTGTCCCATTTTATTTGGTAGTATTTGACTCGTCACGAAGTTTAAGAAAGAAAATAGTAAGATTTTTTAAAAAATTTGTAATCTTAAATAAATTATAGATATTTGTGTAGATGTAATCAATTCATTGTTTTTAAATAAGAAAAGATAATATATTTTTTAGACTAACTAAAAAAAAAGGGTGCCGCATAAAATGGGAGGGAGGAAGTAATAAACTCTTGCTGTAAAATTTAATAGGAACTAGGAAGATTTAAGGAGAATTATAGTTTGAGGTGCAATATTTTTAGAGTTTCTGCTATTTTGATCTATTTCTTGTGGCTAGTATTGTATTTTGCGGTGCAGTTTCTACTATTTGTCCTATTTTTTTATGTGATGCAGTTTTTGGCGTTATAATTTCTGGAATGTTACAAGACTTTCCTACTGTTTCTATTTACATCTTCTTTTTATCAAAGGTCCTGCTAAATCTAACGAACTGAGATTCTTAAATATTTTTACAGAGACCAAACATGCTCAATTTTGGCAAACCTAAGGTAGCAAAACTATTCAGGAATATAAGCTTATAACCACTTCACAACTTTTCACCTCATGAGTTAACTTTTGTGATCAAACTCTTTGTGATAAAGTAGTTCACAACCTTCACTTAATATATAAATATTTGGATTTAAATTAGGTGGGTATGTGACACTAAGCTGGAGAGATCAAATTAAAGAGGAAAAAGAAATTGTCGGTGGTGAGAATGCTGAAACTTATCAGTGTGAATACAAAGAAAACAGTAAAGAAAAAGTAAAGACAAAGAATGACAAATTGATCGATAACAATGTAACAGTAGGGCACCAATCATGATTTTTGAAATTTCTAGTCTTAAGCATGTCATGCATATTGGTCAAGGATAAACGAGAAGTTTAAAATAAATGATTTCATAACAAAAAAATGTAATTTTGTATTAAACATACTAAAAACGAATGCTACATAATTTTCTTTTTAGAGCGGACCTAAGGAATACAGTACAAATCAAAAGCAATACAATACTATTGCAATAGTCAATCAAACAAATCATTAAGAAGAAACAGGCAGATGACCAAGCTATAATGAATTCTCTCAATAGATTAAGAGAATCAAGTAACTTCTAACCAATATGGCATCTAAATTCCTAAGCAAGTTAAGGTGGACAATATGAATTATCAATTTAAACTTGTTTTAAGGGCCTTTTGGATTTATTGAGATTAAAATATCCGAATCTGAATACACATTTAAATATGAAAATGTATTTAGATTTGAATACTGAATAATTAAGAATTATTTTTTTCTCAATATCTGAATGTTTATAATTATTGGTACTAAAGTTAATAATATAAAATTCAATTAAAGTAATGCAAATATTGTATCCACAATATTATTAGTTCATAGGGTGATGGTTGATGGTGGCTCATGTCAAGAGGTACTTTGATTATTCTCGAGTGGAAGTGGAGGATGATCATGGAATTTATGCATTGAAGCATCTTGCACATGGGGTGACCGTTTCTAGAGCCCGGGATCAAATTGTGGTCTTTTTGGACTCAAACGATTAAAATATGTGGAAAAAATAACTGACTACCATTTTATATATAGCGCGGTAAATTATCGCGCTATACCTTAACGGACACTATATCTTAACGACACATTTGTCCGTTAAGGTATAGCGCATGTAATAGATGCGCTATACTCAATTTTTATATTTATTAATGCATAGCGCATAAATGATATGCGTTATCCATCCGTGGCATATCTTATTGAGTTTTACAAAAATAAGAAAGAGGTAATCATAGGACATATTCCACGGATGGATAACGCATATCATTTATGCGCTATACATTAATAACCGTAAAGATTGAGTATAGAGCATATATTACATGCGCTATACCTTAACGGACAAACGTGCCGTTAAAGTATAGTGCGGTAAATACTATATATAAGATGGTGGTCAATTGTTTTTTCTATTTATTTTGATCGTTTGAGTTCAAAAAGACCACAATTTGGTCCCGGGCTCCAGTTTCTATCATATCTGACAGAGGTGCACAATTTACAATCCAGTTTTGCAGTCCTTTCAGTACACTTTGGGTATCCTCTATAGAAAAACTAATTAAAACACATAAGAAGTTTGAAAATACGTGTGGAGGAGAAGAGAAGGAGAAGAGGTAAGGGGATAAGGGCACCAGATCATTGATGTTAGTGAGAAAATGACAAAAATATGGTTGGACACCAAATTTGAAATAGTCTTTTTAATATACTGCCAAGTAGTTTCCTCAAGTTAACTAAAAGTGAGTACTGTTGATATATCTAATAAAATCTGGTCGTAAAATTTAACGGGAACTATAAATAAATAAAAAGATATAAAGGGAACTCATAGTTGGAGGTGCAATTTTTACGGTTTCTGTTATTTTGGTCTACTAGTTTTTGGACATGTGCGATGCATGTATATTCCCTGTCAATCAATACATAGCTTGTTCCCGAAAAATAGTATAGTAACTTATTAACTGCATACAAATTCTAGTATATTTTGAGTTTGAAATAGAACTTATGTATAGTATACAAAATGCTAATTGTAGTTATATTCTTATACACTACAACATTTTAGGCTTACAACCACACTAATTTAGGCAATGCTCAAAGAGTGTTGCCAAAAGCATCTATAGGAGCACTTTTTAGGCGTGACCTTTGAGTAGAGTTTTTGGCTACGGGTTTTAAGGTAACATTTATAAAGCGTTACGTAATCGTAAAGACAATATTTTCTAAGTATTGCCTAAATAGAAAATTTTTGGCCATGCTTTTTAATTATATTGCAACGTTTTTGGATAGTTGCTATATTGTCATACAAAATGCAACCCTTTACAAGCGTACTCTAAAAATTCCTTATAAAAAATTTTCCACCAAAATTACACTTAATATTCTGCCAATTTTCATAAGTCCAAGATCGAATAGTGCTTGGAAAACCCTATAGGAATAAGTAGCAAAACAGTTTCCACGGCACCGCTGCTCCAATACCCTCAATCGATGCTTCTATTTCTTCGTTGCTTCATCCTTGGTTGCTGCTCTTCTATTGCTTTTAGAATTGTAAGTTCTCAGGCTTTTAGAAATAGTTATATTATAGCCATCTCTGTTTTCTTTAACTTTCTAATCCCAAGAAAGAAAGAACTGGAACAAGCCTCTACAAAATAAATTTAGATAAAACTCATCTCATGAAAAAGTCTCTAATCGGTATTCTTTACTTTTCCAATTTATGATCTTGCCTTTTGACGATCATCATCTTTTTAAGTAGTTATTGTTTTTGTTGCAAAAAGTTATATTTCTTGATAAACTATTTAAAGTTCACTTTGTAAATAATAACGGTAGAAAAGAAAGTATAGATTCCTGTAGCATGATGAATAGCAAACGAAGATAATGTAGTTAGGTAAGTATCACAGTCATTGCTTAGAAACTAAATTATTCCATATTTTTGAATCCACTTTTTTGCCTCATAATATATGTTTCTTATTAATTATTCTAGCTGTACTGCAACTGTACCAGCTTAATTGACAAAAAAAGGAACAAAACCCTCAACCCTCTACAACCAAAGAAATGCAAAGATAAAATTAATTTAAAAGCCTTGTGTTATTGATTTTACTAAATTGTGAATTTGGGTATTCTCAATTTCTAAATATTTATATTGTTCACCTTCATTTTTTGCAAATTCAGTGTAGTTATATAGTTGATTGTTTATTTAAAGTTATCAGGTTTTAGCACTTTTAATATCCTTTTTTCATGTATATTCACTTCTTAATCTGGTCCGAAAATACGGTTTGATGGATATATGGTCCTATGTGTACCTAAGAGATGTTGAAAAAAATAATCTAGTTAGCAGGTATGTGTTCTTTAGACACTTGAAACGAAAGCTCAAAAAAGATACTATTATTAAGAGCTCCTAGATCTTTGCTAATAAGACAAGTTGAAGTTTCTCAAAAGAATTCATAGTTGGGAAAGAAACTTGATTTACCCTGACCAAGAAATAATTAGACAAATTGAAACTAAATCACATTTCTCTTAACCAGGTAATATATCTTAACTAGACTATTCTGAAAGGAAGTGTGGTTTCTTTTCTTTTATACAGTTGATAATTCAAGTATAAGGGAAGATCAATTAGAGATTGTCAGTCCTTTTTGGTTCTCAGCAAAGAAATTCAATGTGTTAATAATTTCTAGTGTTAATTGTCTCTTCCTCTAAATGATAAGACAATATGACCATTTCCTCTTTATAAGTGTTGCTTTTAACAGTTTCCAGTGCAACATTCATTTACAATAACCCCTGAAAATATTTCATGCCTTTTGTAGGAAAAATTACAAGTTAGTTTAAGTTATTTTAGTGTTCAATCTATCTTGACTTGTAAGTGATGTGCAGTAATATTTTTTTGACAGTCTGAATTTCAGAATCGTCAAAGTTCCGGAGAAACAGCAGATGATGCATTTAGGGCTGTGTTTGTAAAGGAGCAGCCTGGTCGGGTTAGATGCTATAGTAGATCGTCACTCTCTGAAAAAAGATGAAGAAATCACCAAGCTTAAACAAAAGCATGCCAATGGAATGACTTCTCTGAAAGAAGAAATGAAGGAAATGATGAGAGAAGAAATGTGATGTTTTCTTAGTCAGTTGATGCAAAACAACCCTGGACTGAATTTTCATGATATACAAGGGTGTGCTGGATCTAATATTCCTTCACCAGTTGATGCAAGTAGTGCAGGAGCTATAAGAGGCCAAAATCTACCACATTCTTGTGGCTCAACTCATGCTCCGAGTCTTGAAAAGGTATTTATATTTCATACTTCCAAAAACTACCTCAATCTTAACTTAAATCATGCTTTTCTAAATTATTTGCTTTTGATGGTTCTGTTACATGATAACGCTAGTACAAAAAGAATCCTAGCGGCAATAATAATGGCTGCAAAATAAGTTCATTTTCCTCTTGTTAAAAGAAAAGGACACGTGATTCTTTGTTAACAAAGCATCAGTTGGTGCCAAATTTTACCACACGAAACTATTAACTCTTTTCAGCGAAACACTATCTAGTTAAGGTATTTGGTTATGGAAAGAATTCAACTTTAGTTAACGAGCTTCTGTTTGATATCTACCATCAATATAATTTCTCTTCATTAGATGTTTTCAACTGAAACATGTTAGTGTTTCAGTGGAAGGCCCTTGTTATCTGTCTATTTTGTAGTGAGTTTAATCGTTATTGTTATTAAATTTAGTGATTGTTGCGATTCTACAAGGAGATAAATTTTTTGTCTTTGAACCTAATGATATTTTACTTTTTCCTGTATTGACTTGTTAGAACGTCATTACAGAAGCATCAACTCACTGTTGCTAAAAGCAGTTCATGAATATGACTCACAGATGGTATAAATACACAATCTTAACCTTAACATACATATCATGCAATTGTGTTATTCTAATTGGGATTTACAAAGACTCTTAACAATGTCTTTTACTTCTTCATAAAAAGAATTTTTGATACTTAGCTTTTGGGTTTCTACATTTGTCACCTCTAATATGGGTAGCGAGCAGTGAGCACCCTCACTTTTCTAACTTACGATTAATTCTTTTACTTATGTTTTGAGCATAAATTATATCATACTCTCTATTCTTTTGCTTTTACTTCTTTGTCTGCCTTTTAATTCCCATAAATATATCATATCACTTCTGTCATTTCCCACAAAAATCTTTTTTTATTTACTTCTCATTGTTCTTTTAAACTCAGCCAAAAATCAGTAATAGGAGTAGTAGCTCTTTTCAAGCTGCAGTTTTCATGAGAGAACAGAGAGGTTACTGAGGGAAAGTTGGGGTCTTTTTCTTTTTCTTTCATTTAATACAAAACCCCATATGTGTTTTATGATCAAAGCCATTTTCTGATCTGTGCCTTTTGTTTTGTGAAGAAAATATTTTTTGAGTCCTTTTACTGAGTTTCATCAGTTAACAAAAAAAATGATGTCACTTTCAGACCTTAACCAAGTTCTCACTGCTGTAGTTCCACTGTATGTAGCAATGATCTTAGTTTACGGTTCAGTAAAATGGTGGAAAATCTTCACCCCAGATCAATGTTCAGGGATCAACAGATTTGTTGCTCTTTTTGCTGTTCCATTGCTATCTTTTCACTTCATTGCTTCCAACAATCCTTATGCAATGAACTACAGGTTCATAGCTGCTGACACTCTTCAAAAAGTCATAGTTCTTTTTGTTCTAGCCATTTGGTCAAGAATGAGTTCAAGAGGTTCCCTTGAATGGTCCTTTGTTAAAGGGTATGTATGGTGAAGCCTCAGGAAGTTTTAATGGTCCCAATCGTTGGGTTTCACTCTAAAAAACAAAACTCTTCCCTCTTAAAGATCAATAACTTTATCACCGGCATGACAGAGAAGTTAATATCAAATCCCCTTTTGTTCTTAATAAGTTTAAATCAACCAAAACATAAACTTTATCCCAACTTTTGGAGCCAAAATGCTAGCATACAGTAGTTTTTTTCCTTATACCCACTGGTCCTAGGAAGGGAGGGGCTATTAATTTCTCACCCCTACCAAATCTCTAAGTAGTTTTTATCCTTCTACCCACTGGTCCTAGGAAGGGAGGAAAATGAACATCTTTTGTTTTGTGTGGAAAAGCACTATTCTTAACTGTCTATTTTTCATTTATTTGAATTGTCTGAAGCCTATAATTAAATTGTTGTTGACATGAAATTCACATAAGTTGATATCCGCCAGCATTATGGGAGATTTTGGTTCACTTCCTCGTCAAACAAGTTCGATTTTTTTTAGAGATTTTGATGTTGTTATTAACAAAATCTAATTCGCTAGATTCGTTGCCATATATGTTAGGACCAAATTCGTCTTGGCTAGCTATTGCACTTTTACATTTGATCCTTATCTAAAGTAAGATTCGCAAGTTAATTTGTAGATGCAAGTTGAGATAAGTGAACAGAATTTTTAAGTAAAATGTATGTTAATTCACATTTTTGCTTCTCTTTCACTTGTACATCTTTTTTGTGTTTAACTTAGTTATGTTATAGTACTGAAAATAAATCTCATTCGTTCTTAGTAAGATATAACCAGGGCATACTTTATATAGGTTTCTTTCTAATTTTTAATTTTATTTTGAATATGTAGGAAAATGCGGTTGATGCAATTGGAAATGGTGGCCACAAATTAATTTGATCTATTAAAGTGGATGGTGAAGACTTTTGAACAATTGTGATGTTTATTATTATTGATACTATATATATATGAATCGGTTTTATAAAGTTCTTTTGCTAGTGAACTTCTTGAAGCAGTGGCTTATTACTATGGGTAGTAGTGTAGTACACAAATTTTGTTTCTTTGTTGAAGTTTTGTTTCAAGTACATGCATTTTAATTATTTTTGTTCCGTTACTTATTATCTACTTTAATACTTGAGATCATAACGTATTTGCTTGAAATAAATGTGAATACATAACTTAATGTAAACAAATATAATTTTTTTACCACAAAATTGTGGATAATATAAATATTTTAAAAATTACTTTATAGTGTTCATGCCAATCAGCCCGAACAAGATAACATGATGTGACAACGATGATACTGAGACTAAGATATATTATGCAAATGAATGAATATGACTGAGTATGTAACTGCAATTTAAGCAAATAACTCAATAACAAAAATGACCTCAGTGGGTCCCAGCAGAATAAACATATAGCCTAAACATAGTTTCTAACATGAATTTCAGCTCAATTACTCTAGCATGTAGAATTTTCATAGATAAAGACAAGATTAGGTAACTACACAATACCACATAATCAACCAAATCATAATTCACACAGTGCACGCCCACACGCCCGTCACCTAGCATGTGCATCACCTAACACCAAACACATAGCACGTATATTCAGGGGTTCATACCCTCAATACCAAGTTTAGAAGTGTTACTTACCTCGAACAAGTCGAATCCAATATCGAGCAAGTCAAACAATACTCTAGAAATGTCATCCCGCACGTACCGATCTCTGAACGTCTCAAAACTAGCCAAAAGCAACTCAAATACATCAAATAATGCCTAAGGAAACAATTCCAAATGATAAAGGTCGACTCTTTAATCAAAACCCCAAAGTCAACCAAAAAGTTAAACCTGGGCCTATACCTCGGAACCCGAAAAAACTCACAAAATGTGACAACCAATTAAATTACGAGTTCAACCATATTAGTTTAACTCAAATCCGACTCCGTATCGATATTCAAAACTCAAAAATTCACTTTATGAAATTTTAGACAAAACCCCCAATTTCTCTTTTGCAATCATCAACCAAATGCTAAAAACGAGGATAGATTTATGAAATATAATTAAAACTGAGTAGAGAAGACTTACCTAATCCATAAAATAATAACCAAATTCTCTTCTTTTTTCTCTCGGTGCACGTTAGGTGCTAACTAACCTGCGCCTTCGCCGGAAATGGGAGGAGGAGGAAGACCAAAGAAGAACACCAGCAAAACACCAGTGGTAGAAAGGAAATTAACTGACATCATCACGCGAGAACAAGGAAAACAAACTGCAAAAGCTACAGAGAAAATGCAAGAGGAAGATCTGGATCCGGAAAGTGACACTGACCTAAATTGGCCAGATCTAAGTAATGCTCGAACTAAATTGGCAACACCGGTGAGCCCAGTCACTCTTGTGACACCGATGATGAATGATGGAGCTAAAGGAGTAGCTGCATAGATGACTTCAATTGACGGTGCGAGTACGAGCAAATTGCAGAGCAATGGAACAATAAATGCAAACTTGCCAAAGGAACAGGGAAGTACTATGATCGACAATGAGAAGAACATGCAAGAGGTGAAGTCAACACAGACTAGAAATGGGGGAAGATCCTGGGCAGGACTGTTTAACGAGAACAAATTTGCAGCTAAGGGTATGAATCTATCCTATATTCCTCCGGTGATACAGGACGGAGAAACTGTAGTACAATTGCTGGATGAGGACATTGTACAGGAGAATCAGAAGTGGAATCGAGCTATAATATTGTATGTGGTGGGAAATACTCCAACTATTGGGGCAATTGAGCGATTCATAGCAAGTCAGTGGAACAAAGCCACGAAACCAGACCATTTCTAGGCCATTACCAGGTCAATCAAATTATATGACCCTAAGGGAAAGGTGATCGAGCAGATGGTACGATATGACTGGAAGCCTCAGTACTGCCAAACATGTTGCCAAATAGGCCACTCATGTAGAGACCAACAGAAGCAGAACAAGGAGGGAGGACAGCAAAAAGGTTATGACCAGAAAATAAAACAAGAATGGAGAATAGTGAAGGTACTTGATCCTAATGTGGATAAAATTGATGCACATGGTAGGTTCATGGACAAAATGGAATCAAAAGGTGAAGTAATGCCTATTCAGCAGGAAAATGAAGATCAATGGCAGCTTGCTAGAGGAAGGTCTGCATCAAAAATGAATATGGGAACCACAAGAGAGAATGAAGTAGACATTTGCAATGTATTCAAAGCTCTAGTTGACACTGCTCAGAAGATTGTGCAACTATCTGAAGCTCAGGGAACAAGAGGGCAGCTGAGTAGAAATGACTGAGGAGGTGGCCCTAAAACAAATACTATATCATGATGAATATCATAACATAGAATGTTAGGGGTATGAATAAAGTGTATAAGCCAAAAGAACTAAAAACATTTTGTAGGGAGAATAATATGGTAGTAATGGCTGTCCTAGAAAATAGAGTTAAGGCAAACAATGTTGATCCAATAATGAAAAAGGTGTTCAGTAATTGGCAATGGGTTGCTAACTATGATGAGGCACCAGGAGGTAGAATCTGGGTAGTATGGAACCAAGCAAAGGTGGAGCTTGAGGTGATTCAAGTTCATGAACAATATATAACAGGGAAGGTGAGCATGAGACAATACAACATCAATTTTAACTTTGTTGCAGTATATGGAAAGTACAACATACAAGACAGGAAGATACTATGGGAGGATCTGAAGGGAACTATGAATGGAGTCAATGGCCCAAGCTTAATAATGGGGGATTTCAATACTATTCTGTCTATAAAGGACAGAGTGCAGGGGAATCCAGTACAAGAGATAGAGGTGAAAGATTTTAAAAACTTCATAATTGACACTGGACTAGATGAGCTCAGAGTAGTGGGGAGAAAGTTCACTTGGACAAACAATCATGTTCATAGTAGAATTGATAGAATACTAGTTAATGCAGAGTGGATTCAGAAATGGCCTACCATGGAGGGGATCATTATGAATCCAGGATTCTTATACCATTGTCCTTTAAAAGTTACTATCGATGATACTAAGCTGGAAGGAAGGCGACCTTTTAAATTTTTCAACTGTTTAGCAAACCACCATGACTTTGATGATATAGTCAAGCAGTGCCGGAGAAAGAGGTACAGGGGATCTGCAATGCTTAATGTGTGGAGCAAGTTCAAAAAATTAAAAGGAGATCTAAAGCAACTGAACAGCCAAGAATACAACAGTATTGGACACAAGATTCAAGCAGCAAGGAACAAATTAGAATACATTCAAATGCAGATGACACTTCCAGGAAAGGATAATGAAGAAATATTACAAGAAAAGGCTGCTAGAGTTGAGTTGGTAAAATGGTTGGAAGTGGAGGAAAGTGTTGTGAAACAGAAGTCAAGAATCAAATGGCTTAAGCCAGGGGATTCTAACACAGCTTATTTCCATGACTGTGTGAAAAACAGACAAGCAAGGAATCATATTGGCAGGTTGATTTATTGTACAGGGCAAATTCTACAAAGTACCACTGAAGTAGAAGAGGAGATGCTGAGTTTCTACAAAAAACTACTTGGTACAGCAGCTCCACAACTACCACTAGTTATCCCAGGAATCATGCAGAATGGCTACACTTTTAATAGGCAGCAACAACTGCAGCTAATCAAGCCAATTACTAGAGAGGAAGCGAAGAAAGCTCTACAAGACATTGATGATACCAAAGCACCTGGATGTGATGGCTATAATTCTTACTTTTTCAAGAAGACATGGCACATAATTGGGGAGGATGTTACTACAACAGTAATGGAATTCTTTGAATCTACTGAAATGTGCAAAGCCATCAACTGTACCACTATCACCTTGATACCTAAAGTAAAGAACCCAACTAACATCAAGGAATTCAGGCTTATCTCTTGCTGCACAGTGTTGTACAAGATAATATTGAAAGTCCTAACAGCAAGATTACATGAAGTTATGACAGACCCCACAGATAACTGCCAAACAGCCGTTGTACCAGGCAGAATGATTACTGACAACATTATTATGAGTCATGAATTGGTCAAAGGTTATGAGAGGAAGAACATGTCGCCAAGATATATGCTCAAAATTGATATGCAAAAAGCATATGATTATGTGGAATGGGTATACATTGAGCAAGTGATGAAGCTACTGGGGTTCCCTGAGAAATTTGTAAAATGGATAATGGTGTGCATTAATACAGTTGCCTACTCTGTTATAATTAATGGGCAGCCAGCTAAGCTTTTTGAGGCAAGGAAGGGACTTAGACAGAGGGATCCCCTATCACCAGTACTATTTGTGATGGCAATGGAATATCTGAGCAGATTACTGAAGCCTTTGAAGGAGAACAAAGAATTCAAATTCCACCCAAAATGTGCCAAAGTCAACCTAATGCACTTAGGATTTGGTGATGATCTATTACTTTTCTGTAGAGGGGATATACAGTCAGTCAGGGTACAACAATTCCAAGTTTTCACTGCAGCCTCAGGGTTAATTGCAAACCCAAACAAAAGTTGTATTTACTTTGGAGGAGTGAATAACATGATTCAAAAGCAAATTATGGACATGCTAGGATATACCAAGGGAGAACTACCTTTCAGATACCTAGGGGTACCTTTGAGCACAAAGAGGCTATCAGATGTCCAATGTGAACCTTTAATTGATAGAATGCTGAGCAGGATACAATGTTGGACAATAAAATTTTTGTCATATGCAGGTAGAGCAATGCTAATCAAAAGTGTCCTAGTTGCAATCCAAACATTTTTGGGCTCAGATTTTCATTCTGCCTAAGAAGATCATCCAATTTATAGATACAATCTGCAGAAGGTTCTTATGGTTAGGAACTGCTGAACCTTCCAAAAAGGCTTTGATTGCATGGGACAAACTATGTAATCCAAAGGTAGCAGGTGGTCTAAACTTCATCAATGTGGAGTTGTGGAATAAAGCAGCTATTTGCAAGCTCCTGTGGAACATCTGTACAAAGAAGGAAAAGATGTGGGTCCAATGGATTCATGCATATTACATAAAAGGGAGCACTGTATGGAGCACAGAACCAAAAATGTGCATAGTGAGTCATCTAACAGATTTTCAAGGCAAGAAACTACTTTGAGGTTGATGGATATATTGAAGAGAAGGTGAATAGGATGGATATCTTCTCTATAAGACACATATACAAAGCTATGCAATGGGAGTTTCAGAAGGTATCATGGAGGAAACTAGTCTGTAATAATCATGGGCTACCAAAATGGATCTTCATTCTGAGATTGGCGATACAGGAGAGGCTAGCTACAAAACAAAGGCTATCAAGATGGGGGATAAATGTAGATAAAACATGTTCACTTTGTCAAAAAGAGAATAAACCCTTACAACACCTATTCTTTGAATGTGAAATATCAGCAACTATATGGCAGCAGCTCCTAAAATGGCAAGGCATTCAGAGAACAAAGCTAGACTGGCAGGAAGAGCTGAAGTGGATAGGAAAGAAGGCCAAAGGCAAAAGTGGAGGGGCAGCAGTATGCAGAATGTCGATAGGAGCAGCAGTTTACCATATTTGGCAAGAGAGGAATAGTGTTATCTTCCAGCAGAAGAGAAGAATTACTAATGCCATCCTTAGACTAATCATTCAGGAAATACATGTTAGAGCTAATATGTTTCCTAGTCTAGATGAATCATGAATACATTGGATTGGTACCCTAATATAATGTAGCAGAGAAGAGATGTAGAAGAGGGAGTGTAGAAAGGATAGAAAACTCTTAGTTGGGGCTTCATGTCCAGCAGGAGAAAAGATAGAAGTCAGTATAAGTTTTGTTAGTGTGTAAATACTTATACTTGGTAAATAAAATCTTTTACTTACCAAAAAAAAAAAATAAATGGCCTCAAATATCGCCTCAATCCGAGCTCCATAGCTCAAAATATGCTAAAATGAACTCAAAATCTCGAAATTTGATATTTTAATGCATTGTCATGGTTCCCTCTTCTTGATCGCGATCCCCAACATCGCGATCACGATTCAAAAAAAATTTCAGCTCAAATTTTACCTTTCGTGATCATGATAAACAAATTCCAACAAGCTTGCCCACATCATCTAGATAGATTGTAGTGCATTAGCATAACTTTTTGGGTCAGTGACAGCAGAATTTCTTCTTCGTGAACGCGAAGAATGCTCTGCGAAGGCGATTCACAGGTGCGCTTTTTCCATTTTACTCATCGCGAACGTGACCTAAAGTCCGTGATTACGATGCACACTTTTGTAAACAAAAACCAGCAACTCAAAATGGCCTAGAAATGGTCCGAAACCACCCCAAAACTAACCTGAGCCCTTCGGGACCTCATCTGAACATACCAACAAGTCTCAAAACATATTATGGACCTACTCGAGGCCTCAAATCACACATATTAACATTAAAACCACGAATCGTCGATCAAGATCAATATCTTAAGTTCATAAACTTCTAACTTCGAACCAAGCGTCTGATTCAAGCCTAACCAATATGCAATGAATCCAAATTTTGCATACAAATTCCAAATGACATAACGAACCTATTCCAACTCCCGGAATAATAATTCGAAGTCCAGACCTATGCCCAAGTCAAAAAGCACTATCCAGACCTAACGGAACCAACAAAATTTTGATCTGAGGTCAAATACTAAAAGGTCAAACTTGGTCAACTCTTCCAACTTAAAGCTTCAAACATGAAATTCATCCTTCCAAACTAATTCAGAATCACCCGAAAACCTAAACCAATGATTCACATAAGTCATAATACATCATATGGAGCTAATCATCCCTCAAACCACCAAGAGAAGTGCAAATGCTCAAAACGACCGGTCGGGTCATTACAAATGTTGATGTCTTTCTTTTCAAATATAATTATGTACACATTAGGCTAAATCGATTTGTAATATGAGCCTATTTTGGTTTTGTGTTTCACCTATATGCATTATAGTGTACTTGTTTCTAGTTTTTCCTAATACCTTGTCATGTTTGCAAAAGCAAAAATCATCTTTTTGTGATAGATGAAACTAATAATAACCAATCTTGCAAAATTAGACTTTTAAGAAATAAGAAACAATTGATTAAAGTACACTGCAATACTTGAATGAGAAAAATAAAAATGATGACATATGATTGGAAGTGATATCTAATGATTATTTTCACTAAAAACTAATGATGTGGTAGACATTTTTTTTAGCAATATGTGGTAGACTTAAGTTCTGGCAAGATGAATAAAAAATATACCATGAATATCTTCTTTAAGAGACCTGTTTTAATTACCCTATCTTTGATAGATATTCAGCCAATGTTGAATAATTACTACTAAGAGCTTCAAATTTGAAAGTCACTGAGAATACGTGTTAATCCGCAAGAAGTTCTGAAGTTTAAAGTAAGTAAGATTAACTGTGGATGGTGAAGACGATGAGAAGGGACAACATGGTGAAGATATTTAAATAAAAACAATTGAAGTGACCAACCTATCATTTGAAAAGCCTATCAAATGCACAAATAACACCTATGAGAAGGCAAAAATGAAATAAACTAGCAATATTTGGCCTTAACTCACCTAGGTCAAACTCTCAAATTGCATGAAGAAAACTGTTACCACCATAAATTTTGCTTCCTATAACCCTTTATATCATATCGAACAACAAGTACAAAAAAGATTAAAACCAACAAAAAGTAGATTGTCACTGTAAAACTAATGGGAATGACTCTCAAGAAATTAGTCTATAAAGTATAACGATCCGACCGGTTATTTTAAGAATTAGCATCTTGTTCGGTGACTTAAGGTCTCGAGCAGCTTCGTATTATGTGTTATGACTAGCGCGTGTGGTCGAGTTTAGTTTTCGGATGATTAAGGATCAATTTGGAAGGACACTTCATGATTTAGAAACTTAAGCGGTAAGAGTTAACCGGAATTTGATTTTTGTGCAGACGACTCCGAAATGTTATTTTAATGATTCTAATAGCTTCGTATGATAATTTTGGACTTATGCATGTTTCCGGATTTGGATTTGGAGGTTCGTAGGTTTATTTTATGCATTTTGGCAAAAATATTGAAACTTGAAGGTTTGGAAGGTTGAGAGGTTTGACCGGGAGTTGAATTTATTGGTATCAGACCCGGATTGCGATTCCGAGAGTTGGAATAGTCCCGTTGTGTCATTTGGAACTTGCATCCAAAATTTGACGTCATTTCGGGTTGGTTTGATATGATTCAGCGCGAGTTGTGGAAGTTGAAAGCTCATTAAGTTTGATTCATAGTTTTGACGTTGTTTGACGTGATTTGAGGCCTCGAGTAGGTCCGCGTTATGTTATGGAACTAGTGGTATGTTCGTACGGGGCCCCGTGTGTGTTTCGGATGGGCCACAGACCATTTCCCCATGTGTTGAAGTGTTGGTTCTGTCATCTGGTTTCTCTTCATCGCGTTCGCGTCAGAGGCCTCACATTCGCATAGTGTATTTGGAGGCAGGCAGTAATTGTTCTTCGCGGTCGCGAAGAGGTGGTCATGTTCGTGAAGGCTAGAAGGCCTTTGTCTTCGCATTCGCATACAGTGGTCCACGATCGCGTAGAGTTTGAAGATTTAGTCATCGCGTTCGCGACCTTTATGTCGCATTCGCGAAGCAAATTTTGGAAGCCTTCATTTTTTGTTTTCGTAATCGCGAGGAATGTTCCGCGATCGCGATGTATTAATCACTGGGTAGAAAATATATTAACTCTAATTCGAGTGTTTGGCCATTTTTATCATATCTTGAGTTGAAGGCCTCGAATTTGAGCGATGTTTGAGGGGCTCTTCGCATGTTGGATTGGGGTAAGTGTTCTTTACCCGTATTTGATTTTATTTCATGATTTAATCTTTATTTTTATCATTTAATTAGTATTTTGGTTTGGAAAATTTGGGAAAAATTATAAAAACTTCCTAGACTTTAATTTGAGGACTTGAAGGTCGAGTTGTGATAGGATTTGAGTAATTTTGGTATGGTTGGACTCGTGGTTGAATGGATGTTCGGATTTTTTAATTTTGGTCGGGTTCCAAGACGCAGTCCCGGGGTTGACTTTTTGAGTTAACTTTTATTTCTCTTTCAAGATCGAAGCTTTATTATCCGGAATTATTTCCTATGAGTTTTATTTATGATATGGAGTTATTTTGACTAGATTTGAGCCGTCCAGAGGTTATTTCACACGAGAATGTCATATTAGAGTATCGGTCTAGCTTCTTTGAGGTAAGTATCTTGCCTAATTTTGTGTGGGGAACTACCCTTTATGATTTGAGTCATTTGTGCTAATTGTGTCATGTGAAGGTAATGTACGCGAGCTGATGAGTACGTACTCTGACTTATTTGTGAGAATTTGACCATTGTAGGCTCTTAGGTTTGTATGCTAAAAATGAAGTAATCTTATCATGTTAAATTCTCCATTTACTAAATTCACCCTTACATGTCTTATTTGGAGTTGATTGATTCATGTTCTACCCTTGTTGCCAATAAACTCTTATGTGCCTTAATTAAAGTTGTCGCCCCTTTAATTGCCATGCTATCTTTCTGTAATTGCTTAACCTTAATTGAATTAATTATTATATTTTCCGTAATTGCTTAACCTTAATTGAAGTTATTATTAACTTTTTCGTAATTGCTTAACATTGACTGAAGTTATTATTATCTCTTCCGTGATTGCTTAACTTTAATTGAAGCTTTGTTATACCTTTCTTAGTTGCCTTATCCTTACTTGGAATCATTGATTCATGCTATCTCTCTCATCGTCGAGTTGCACTTTTGTAGAATCATTGTTATACATTATCTCTCCCCTTGTTGAGCTATACTTTTTGAAACCATTATTACATATCGTGTCTTGCATTGTGAGCTCGTTTCTTTCGTTTCTTTGTGTTTTGTAATTCTTGTATTGGTTTACTTGCCGTACTCCCGTGTTATTGCTGTTGTTGTTGTTGTACTCCGTGTTGTTGAGACGAGGGCTATGTGTGGTTGTGGTATTGAAATCGTTTTGAAGAAATATTGTGGCATATGGGCACATATGGTGAAAGTCATTTTATTGTGTTGTTATGTTGTTGGCACATGTGGTATTGTTGAGAGGCTTGTCGAGGTTTTCGCGCTTGAGTTGTCCGTGTTGTTGTTATTGTTGATATTTGCACATGTGGCGTGACAAGTCGGGTTATATATGTGGTTTTGCGCATGTGGCAAGACAAGGTGGAAATATTATTATGCGCGTGTGGCAAAACAAGGCGAGTATTTACTTTATTGTTTCACACATGGCAAAACAAGGTGGGCTATATTGGGGAATGATTTGTGATGACTTATTATGGCCTGAGGCCTTGTTATTGTTAATATCTATGTAGTAGTGTGCCTACCTTGTGTGAGCTATACCTTGTACATTTTGTGGTGATCATTTTTTATGTGCCATCAATTGTCTCTACTCTGACATGTTGACTTGAATTGTGATAGAACACTTGCACAAGCATACACATAATTTATCACCCATATCGGTTTAAGAAGATGAATCCTGATGTTATTGACCATTTACATATACTCTCGTTTACTTGCCTTCTGTGTGAGAGCTGTTCTATTGGCATGTGAATTGTTCGTGTGATCATGAGTCATTATTAGTATTGGCACGTGAATTGTCCGTGCGGATATTTGATCTTGTCACTCCCTTGGCACGTGAGTCGTCTGTGTGGTTATAAATGGTAATGTGAGTACGAGATGCCAAGTGATTAGGGTTCATGAACTAGGACCCGTGACTATGAGGTGAAGTACCTCAGAGAAAATCCTTGGGCAAATCTTGTGTGGAAGCAGTTCCTCTTATTGAGATGTGACTTGTTCCCTTGATTTGGTTTCACCGGACTTACTGTTCAGCTTACTCTGCAACATTAATACTTGTTTGCTTCTTGTTGCCAATCGTTGTTTCTAGTGTTTCATTGCGAGTGTTGTTTTGTTATCCTTACTCTGCTTAGCTTTATATTAACATTGTTTCCCTGTTAGTTCGCCTTCATACTTGTTCAGATTGTTTAGTCCAGTAGGTGTCTTAACTGTGCCTCGTCACTACTCCACCGAGGTTAGTCTTGATACCTACTGGGTACCGCTGTGGTATACTCATGCTACGCTTTCTGCATATTTTTGTGCAGATCCAGGTACTCCGTAGTTGGTTGATCCCTAGCTAGTTGTTTTGGTTCTACTGTGGAGACTCAAGGTAAACCTGTCGTTACATTCGCAGGCCTCAAAGTTACCTTCTGATATTGTATTGTTTATTTTGATTCCAAAACAATTGTACTTAGAAGATTTTCCTAGTAAACTCAGTAGAGCTTATGACTTGTACTACTGGTTTTGGGTATTGTATTGCACTTGGGATTTTTGGCTTACTATAGAAATTTCAGTTTCATGCTTAATAGTTGTTTATGGTTAAATTCAGTTTTTAATTCAATAAGTGTTAGGCTTACCTAGTATTAGTGACTAGGTTCCATCACGACATCCTACGGAGGGAAATTGGGGTCGTGACACAAAGCCACAATTTAATCTAAGCAACCTTGTCTTTTCCTCTTCCCTTTTCACCAATGTAACATCTGCCCTTCATTACCCCTATATTTTCTTGTGTTTAAGATGAAACTATTAATTACGACATTAATATTTCATAATACTCAGCTCTGAATTCTAGTAATAAACGGTAGATACATTCAAAGAACACTTCATACATTGTACGTATTTTACTTCTGAAGGAACTATAATATTTTTTCCTGAACATTAATGAAAATTAAGCATTATTAGAATAAAAACATTATCAATCAATGACTTATCTATCACGGCTTATTTGTAGTAGATTTAAGTAGGTGATGGTTTTCAAGAGCATAATAATGATAAGAAATTGAAGAGACTAAATACCATTATCACGATAAAGGGTATTCCTTATGAAATATTTTTACCTTTTTATACAATAGTTTAGCTGCTAAGGAGTATAATAAAACTAAGGGTATAAAAGTCCACCAACTTTTGGTGGACATTTTGATAATTCAATATTGAGTTAGGAGCTTTTCACTTCTAATATAGTATGATTTCATGAGGCTAGTGGTACATTTCCTACTTTTGTTTTCCTTTTTCTGATGTGTGATGCAGTTTTTGGCATTGCAGTTTCCAAAATTTGACATTGTTTTCCCAGTGTTTCTGCTTAAATCTTTTTTTATCAGAGTTCCCGCTCAATCTAATAAATAGAGTTCTTTAAATCTCTATCAAACATGCTCAGTTTTGGCAAACCTAAAGCAGCAAAACAATTGAGGAATATAAGCTTATAACTAGTTCACAACTCTTAACCTCATGCATTAGCTTTTGTGATCAAAGTCAGACAAGTTCGCGATCGAATGGTATCAAAACTAGTCTCGTCTCACCTCGCCGCAGTAACGCTTAGCAAGAAAGAGTGGTGGCCTCATATTAAAGAGGAAAAGAAATTGTCAGTGGTGAGAATGCTGAAGATTATCAGTGTGAATACAAAGAAAACAATAGAAAAAAATAAAGATAAGAATGCCAGATTAATAACAACGTAACATTAAAAAAATATTGTTTTAACATTAACAACTGGCAAAAATCTCTGACCCCATTTCAGGTAAAAACGTTGTATCAATTAACAAACTAAGAAAGCGAAAAATCAAAGTAGAAATAGTACAAAAACTTACAAAATTAAAATGCAAAATTCGGGTGGAGGAGAAGAGGCAACAGATAATTTATGTTAGGGAGGAAATGACAAAAATATGGTTGGACACCAAATTTGAAATAGTCTTTTAAATATGCTTCCGAGTAGTTTCCTTGAGTTTGTTAAAAGTGAGTACTGTCGATATATCTAACAAACTCTCGTCGTAAAATTAACGGGAACAATAAATAAAAAAAAAATAACTAAAGAGAAACTCGTAGTTGGAGATGCAATTTTTACAGTTTCTGTTATTTCGGTCTATTTCTTGTGGCTAGTATTGTATTTTGTGGTGCATTTTCTACCATTTTGCCCTACTCCTGATGCGTGGTGTAGTTTTTAGTGTTGCAATTTCTGAAATTTGACAGGACTTCCTAGTGTTTCTGCCTAAATCTTCTTTTCTAAAAGTTCGCTAAATTTAACAAACAGAGTTCGTTAAATATCTTGACATAGACCAAACGCGCTCAATTTTGGCATACCTAAAGCAGCGAAACTATTATGGAATATAAACTTTCACAACTCTTCACCTCATGTGTTAGCTTTTATGATCAACGTCACACAAGTTCGTAATGAAGTGATATCAAAACTAGTCTCACCTCATTTTGATTTAGTGCAACGATTGAGTCGGGTGATTGAGAAACAGGGATGGAGGCACAAGCCGAGCTACTGGATATGTACATATTTTAAATGTAGAACCCAGTCATTAGTACTTTAAGTACTCGTTCTAAAATTCTAAAACTCATAAGGTTGAAATCCTGACTCCACCTCTGTTGAGCAACATTAAGGGCGCAAGAGCGTTGGCCTCATATTAAAGAGGAAAAAGAAATTGTAGGTGGTGAGAATGCTGAAAATAATTATCAGCGTGAATACAAAGAAAACAACAACAATAATAACAACAACAACATACCCAGTATAATCCTTCAAGTGGGGTCTGGGAAGGGTAGTGTGTACGCAGACCTTATCCCTACCTGGAGAGGTAGAGAGGTTGTTTCCGAGAGATCCTTGGTTCAAGAAAAGGTGGAAAGGAAGAAAAGGGGAGAAGAAGAAGACGAAGAAAGAGGAGGAAGAAATAAAGAAGAGGGAGACAAAATACGATAAGGAAAAAGGGGAGAAAAAGTAGCATCAAATAGTAACAATCAGGGAGCAGCAATTTCCAGTAAAAGGGGAGAAAAGTAGCATCAAATAGTAACAATCAGGGAGCAACAATTTCCAGTAGTAATTTTCAAAAACAATGGACGTGGTTGCTAAGTACCAGATATAATAACAAACTAGAAGAAAGTATCTTTCAACCAAACTCAATAATATTACTAGTACTATTGGGAAGCCTAGGAGAAACTCATAACTGCCTGTCAACCCATCACCTTAATCATCGACCTCCACACCTTCCTATCGTTAGTCATGTCCTCGGTAGGTGAATCACCGACATGTCTTGCCTAATCACCTCTCCCCAATACTTCTTTGGCCTACCCTTGCCCTTCCCCAAGCCCGCTATGGTCAACCTCTCACACCTTCTGACCGGGACATCTATGTTTCTCCTTATCACATGTCCAAACCATCACAACCTCGACTCCCACAACTTGTCTTCCACGGATGTCAATCCCACCTTATCCCTAATAACTTCATTCATAATCTTGTCTTTCCTGGTATGTCCACACATCTATCTCAACTTTCTTATTTCAGCTACGCTCATCTTCTAGACATGGGACTTCTTGATGGGCCAAGACTCAATTCCATACAATATAGCCAGTCTAACCACCACCCTGTAGAATTTGCCCTTAAGTTTAGGCGGCACATTCTTATCACATAAACCCCCCGAAACTAGCCACCATCTCATCCAACCCGCTCCAATACGGTGAGTAACATCCTCGTCAATCTCCCTGTTACCTTGGATTATAGACCCAAGATACTAGAAACTATATATTTTGGGAATGACTTGAGTATCAATCTTTACTTCCACTTCTTCTTCATGCATCACATCACTGAACTTGCGCTCAAAGTATTCAGTTTTCGACCGACTCAACTTGAAACCTTTGGACTCCAACGTTTGTCTCCAAACTTCCAACCTAGCATTAACACCCCCTTGCGACTCGTCAATTAGTACTATGTCATCAGCAAATAACATACACCATGGCACCCTCCCTTGTATGTGTCATGACAACACATCCAACGCTAGGGCAAACAAGAATGGGCTAAGGGTTGATCCCTGATGCAACCCCATCTCCATTAGGGAAATGTTCCGAGTCTCCTCCCGCAGTCCTCACTCGGGTCTTAGCACCTTCGTACATGTCCTTAATCACCCTAATGTACGCTACCGGGACTCCACTAACTTCCAAACATCCCCATTGCACCTCTCTCGGGACTTTGTCATAAGCCTTCTTAAGGTCAATGAAAATCATGTGCAAGTCCTCTTTCCTCTCTCTATACTACTCCACCAATTATCTCACAAGGTGAATGGCTTCTGTGTTGACCGCCCCGGTATAAATCCAAATTGGTTCTCAGAGATAGATACACCTATCCTCACTCTATTCTCCACCACCCTCTCCCAAACCTTCATAGTATGACTCAGCAGCTTGATACCCCTATAGTTGTTGCAGTTCTGGATATCACATTTATTTTTTTACAACGGAATCATCAAACTCCACCACCAATCTTGGGGCATCTTTTTCGTCTTGAAAATTACGTTAAACAAGCTAGTAAGCCACTACAGGCCAACCCTACCTGCTTCTTTCCAAAATTCCACCAGGATCTCGTCAGGCCCAGTTGCCTTACCCCTACTCATCTTCCGTATTGCCACATCAACCTCCTCACACTTAATACGCCTACAAAACCCAAAATCTCTCCCACTCTCTGAGTTCTCCAACTCACCCAGCACGATGTTCCTATTCCCTTCCTCGTTCAAGAGTCTATGGAAGTGCTCCTACCATCTACGCCTGATACATGCCTCTTCAACCAATACCTTACCGTTTTCGTCTTTGATGTACCTCACTCGATCTAAGTCTCGAACCTTCCTCTCCCTAATCTTGGCTAACTTGTACAACTTCTTATCCCCTCCTTTCCTCCAAGACCCTCATACAATTTTTCAAATGCTGCAGTCTTAGTCGCCATGACCGCGACCATCGCCTCTCTCCTTGCCTTCTTATAACACTCCCTATATGACCTCCATTTTTCCTCGCCTGCTTTTCCCACTAGCTTCTAATATGCCGCTTTCTTAGATTTTACTTTTCCTTGAACCTCCCCATTCCACCACCAATCCCCTTTTGTGGCCATCCGAGTAACCCTTCGACACCCCTAACACCTCCCTAGCAGCTTTCTTAATGTAGTTCGCTGTCGTGGTCCACATACTACTTGCTTCCCCACTACTCCTCCAGGCCCCCATAGCCAATAGCTTCTCCCCCAACTCCTTAGCCTTACCCTTAGTCAAGGCTCCCCACTTGATCTTAGGTTGACCGTACACTGCTCTCTTCTTCCTTGCACCCTTGACCTCCAAGTACCAAGAGCCTATGCTGCGTCAACTGACACTCACTTGGGATAACCTTATAATCCGTACAAAGGCCCTTATCACCTCTCCCAAGGAGAAGATAATTAATCTGAGTCTTGGCAACCCTAATCCGAAAAGTGACCAAGTGTTCCTCCCTTTTCTAAAAAATCGTGTTAGCTAGCACCAAGCCAAAAACTTTAGCAAAATCCAACAACGAAGTACCTCCCTCGTTCCTAACCCCGAAACCGAACCACCATGCACCTCGTCATAACCCCTAGCCGTCTCCCCAACATGACCATTAAAGTCACCCCTATGAAAATCTTCTCGGACTGCGGGATACCACGCAGAACCTCGTCCAAATCCTCCCAGAAGCGCCTTTTAACCTCCTCGTTCAGTTAAAAGTGAACCCATTAACCACTAGCTAAATAATCAACAGCCTATCATTCACCCTCCTGACAGATTGATAACAACGTAACAATATTGACACCAACTGACAAAAATCTCTGACCCCATTCCAGGAAAAAAAATTATAGAAAGTGACAAACTAAAAAAGCAAATAGTCAAAGTAACTAACAAACTAAGATAACAACGTAGCATTGACACCAACTGGCAAAAATCTCTTACAAAATCAAAATGCAAAATTCCAAATGACATTTTCAACAGTTGATGATACTATGCATGTATTTTCCTTTGGTTCATCTTCGTGATTGCTTAGCCATTCCAGAGGGCAAAAAGTCCAGCCTGACTTTAGAAATTAAAGCAGAAACTGCGATTAATTAAAATTATAATTGACCTGTGTATTATATTGGTGATAGTGCAAGCGAAATTTAAACTAATAGTTAAAAAATTAGTCCAATAGAGAAAAATATCAAATCAAAGTTTAATATTATAAGTAGTTTAATGAATTTGAATTATTGAAACCTGTAAATGTTGAATAGCAATAGAGTGGTGTTTAACATCTTGTGATGTCCGAAGATGGATATTTAAAGGGTAGCTCGGTCCACAAAACATCCCGCATTCTGTGACTACGTGCTCCAGAACCAATTTTCTTTACTCCAGAACCAATCCTCCACTACGTGCTCTCTGGTTGTGAAAGTCTCCGTAAATTGAGGATCAGAGACTGCCCCTTTGGAGACAATGCATCTCAAGTGCATTTCATCATGTCCTTGCAACATGGAATTCCATTTCTTGAACTTTTAGCATCTGCTATTTGTTGGCTCTTGTCAAGACAGCATTCTGATGTTTTACTATTGTTTGCTTTCTATTGATAAAATTGCTCCGAAATTACAAAGTTATCGCAATGAGGAATTCATCACATTACATTAGTTTCAGTCTCCATTTGTAATTCTGTGATCTCCGGAATCAGATTTCTCACACATCCTTTATATCGGGCTTGAAACTTGTTGCGATATTTATAGTTCATCTTCCCACACATCTTTAAGATAACATGGATAAATAATCATGATTCGATTTCTTCAACGATATTTGTTGGACTGTCCATTCTATAGTAGGTAAAAATTATGTCACTTATAGCAACAAGTATGCTGGCAGAAAGCAGTACTATGAATCTCTAAGAGAATAGTAATAATGGAAAAGCATTATTAGTCTGCCTCTTTTATTTATTATCGTTGGATTGTATTCACAACTTATCATCATTGCTCTCGCCTACAATGAATAAATGGCATTGAAGGATGCATACCATTTGCAGCATACGTGGATGCTTCGATCGACTGCATTTCTTTAGGATATGATCTTTATCTGGACTTGAGGAGTAACATATGATATGCAAACAATTCAAGCCATGCCAAATAAGAAATGTAGAGCTAGCGGAGCAAGAGTAGCAGCTAAGTTATCTAAAAATGTAGAGCTAGCTGCAACAGAAACTACAGCTGCACTTGTTGCAAATTCATCCACCTGTACTTCTTTTTCTTTTCATCCCATCCATGTGCATCAACTTGTTGCTTAACACTGGCAGCCACCGCGGTAGGTACAAAGGCTGGAGAATTTGAATTTTCTTCATTACAGCTGAAATTGCACCACCATCTACCCTTTCTTCTCTGTTATGTTAGAGTGAATTTATCGTCTGTATAAGTATTCAACATCAAGACTCCAACATGATTAGTCCATATTATGATAGCATTTCTCGGAACACTAAGTGTATATATGCATCAAGAGATAGGCTTCCGCTGCTTTGTACATTCCCACAACTTTGTACGTCTTCCTTGAACTTGAAATCACCCTCCATGTAGTATGCGCTTATCACCTTAGAGATGGAACCACCATCCGTTTACTGCTCAACCTTCATTGAGCTTGAAAATAACATTTCTCAGAACGCTAAGGAGATAGGCTTCCACATTCCCAAGACTAACCTTTAGGAAAGTTGATATTCTTGATGCTACCAGCACCTCCATTACCCTCGACAAATTCAATACTTTTTAAGATTTTTGAAGGAGAAGCGTGCTCATCGGTGAAGGAGGTGATAGCCATGGATCAGTCTGCAGAAGGTATTGAAAGCACAATTTATCAGTGAAGGAGGTGATAGCTTAGTGGCTCTTGCACATCTGGATCAATTTTTTCATCTTCCCCCTTATATTATCCCAACTACCAGTAGCTGTAATACTCAATTTAAACTTCTTTTTCATAGTGGAATTCTTGCTTGAGTGCAATACTGCATCTTTCCCACTCACATTAGGATTAGTACATTTTTCTTGCACCAATTTGTCTGAAGCTTGCGATGGGATATCCTGCATTGATGTATAAATAGGCACAAGAGGATTTTTAAAAACACTTACTGTTATCACATGAGGCCAAATGTTGTACAGCAGCACCTACTGAAACATCTTGATCAAAGATACAGAGTCTCAACTCCATGAAGAAAAAAGTGGGGAAATTAGACAAAAGTCCTATAGTAATAATTGATATCAATACATTATACAAAGTATAAGAAAAGGAGGGAAATAGCAGGGAGAATGCAATAGATGTCTGAGGATTCATCTTTAGCCTCTAAAGCTGGATGTATTCCTTACATGCTCTCTGCAAAGAAAATTATACTGATCAATGTCCGCCACGTAAAATGAAATAAAGGAGGTAATAAATTCATCTATACTCACATATTTTTCCCAAGGTAAGAGTATTCAAGACTCATTCCGAACAAGGACCTGAATCCTGTCTTCTCCCATCATATCTTCAACATATTGCTTAATTTCCCAAGCGGAATCTTCAAGTTGAGGGCACGTCCATAGTTCGATACTTTTTAATGAACCAATATCCCCAAAACTAGGCGGAATCTCCTCAATATTAGGACATTCCAACAGTTGTAATTTCTCAAGCGCAGGAAAGGATTCCTCTCTAACCTCCCACTTAGCAAGAGTCACTCGCTGCAATGTCAAACATTTGAGTTTTTGGAAGGTGTCTTCCTCCCCCATGTTCCATTCTCTCCCCTCGATGATTGCGGCTACAAGGTACAGCTCTTCAAGCTCGGGCAGTCTTGCTATTGTTGATAGTGAATCAGATGTCAGAGGAAACTCAAGAAAACTCAATAGTTTCAAACTAGAAGGGAAGTGAAAATCCCACAGCCGACTTGTCGATACAGAGAGCGCAATATCATTTGTATTTGAACTTTCAAACTTTACTTTGAGGAATTCCAGTTCCTTAAGGAAGTCCAATTTCGGGAACCAATATAGCTCTGTTGAACAATCCCATGATTCCTTGAGATTAAATTTAAGCCGTTGAAGATTGGGAAACCTTTTGAAACCATCCTCTGTGTCTTTCGAATAGGAAAGCTTGAGTCCCGCTAATATTCTCAAGTTCTCTAACTTTGAGTTGTCTGCTACCAGTATTGGTTCATCTGTATCCAAATTAAATAAACACTCATCTATGACCAGCACTCGCAATTTTACAAGATTCCAAATTGTCGGCACTAGTACCAAGGGCGGTCCGTCGTTTTTCACCAGCAGAGTTTCCAGATTCCAGAGGTTTGAAAAAGACAAAGGCAGAGATTTAACTTCTGTACAAATGTCTAAGTACCTCAAATGAACCAATGTGCATATTTCATTGAGCAAAGAATCTTTCACCTTGATAAAAGAGCCATACAATTCCAACACTCTAAGAAGCCTCAAGTGTCTTAGGTGACATATATCATAAAGACGATTGTCCAGCTTGTGTCCAGTTATCTTCAAAGAATATAGGTGTTTACCAGAATGCCTTTTCTTTTTTGAATCGAATAGGAAAAAATTGATATGCCCAAAGTGCCCCTTATCATAATAAATGGTCATCTGAGGTGGCATCAAATCTGAAGAAAAAGATGATGGAGCACTTGAACGTATCCAGCCAAACAACTTTTCCTCTCTTGCTTTTATCAAACAAAAGGCATGCACAAGATCATGAATTTGACAAGTCCAGTATTTACCTATCTCATTGAAAGAAATTACCAAGCTACTAGAAATTAAAATATCCAGATAAACCTCAACCATTTCTTCCACACTGTTCATCTCTGTCTGTTCCACAAATCCTTCGGCACACCATAATCTTCTCAAAGCTTCAAATAAAATTGCTTTGTCCTTCGGATAACTTGCAAGGTATAGGAAGCACGGCTTTAGGGGATCTGGTAAATGGTCATAACTTAATGCTATAACCTTCATCACGTCCACTTCATTCTGGAAAATGAAGGAATGCAAATTATTTTGAACTTCAAGCCAAACAGTCTTTTTCTTTTCCTTCCCAACAATGACTCCGGCGATCAGATTAACCACCAAGGGAAGCCCTTTACAATTTTGGACTATTATTTTACCAACATCCAATAGTTCATCAGGGAAACTTTCTTTTCCAAAGACCCGTTTCTGTAATAACTCCAAACTTTCTTCTGGTTTTAGCAATCGAAGGTCAAGAGGATCACTGTGGCATTGTGCGTGCAAAGCCACTTTCTTATCTCGAGTTGTCAAAATAATTCGACTTCCTTTCTCAACTTCAGGAAAAGGTCTTGTCAACTCATCCCATGTTGTGTTATCCCACAAGTCATCTAAGACAATAAGGTACCTCTTCCCAAATAGTTGTTTCCGTAACTCATCAGCAACATCAATATTTTTACCGAATTTCGAAGCTGAGCTAGTAACTTGATTAAAAATGTTCTCCAACAACTTCTTCTCGTCATATTTTTGATCGACTGCACACCATGCACGGATGTCAAAATGACTAGAAACTGACTTATCACTATACACTTTGTATGCCAAAGTAGTTTTACCTGATCCCGGCATACCAGTGATCGAAATAACATCTAGCATTTTTGGTCCACTGGTGAGATTCCTAATTATCCAATTTGTCTCCTCTTTAAAACCTACGGTTATTTGCTCCGCTGATGATGACTTGCTTTCAACTGGTTTGGGGGGAGACTTCACAACAATGAGGCTCCTGTTCTTCGGAATCTTCTCAAGTAAATTGGAGACTTCTTCTTTGATAAGATTGATCTTTTCTATGGCAAAGGGAAGTAAGAAAATAAGATGTAAGAGACCATTATCTCGTACAATAATTGAATCAATGACATCTTTTGCCTCATATGCCAAATCTAAAACACGTGCCCAGAGATCTTTATACAATTCTTGTTTAACATGCACAAAGATAGATCTTATGAATTCTAGATCTTCTTTCACCAGTCCAATTTCATTCTTTATCAAAGCAACTGAATAAGCATTGGAATTGAGCAAATCATTTAAGTGTCTAAGTAGAAGATGCATGAAGAGTGATCCATCACTCATGGGGAAGCATAGTTGAGACAAGTCTGGGGCTTTTAAGTAAACATGTTTGAGATCTCCTTTCAGGAGTTCAATATTTTCCATCAAGTCCAAAGTCGCATGGTTTATTCTATTAGTACTCTCTTCATTTCTTGAATTTACTTCTAAGTCGCGAACAAGAGTTGATACCTCCCTGATAAGTTCTCCAACATGTGCCAAGAGATCAAACAATTTGTCATGATGAATAAACTCCTTGGGCATATCAGTAAGAACTATTAATAGGAACTCTATCATGACATGAATATTTCGAGCCCCTGAAGTGCTAGCGGTACTAACATTTACCATGTGGTCTTGTAAATGAATCAGATATCCTCCAAGAATGTATGGAGAGGTTTCCAATAGCAGCTTAATACAACGTCCAACTTCTGTTGACGTTGAAGCTTTTATATTTTTAAAACATATGTGCATAACCTCCAAATGAGTTGGAATAATCTCCAAGAATAGATGTGCTAGCTTTAAGAGGCGAGAGTGTCCACCAATTTGATTATGCCATAGGAAGAGTCCTACTCTCTCAACCATTAGTTGAAACTGAGGTAAGACATATTCAACAATCTCATGCCCAACGCAACCATTCACTATCAACTCATGGAAATCTCTTATGTTGCCACATACATTCTTAAGAATCTCATATTCGGTCATGAATGGAGAAAGTTGTTCCGCACGATACTTGGAAAGATGATGGAGATTCAGGAGGAGGAAGTCCAGCTCAAATATCAGCTTTTCAGTTAGATCCACATCAACAGTTTTTTGATTTTCTTCAGTCTTTAAGCTCTCTATGAAATCCAGAACATTGAGAGTGTCCTTGCGAAGAGTAGAAACCGACACCTGCCAAAAGATCAAACGTTATATCAATTTCTCACAAAGAAAGACAGTTAATTCTCTATATATTATGTTCTTAGAGTTTGAGCAACTGGTCATGTATCCAAAATAAGCATGTCAAGAAAATGGTTTACTATGCATATGTTCAACTGTATTAAAAGAATATGTTCAGTTGGTGTTCCCCCCACCCCACCCCACCCCACCCACCCTCAATTTACTACATTGTGCACTAAAAAAGGGGGTGGACAATTTAGTGAAGATTTTTTCTAACCATTCCGAAGAAGAGATGAATAGAGGTAAATGTCAAACATATAAACACATCTCTTGAATATCATAACTAAACATGATTGATAAGCTTTATAATGTTTAGATGTTTTTTTCTTTATTCTTACAACAAGAAGTTTATAATTCTATCAATAAGTTCCTATTCTTTGTTATAAAATAGTGAATGCACATGTCTCTGGTAGCAAAAACTTGTTCATACTCGGTATTTATACCAAATCATACTAACTTATAATGGTCGAGCGATTTAATAACGAAAGAATATATATTAAGTGAAAGAACTTTATGTGCACACACATGGCATGCATATGTTGGTTTAGTGTATAAAGTCACAATTAATCGGAAAGAAATAAAATAAAACAAACGAGAAATAAAATTTATCCGATTCATGCTATTAAGATAAAAAGTAGTATAGACGTCATGGATTTCAATTTCTTCAACCATAGGTTCATTTGCCTCAATATTTTTAGCTTCAGGTTCATTTGCTGAAGTATGAAGTGAAGAAACAGAAGTAGAGGTGATTACGAGAAGGTGAGAATAATCACAACATACGTCACGGATTTCAATGTCTTCAACCATAGGTTCCTTTGCTGAAGTGGGAGGAGCAAGTTTCTGCAAATAAACACCAATAGCATCAAGGTACAACCCAGAACGCCCGTGAAATCCCACAATAGCTACACCTTCTTTCATCACAAGTGAAAATGGGGTTCCGCTAGCCTCACACCCAAATGGTCCATAATTCTTTGCATTAGTTATAAAACAAAGAGATTTTATAACCGAATGGCCGTAAAAACATCCAAATGTCCCCTTGATACCTGTTAAATATTCCAATGGAGTTGCCTCAATAACAACCTGAGATTGTTGCAAATTACATATCGGTTAAATAAGTAGCAGAGTCGGGAATTTTGAAAAGAATTCAGAAAGTGCAAGAATGTCATATTAGGATTCAAAATCTCTGACCTAAAGCAAATTTGGACACTTAGTTGAATCCTCCCCATGCAAAGGAAGCAGCAAACTTAAATATAAAGCAACGGGTTCATTCATATCTTTGACTTGAAAGATACTTATATAACTATAAATTTTACACTGTGTGTACTAAAATTGCAAAAGGTTGCTACACTAACATATTAAGTTGACCTACAACGTGATTTTTCATATCAATAGTCTGATAAGGTAACTTGAAAGTTGTAAGATAAACGAATAACCTGCTATAACTGGTTTAATTATCTTAATAATTATTTTTTTTACATAATTTAAGCTCATTGCAATGATATGACGCAAAATAAACTCGTGACAATTATGAGAAATAAATATGTTGACCACAATATTTTTGGACTTACCTTGTCTCTTCGACCTCCATCCCCACCAAACTTTGGTGAGTCGATGGTAGTACCTTGTTCAGTAATGCTTTTGAACATGATGGAGTCTATAACATCTCCGTGAGCAATCAATATGTCTTTAATAGGACTTTTCAGCATGTAATTCCATTCTGATCCACCGGTGCCTCCCCATGGCGCCAACAATATTGAGTCCGCTTGATCGTAACTCACTTGATTTCCCTTCACATACATAACAAATCAATGACTCCATTATATGCAGTGAAAAAAAAATAGAATGAATATAGATACAGTTATGTAATAGAAGAGAAGGCAAGGTACCACTGCTGGCGATTTGTTTTGATTTTTTTTCCCAATCCCTTTCTCTTAATATTTGTTATGATCATTCTATTTAAAGTTATTCATTCGATATAGGGAATATGCATAAGTACCCCCTGACCTATAGTCGGATTTCCAACTACACACTTTATCTTTACGGGGTCCTATTACCCCCTGAACTATTTTGAAATAGAATTATTTGCACCCTAAAGGCATATGTGGCAGAGCATGTGTATTTCACTCTCCCTGAGAATCTTTTTTCTAACTCAGCAGCACATATATACTCAGATCGTTCACCATCACTCACCTTTTAATTTTGATTACGCCGCCCACAACCACCATCCAAAACCCTCAACCACAATAGCCATTAAAGACCTTAAGCCAAGCATAACAGCAAAAAAGAAAAATGAAGTCACTGATTGAAGACATTAGGGTGAATCCTTGTTGTTCAGCTTAGTTAGGTGACAGAAATCAAATAGAGAAAAGAGAAGGGAAAAAAGAACAAAAATGAGGAAGAGAATAAGAAATAAATAAAAAATTTAATGAAATGCCACGTGTCAAGCGAGTGTGGTTCACCGCCTAACAAAAATCTGTTTGTGGTATTTTAAGGGTGAATTTGTTCTACTTCAAAATAGTTCAGGTGGATAATAGGACCCCCACAAAGATAAAGTGTGTAGTTGGAAATCCGACAATAGGTCGGGGGTACTTATGCATTTCCCCTTCTATATAAGGTGTTAGAAGAGTAATATAAGTCATTAATTTTTTTTTCAATCCCTTTCTCTTAATATTTCATACGATCATTCTATTTAAAGTTATTCATTCTATAAAAGGTGTTAGAAGAGTAACATAAGTCATTAGTTTTAAGAAAGGGATATGTGCTTGTGTGTAAGTATGACGTGAAGTAAAGGAAGTAGAGGTGATTAAGCAAAGAAGGAAATAATCACTTAAACCTAGTATTTGATCACATCGTGTCTCTCTGTTTTCATCTTTATATTTCTTTGTTGCCCACTGAATACTAAGATTCAAAGGTGGCATAACCTCAAAAACTAACATATTGAAACTAAAATGAAAGATCATAAAGAATCATTGACACATGGGCATCTAATCATATGAGAGTTTGTTAAAATTATTGAATAATGTGCGAAAAATATATAGATGTCCTGTTGCTTCGCCTGATGGAAGCAATGTTGTAGCCACCAACGAGGGTTCAACAAAACTTGTAGGAAATTTGGTTTTGAAAAATATTCTTTGTGTTCGGCTTAACATGCAATTGATATCTATGTCGCGATTGATGGATCACTCAGATTGTTTTCCTATGCATTAAACTTTTATGTGTTATACAGTACATCACCTCAAGGATGTTGACTGGAGTGTGTGAACGAAGAGATGGACTCTAATGTTTTTAGAACAAGTCGAGGGTGTGTGCGTTGAAGATAGGTGGTGTTGACTTGTTGAATCTTTGGTACAAGCATTTGGGACATCCTTCTCTACAAGTGACCTAATCAATTTTTGTTGTAGTTTTTTTTTTAAAAATTGTCGTTTTGTATAAGAGTTGTGATGTGTGTCATCGGACAAAACAAAAGAGAGAAAAATTTTCTTTGAGTAATTTTAGAGTTTCTAGCATGTTGAACTAATTTATTGTAATTTATAGGGGACATTATCGAATGACTTTGTCTTGTGGTGCATCGTATTTTTTTATTATTGAAGATAATTATTCGCGTGTTGTGTAGATTTTTTTATTGATTGATAGAAGTAGCCAAACTGTGAAGAAATTTTTTTCTATGATAGAGAGACAATTCAATAAGCGTAGAATGAAAACATCATCACATATTGAATGTAGCACGGGCATTGCATTTTCAAGGTAATTTACCTATAGAGTTTTGGGGGGAATGTATTTGGCGGCATGCCATTTGATTAATCGACCTCCGTCCTTAACTTTGGATGGAAAAACCCCTTATAAGCTTTTATATGGTCGAGTGCCTATGTATGGGCATCTTCAAGTATTTGGATACGTGTGTTTATGCACATAATTTAGGGAGGAAGAGTGACAACTTTTCGAGTAGAAGTCGTAGATGTATTTTTTTCATATTTGTTAGGAGTAGGATTTACTATTTGTATATATATTCTTGTTACTCAATAGATGAAGGCAAGGCTTTTCTCTTCCTTTTTGACCGAAACTCGGTCCATATTTTGGCAACAACCATTAAATATATCTTGTATGTCGGTTGTATAAACGACATACAATCTATACAACTAACATAATTTTATACAAGTTGTATATATGTTGTATGTATATATAGTTTTTTACCGCATTATGTACAACAAAAGGTTATATTCAAATTGTATATAATTGTAGCTTTTGACTGAAATTACTGTTGAGAGTCCCATTATGATAAATTCAAAGGCTTCATCTATCGACAATTCATAAAATTACTTATATTAGGGAGAAAATTAAAAAATCGATTTATGAGCGAGTGAGAGAAAAAACACTTTGGTTTTCTTCTAGCAGAAACATATTTGTAACTTTTAACAGATACTACTATTAAGGGTTGTGTCTAGGAGTGGCAAATGGGCGGGGCGGGGCGGATATGGTTCGGGTCAAAAACGGGTAATGAAAAGCGGATAAATTATCCGACCCGAACCATATTTAATATGGATAAAAAACGGGTTAACCGGCGTATAATATGGGTAACTATATTATCCATGACTTCTTGCATATGATCACTTTTGGGAGAATTCTTAGTCTCCCTAACTTGAGAAACCCCCAATTTGAGGCTTTACAAATGTAAAAGTTAGACCCATTGGTTATCCATTTTCTAAATGGATAATATGGTTCTTATTCATATATGACCCGTTTTTAAAAAGTTCATTATCCAACCTATTTTTTAGTGGATAATATGGGTGGTTAACTATTTCCTTTTAACCATTTTGCCACCCCTAGTTGTGTCCCTTCCCTTATATATATATATATATATATATATTAAAATAATACATACATATATATTGTATTTTGATAATTGGATAATCCTCCAAGTTAATATCTCTATATCATGTTGTTAAGCCAAGTGGCAAGCTAAAAAGAATCTACTTGACAATTTTAAGACAACATTAATAATTTGAATTAAATGGAAACATAATTAATGGAAGTAGTTGAATGAATCTTATACATAATCTAAATAGATCTTAGACAAATCTAATATATATATCTATATTTATATTTATATGTATATCTGTATCTATATATATATTTATATCTATATATTGATACACTCATAGATTTTCTTCTATATTAGCTAGAAATATGGAGGTAGTAAATTAATTAAAAAAACTATAACAGAAAAAAATAAAAAATATAGAAAGATGTAAATTTAGATAACCTATGACTATTTATACTTTGGAGTAAGTTAAAATATAAAATAAAACTAAAATTTACTTATATTAAAGATTTATTGACTTTAAAAAATAAAAAAATAAATAAGATCTTGAATAAAATATTCAAATTATTTATAATGTAAGAAAAAAAGTTAAATAACCAGTAAAAAATATTTTAATTACAAAAGTAATAAAGTCATATTATTATTGATAAATCGGGCAAATGAATATTTTATACGTAAATATTACTACAATATTTAGATATAATGTGTTCAAACAATTAAGAAATATTTTTTTATGATTAATATTTGAATTGAGTGCGATTAGCTTAAGCTTGAAGGCATAACATATTTTTTTGAAAATGCGGTCCAATTTAGAAAATAGAATGATAAGAATATTTTGAATTTGAGATGAGAGTGTTTTTGAAATATGATAAAAAAATTCATATTTTGGATTATGAACAATAAAGTCAAAGTTACTATTGAAACACTTTTTAATTTTTATCTATATTATATTAGAATGAGTATGGTAGAAATAAATATTAAATTCAAACAAGCTAATGAAAATCCAGTAATATTAGGTATTGAATAATATAATAGCAAAACTACAGAATAAATAGAGAAAACAATAATAGTTCAGATTTTTTATCATAGAAAAAAGGGTAAAACTCATATTTTGGAATATGAACAATAAAGTCAAAGTTACTACTAAAACACTTTTTAATTTTTATTTATATTGTATTAGAATGAGTATGGCAGAAATAAATATTAAATTCAAACAACCTAATGAAAAGTCACATGACAATGTAATAATATTAGGTATTGAATAATATAATAGCAAAACTAAAGAATAAATAGAGGAAAAAAATAAAAGTTCAGATTTTTTATCATAGAAAAAAGGGTAAAACTTATTTAAATTTGGGATGAGAAAGTTTTTTTATATTATGATAAGAAAGGTTATAATATGGATAAGTCCACGTAGCTTAAGTCTAATAGATAAAATCAAAAACTAAAGATATTGAATAATAAAAATAAATTAGAGATAATGACATTTGTAAATCATAAGTTTAGAAAATAAAGTAAAATACTATTTAAATATTTTTAACAAATTTAAATAATTTAAAGTTTCGAGCAATATTTTCAAAACAAAATAATATTTAATTTATTATTAAAAATTATATATTTATCTATATAATATTAAAGAATAATAGTTGATAATAATATTAAATAAAGTTACAAGTTAATGAGCCACATAAAACGTAATAAGACTATATATCAAATAAAAAATAGCACAATTAAAGAAAATTATTAAAAACTTACAATTAGAAATGAAAGGGAAAGGCTATTTGAATTTGAGATTGGAAAGTTCTTAAAATTATGATAAGAATGCTCAAACTATATAATATAGATATAATTTAACTTATTATGTAGTAATCTTAATTAAAAGAAATTACAATTTTATATTAGATACTAAGGGGAAGAAGAATTCGATTTACTTTATTTTTGAAAATAATATAAAAATAATTATTATTACAATTATTAGTAGATTTACGACAGATAATAGATATAATGTGACGCTTTAAATTTATTTGATAAAATTAAGTAAATAAATAATATTCAAAAATATTATCGATAAATTTATTTGATTACTATATGATGTGTATCATTTGATTTTGTATAGAATTGTTATAATTTTGTACACTACAATAAATAATAAAATAACAACTATTATTTCTTTAAATAATATGATATATTAGATCACAATATTATAAGATTAATATTGTGTCAAGTTAGATGCGTGGGTTCTAACACTAGTTAGTCTTAATAATTAAATATGACATACCGATAATTTGATTGCTTTCCCTTTCTCTGTTTCTCCTTCAATTTCTTTTCCTCTTTCCATTATTGTAACTTTTCTTTCCCTTCTTTCAAGTTGTCAAGATCTGATGTATAAAATATACATAAAACCTAATCTGGAGAAAGAAAACAATGAAACTGAAGAAAAGAAGCATAAAAAAGCCATAGCAGATATAAAAATTCAGTAAAATAAACTTTGTTTAGCTAATCGAGGCTAAGATCATGGTTGGCTTACCTTTTTAATTGGTTAGCCAATCGAGGCTAAGATGAAAAATCTGAGATATGGAATAGTTTCTCCTCTCTGTTTTTGTGTATGTATAATGTATGAATTCTCCCCTTTCCAACAAACCAACTACTTCTACTTGAGATAAGAAGATGAAAATTCGGGTGAGTCAAGGGGACAAAGGACCCAGATCATTGATGTTAGGTAGAAAAATGACAAAATATGGTTGGGCATTAAATTTGAAATAGCCTTAGTTTCTTTAAGTTTATTAAATACTGTGTTGTTTGACTTGTCACTAAGTTCAAAAAAAAAAAAAAGGTAAGGCTTTGATATCTGCGGTCTAAAATAAATCATAAATATTTGTGTAGCCGTAAATTAATTCATTAAAGATAACGTAGAAATATTAAAGATAGATTGATTCTAAATATGAAAAGATGACATTCATTTTGGAACTGATTAAAAAAGAAAGAGTGTCACATAAAACGTCACAAAGACAATAATAAACTCTGGTTATAAAATTTAGCGGAACTATTCATAGTTAGAAGTGCAAATTTTAGAGTTTCTGCTATTTTGGTCTTTTCTTGTGACTAGTGTTGTATTTTGGGGTGTGATTTCTACTATTTTGTCCTATTTTTTTTATGTGTGGTGCAGTCTTCGGTGGCTCCAATTTTTGGAATTTGACAGGACTTTCGTAGTGTTTCTACTTAATTCTTCTCTAATCAAAGTTTCCGTTAAATCTAACAAATAGAGTTATTTTAGATATTTTGACGGTGACCAAACATGCTCAATTTTGGAAAACCTAAAGCAACAAAACAACAAGAATATAAGCATATAACTAGATTCACACCTCATTAGCTTTTTTAATCAAAGTCAGACGAGTTTGTGATCAAATGTATCAGAACTAGTCTCACATCACCTCAGTGCGACAATTGAGTTGGACGCAGGGGCGGATCCACCCTTTACAATGAGGTGGCATGGCACCCGCTAAGATAATAAAACTTTTATATATCTATGTTGAAATTTTCTTAAATTAGGTTAGATATCTGATCCTACCACCCGCAGCCGTAAATTAGATAAATGTGTCATGGCTGGTAGATCTTTTTGAAAGCTTTTCTCGTGTGTAAAATTCAAGTTGGAAATTATCTTGAAGCTTGTCTGACTTTTCCTTTTCGTATGCTTTTTATTTCTTTTTGTCCCAATCATTTTCCTTTTCGGCTACCTCCCAATTTTCAATTTATCGTTTCATTATTTTTTGTATTTTTCTTTTCTTTGTTCTATTATTTATATGTGGTCTCTAACAAGAACACTAAAAAAAAAGACTCCTGAAATTATAAAATTATATACAATAAACATTCCTCTTAATCTCAAATTTATGAGTTTTCTTCTTTCATATCCGAAAAATATTAGTCTTAATGGGAATTTCAATTGAGATCAAATTTTTTTCTATCTTTTTTTTATTATATCATAAAAATTTGTGTTATTCTATGGTTATTAAATATAATTTAAATCACTTAAAAATTTCGTAAATTTAGCTTAAAAAATATGAGATTTATGATTTTGATTTTTGAGAACTTGTAGTTCATTTAATTCTATACTTGTGGGGTATAATTTATCTATTGAAGATATTTTTAAAAACTTTCTTATTCTGATTGATGATTCCCTTATTGAAGACGTTATCTTACTTGTGTAAATTTATTTTAATATACCAAAAAGATGTAATTTCCTAGTGAAAATATTGATTTTACTTGTGTTGCAATAATAAAGGTTTGTGTTTACCCGAAAAATGGATAGAGTTGAATTTATACGTAGTTCCAAGGATATGCGGCGCAACTTAATACAAATTGTAAGGATAAATAGGAATATAAATATGGATTGCAAAGAATGCGAAATAGATAAGGTTGTAAAGAAAATGAATCTTAGGACTCAACAAGTAGAATCAATTTAAGAAGCCTGAAAGAACGATTCTTTACTATGGGAGAATATAGTGTTTTTATTACAATGTAAGCTTGAAAATACTTGCCTTTACAGAAATGATAACCATGCCCTTTATAGTAGAAGCACTTTGATCTAAGCATAATAAAAAAAATACTCAGTGGGAGACCCATGATAAATCAGCTTTTCCACAATTTCTGCCAAGATTCTCTCTAGTGGGATTGCAACGGCTTTTGTCTGCGAGCTCGATCTTGCCTAGAGCCCTCGATTTTGGTTTGAGCTCGATTCTGACTCGAGCTCTCGATCTTGGCTCAAGATCGATTCTGACTCGAGCTCTCGAATTGATTCGAGGTCAATGTTGGTTGGTCTCTGGATCATAAGCATGATAGATTTACTCTGCATCATAGTTCGATTTGGATTCGAGCTCGATAACAATGTCGAACTCGACATGGATCGGCCCCTCGGGTTCGAGGCTTGTTTATTCCATCTTCGGAATCTCACTTCGATCGATCATCGTTCGAATTTGATCGGACGTGCGAAGGCCAAAATCTATTTCGACCGTATACAGATAGTCCCCTCATTTTTCAGCAAGAATGTGGTGAGAAACGATATGATTTTTTAACGGCTCGATAGAATTACAACCTGACGTCCCCATTGGGCTCGATCATGACGCATGTGCTAGCTGTCCCGTCGATTTAGTCTTTCAAGGCATTTAATGTATGTCAGACGATGGTCGGCCACCGCTGATACTGAACCGCCATCGCTTAAGCCTATAAATAACAATTCCTCTTACCTTTTACCACTTTTACATTTTCAATCTTCCAATATTTCCCAAGTCCCGTTACATATTTTCTGATTTACCCGCAAGTCTGTGATTTTTCAAAGCCCATCTTCAATTCTACCAAATCTTTGTCACTTTCTTCTATTCCTCACCTTTGCATTCAAAAATGGCGAAAACATCACAAATCATTCCTCAGAAAGAGAAGGCTGCATCTTCACAGTGTGCCGCCGATGAGACACTGGCAGAACCACGACCTGAGGAGTGCGTTCCCGGGGCGTGTGTTCTTACCTCTAATTTTAAGGTCGATAAAGGCTCATCGGTCCCTAGCCGGTGCGAGCCAGTATCGAGGTACATGTGTTCGATAACCGAAAAGCACCTCAAACAGCTAAAGAAGAATTGCAATTGGGGTGAAAAAGAAATAATAATTCCTACTCCTGACGAAGATATCACTTCTTACGTGAAAGGGTTTTTGAATGTGAATACTTACCCTTTCATGTTAGGTCTCCTCGATTCCATTATTATTAACTTCTGTCGTCAATACCAGATAACCCTAGGCCAGGTCCATCCTTCTTTTTAGCGGATCGTTATCCTGATCCGATACTTTGTGAGCAAGATCGAGGGGATGTCGTTCACCCTCTACCATCTTATCCGATTATACCATCCTCGACTTTTTCGAGGAGGGTTAATAAAACTCCAGCGTCGGGCTACCAAGGCTCTGTTCTCGAGCATTGACAAGGATATGGATCGGGGTTGGATGGGCAGGTTCGTTCGAGTGAGGACTTCAGACCTAATTCCGACTGAAAAGATGCCCTTTCCCGAGGAGTGGAATATGAAACGTAAGTGTGATCATGCTGTTACTTCTACTTTGTTCTTTCATTTCTTCTCTTATCGACACTCCTTCTTATGTGATGTAGCGGTTCCCTGGATGCCCGGAGCAGTTTTCGATCTCAAGAACTGGGTACGAGCTCTTGTTTCGACCTCCACAAACGCCGAGCGCTCATGGCGTGATTTGTCAAAGGGTCGGTGGGAGGCCAAAAATCATGGTAAGCCCATTTCTCGTACTCTTTGATAATTCGAACGAGGTGGTTTTCAAAATATTTTATTAAGATTTTCCATATGCAGGTTTGGGTAAAGACGCGGTTTTGAGGCCCTTGTCCAACGAGGAAGAAATTTTGGCCTCTGTCCCAAAGCTGGTGAAGGTAAATAAAAGGAAAAGAGCCTCCGTTCTCGAAGATCCAAAACCGAAGAAGAGGACGGCTCGTAAGCCGAACAAGAATGCCATTTATTTGACCGTGGAATCAGTTCTATGTCTAAGGGATGAAGATGAAGAAGAAAACGATGGGTCCACGCTAGCGGCCTAAACGAAGAGAACTACCGATGCCCCATCGGCAGCTGGATCGATGATGCTTCATGAGGTTCCGCCTCGAACTGAGGATATACCGGAGAAAGATTCGGGTAGAGTCCCCAAATTATCGGAAATCGAAGACGCATCTCATCGGAGCCAACAGGCAGGGGATATGACTGAAGGGGCCCTCGAATCCCTTCGAACCGAAGAGAATGCTCCAGGTGATTCATTTGGGGCAGCAACAATCGAGGATTTGCCTACCTTTTTCGCTTTTTTCGCAGGGGTGATTAGGGAAGCCCAAGCTCTAGGGGTCCTCGATCTAGACAGGCCTCATGATGGAGAGGATCCCTTTCGTGACCTGTTTACCGGTATCGAGGACGTTGCCGGTACTGGTGATGAATCGGACCTTTTTCACGGGGTACGGCAGGCTTTGAATTAGGTAAGCTTTAAAATTATTTTGTCGGTACTACCTTTATGTTTACTTTTCGTTAACTTTGTTTCTTATTTCTTTGTAGGCAGCGGTAGTTCATCGAGAAGTATGTTCTCGATCCCAAAATGAGCTGCATCGATACGAGGCCGACCTACAACGGGCTACTAATGAGAGGAACTCCCTTAGACTTTTCTTAGGACAGAGAGAATAGGAAATAAAAGACCTCCGAGCTGAGTTGGACAAGGGTTATCGAGATCAGACCGATTTGTCTGAGCAGGTAATGATACTTTTGAAAGCCTATGGGCTTGATACCGGAACGATGGCTAACTTTTCGGTCTCACAGCTGCAGCAAAAAATCGAGATGATCGAGAAGATTCGTGAGGAGGTCGATGTGATAAAAGCGGGGTCTTTGTAGTGGAAAGAAGGTATGGACCGCTTTTCTGTAGAGAAAGAAACTGCTCGAGCCCAGTTATCATTGGCCGAAACCCAACTTCAGAGAATGAAGGAAAAAGGCCTGGTTCAAGCAAGAAGAATAGAGGAGCTTGAGGCTCGGTTGGCCTCTGTACTTGCCAAGGACGAATCTGATGCCGAAAAGGCAAAGGTCGATGCGGATGCACTCGTGGCCGTCTATCGGGCCGATGCTGAAGCTGCCCAGGTCCAAGAAAGAGAGGCAGCCGAGTTCGCCGATACTCGAGCACATTGGGTCGCCCAAACTTGCTAAGTGTCGATCCTGAAGGGAAACCCTCGAGAAGATCCATGCTCGTGGTTTCGATCTCGCTGAAGAGATAAAAAAGGTCAAAGAGCTCGAAGCCGATGCTGAAGCTCTAGTTTCCGATGACGATGATGATGATGATGAGAGTAAGAGCGGATCCGAGAATGGGGGGGATCCCGATAAAGAAGAGACCGCTCCTGAGGATGACCAAGAAGTTTAGTCCTTAGTTTTTACGTTGTAATCAACCATGTAGATAATTTTGTATATAGAAACTTTTGTCGACTTGCTTCTGTTTTGTGAAGACTTTATTCATGCCTTATGAATGATTTAAACAACTTAATCAAATTTGGACTTTCGTAGCCTCTATAATCGAGCGAGTGCTTACTCAAACTTGAAGTGACGTAGCCCTTAGGCTTATTAGTTGAGTCAATGATTCGAGCTCGAAGAAATATAGCCCGTAAGTGTAATGGTCGAGTGAGTGCTTGATTGAACTCGAAATGAAAGTAATCCATAGGCTTAGTAGTGAATGATTCGAACTCGAAGTAATGTAGCCCGTAGGCATAATGGTCGAGTGAGTGCTTGCTCGAACTCAAAATAAAAGTAGCCCATAGGCTTAGTAGTTGAGTGAATGATTCGAACTCGAAGTAATGTAGCCCGTAGACGTAATGGTCGAGTGAGTGCTTGCTCGAACTCAAAATAAAAGTAGCTCGTAGGCTTAGTAGTCGAGTGAATGATTCGAACTCGAAGTAATGTAGTCCGTAGGCGTAATGGTCGAGTGAGTGCTTGCTCGAACTCGCAATAAAAGTAGCCCGTAGGCTTAGTAGTCGAGTGAATGATTCAAACTCGAAGTAATATAGCCCGTAGGCATAATGGTCGAGTAAGTACTTGCTCGAACTCAAAATAAAAGTAGCTCGTAGGCTTAGTAGTCGAGTGACAATTTGAAGTTGAAAGGTTTGGCCGTAGTTTGACTTTTAGATATCGAGCTCGGAATTCTATTTTGGGACTTGGAATAGGCCCGTTGTGGTATTTACAACTTGTCTGCAAAATTTGGTGTCGTTTGGAGTTGATTTAATAGGATTCGTACGTTTAGTTGTAACTTTAGAAATTCTTGAACTTTACTTTGAAATTCATGTGTTTTAGTGTTTGATTCGTAGTTTTCGATATTATTTTTGTGTTTTGACCAAGAGAGCGAGTTCGTATAATATTTTTAGACTTGTGTGGACGTTTGCTTTGGAGCTCCGAGGGTTCGGATGAGTTCCGGATATGTATCGGAATTGTTTTGAACTTAAAATGAACAGCTGGTGTGCTGGTGCTCTGATGTCGCAATTGCGAGCACCAGCTTCACAATTGCAAAAATGACAATAGGGGGTCAGTTGTCACAATTGCGAATTCCCCTTCGCAATTGAAAAGGCAGCATGAATTTAGCACTGCTTGCAATTGCGAACAAACGTTCACTTTTGTGATAAAGGCCAGTTCGCAATTGCAAAGCCTTTTGTCATAATTGCGAGGTTGCATGAGGCTGTCTGGGTTCCCAAATGCGAGCCCTGGTCCGCAATTGCGAGGGTTCGCAAAAGCGAACCCTATGTCGCAAATGCGACATTGGCAGCTGGTTAAAGGGCTAGGAGACGGGATTTTTGAACACACTCTGTCATGACCCCAATATCCCTCCGTAGGATGTCGTGACGGCACCTAGTCTCTAAGACTAGATAAGCCTAATACTTATGCATAGATAACCGAAATAATAATTAAAGGCTCAAAATCCAACAACTAGCATAAGGAAAAATCTCCACAACTCAGTATATACATATTAGGCCAAAACCCGGCAAAATACAAGTCGCTCTATGCCAATATCATACTCATCTTTATACAACTGTAACTAGTAAAAAAAAGAAAATATAGAAATAGATAGAAGATGACTCTGAGGCTTGCGGACGCGGGCAGGTGTACCTTGAAGTCTACAAATACGAACTCAGCTCATTGGTGTCGGGATTGATAGGAAGTACCTTGATCTGCACAAAAGATGTGCAGAAGCATAGCATGAGTACACCACAATAGTACCCAGTAAGTGCCAAGCCTAACCTCGGTAGAGTAGTGACGAGATCAGGTCAAGGCCCTACTTGGAATAATAAGAAATAGGACAAAAGATTTAACAATATAATAATAATGAGAAGGAAGTGAAACAAGTAAGTAGTAAACCAAGAGTTAGCTACACAGAATCAAGGCAAATAATACATCACGGAAGGGAACAAAATAACCAAAGACAAGTACAACAAATAGAGGAAGATCAACAAGGGTCACTACCGAGGTACCGCCTCGTAGTCCTAAATCACAGGAATAACTCACAATCTTTCCTTATATCACCGTGAGAGCCTTTACATTTAGTTTTGAAAAATTATTTTCTTGAAATAGAAACCCGCGTTTTAGCCCACTTTATCACACCGCATGACTTCTAGTAGTTCCCCTACTAGCCATGCGTATCAAGCCCACCTTATCTCACCGCATGCGTTTCAACCCCAAAACCTTATACCACCGTATGCGTATCAATATCACAACGTATCACAAATCGCACCTCAAGTGCCCAATATCACAACTTGCCAGAGAAACCAAACAATAACAATATTTTCACAGTAAAGAGCCCATGGCTCAACCACAATGTACACAAGAGTCTCAACAATAACAACCAGAATGAACAACTCAACATAATGGTATTTTACAACTTAACACTTTGCCTCAATGTGGATCACGACCTTTATATCTCAATACCAATTTCAACAACAAGATGTTCCACGATTTAACAACTTCAAGTAAAGAGTTCAACGATCAAATAGTGAATACGGAATAAAGAAAACAAGAACTTCAATTAAACATGTAAGGCAATTCGCATGTAAGAGAATAAGACAAGTAGACATGTGAAAATAGACTAGAGATGATGACTATAACATGTTAAGGTAACTCAATTACAATATGAAAGGAATATACATAGCTAAAACAAATAAATTCCATATTTAGCCCGTGTACACATTCGTCAGCTTGCGTACACGACTTTCACATATCACAATTATCATAACCAACACAAATCCTAAGGGGTAATTCCCCCACACAAGGTTAGGCAAGTCACTTACCTCAAACGACGCTAAATTAATCTACTAGTAGGCCCTTCCCTCAATTATCCAACTCCGAACAACTTGAATCTAGCCAAAACAACTTCATACTATAAATATAAACTATGCAATCTTTGAAATGAATAAAAAAGAAAACCAAAAAGTCAACCTAGGCCCGCACTTCGGAACCTAACAAAAATTATAAAATCCGAATACCCATTCGATAACGAGTCTAACTATACAAGAATTACTCAAATCCGACCTCAAATCGCCTTTCAAATCCTCAAATTTTAGGCTAAGAAGTTTCTACCAGTTTCCCCCAATTTTCCAAATCCAAACACTAAATAAATGACGAAATTATCAATAGATTCATGTAATTTAACCAGAACCGAGTTAGGATTCCTTACCCCAAAGTTTTCCTTGAAGAACCCTCAAAATATCGCCTCTCATCGAGCTCTCTAAGTCCAAAAATGGATTATGAAACAAACCCTCGAATTTTCCCCTTTTCTGCCCAGTGAATTCGCACCTGCGAACCATCTGCCGCACCTGCGGCTCTGCACTTGTGAAATTTCCATTGTAGGTGTGGTCATGACTAAATCCAGCAACCTTAACTTCTACGAACCAGGCCGCATCTGCACATGCGCACCTGCAGCAAATAAGTCGCACCTGCGATCCAGCCCGCACCTGCGCTTCCCTCAATCGCAGAAGTGACCTCGCTTCTGTAGAGACCATTCCGCTTCTGCGACCCCAGCTGGGCAAGGCCAGCTTCGCTTATACAATCCACACCTGCAGCCAATCCCTCTACAGGTGCGATGACACTAGAACTTGGAAACTTCAACAATCCAACAAGTCCAAATATTGATCTGAATTCAATCTGTTTCACCCCTAGACCCCGTCTGAATATACCGACAAGTTCCAGAACACATAACAGAACTATTCGAGGCCAAAAATCACATCAAATAATATCGATTCTATGGATCGCAACCCAAATTCAAGCCTATGAACTATGAACTTACGAATTCTGAAACCAATGCCGATTCATACCAAAACAACTCCAATTGACTTCAAATTTTGCACACAAGTCATAAATGATATGATAGACCTATTCCAACTTTCGGAATCGGGATCCTACCCCGATATCAACAAAGTCAACTCCCAGTCCAACTTTCCAAATCTTCCAAACCTTAATATTTCTAACTTTCGCCAATTCACGCCAAAACGACCTACGAACCTCCAAATCCATATCCAGGCACGCTGCTAAGTCCCAAATCACCATACGGTGCTATTGGAACCGTCAAAACTCCATTCCGGAGTCGTATTCAAAAAATTCAAACTACGGTCAACTCTTTCAACTTAAGACTCTAACTTGCGGACTATGTGTCCTATTTCACTCCGAAACTCACCCGAAACCAAAACCAAACACCCATGGCAAGTCACATAATCATGATACAACTTAGAGGAGTCAATAAATAGGGGATCGGGGCTAAAACGCTCAAAACAACCAGCCGGGTCATTATATCCTCCCCCTCTTAAAACAAACGTTCGTCCTCGAGCAAATATAGAGACATACTTGAAGTGGTGAAAAGATGAGGATAACGGCTACGCATATCATGCTCGGTCTCTCAAGTCGCCTCCTCGACTGGCTGACCCCTTCACTGAACCTTCACGGAAGCAATGTTCTTTGACCTCAACTTTCAAACCTGCCTATCCAAAATGGCCACAGACTCCTCTACATAAGACAAATCTTTGTCCAACTGGACTGAGCTGAAATCCAACACATGATACAGATCACCGTGATACTTTCGGAGCATGAAAACATGGAATACTGGATGAACTGCAGCTAGACTAGGTGGCAGTGCAAGCTTGTAGGCCACCTATCCAATCCTCTCAAGAATCTCAAAAGGTCCGATATACCTAGGGCTCAACTTGTCCTTCTTCTCGAACTTCATAACACCCTTCATGGGCGAAACTCGGAGCAAGATACGCTCCCCAACCATGAATGCAACATCGCGAACTTGCCGACCCATATAACTCTTCTGTCTAGATTGGGCTGAACGAAGTCGATCTTGAATCAATTTAACCTTTTTCCAAAGCATCCTAAACCAAGTCTGTACCCAATAGCCTAGCCTCGCCCGGCTCAAACCAACCCACCGAATACCGATACCGCCTCCCATACAAAGCCTCATATAGAGCCATCTAAATTCTCGACTGATAGCTGTTGTTGTAGGCAAACTCCTCAAGCGGCAAGAACTTATCCCAAGAACCCCGAAACTCCATCACACATGCACAAAGCATATCCTCCAATATCTGAATAGTGCGCTCGGACTGTCCGTCCGTATGAGGGTGGAATATTGTACTCAACTCAACCCCCATGCCTAACTCACACTGTATAGACCTACAGAACTGCGATGTAAACTGCGTACCCTGGTCAGAGATGATGGATACCGGCACGCCATGAAGTAGGACAATCTGGAAAATATAAATCTAAGCTAGTTGCTCTGAAGAATAAGTAGTCACCACTGGAATGAAATGAGCCGACTTGGTAAACCTATCCATAATCACCCATATAGCATCAAACTTCCTCTGAGTTCGTGGGATCCCAACAACAAAATCCATAGTAATTCGCTCCGATTTCCACTCTAGAATCTTTAGCCTCTAAAGCAATCTACCTGGCCACTGATGCTCATACTTCACGTGTTGATAATTTAGGCACCAAGCTACATACTCCACTTTGTCCTTCTTTATTCTCCTCCACCAATAGTGCTGCCTCAAGTCCTGATACATCTTTGCGGCGCCCAAATAAATGATGTACCGCAAACTGTGGGCCTCCTGAAGAATCAACTCACGTAAACCATCTACATTGGGTACACATAGCCTGCCCTGCATCCGTAACGCATTGTCATCCCCAATAGTGACCTCCTTGGCATCGCCGTGCTGAACCGTGTCCTCGAGGACAAGGAAATGGGGGTCGTCATACTGACGTTCCCTAATATGATTATAAAGAGAATACCGAGAAATCACACAAGCCAAAACTAGACTCGGCTCTGAAATATCCAATCTAACAAACTGGTTGGCAAAGGCCTAAACATACAATGCTAATGTCCTCTCTATTGCCGGTAGATATGCTAAACTGCCCAAGCTCTCGGCCTTGCGACTCAAGGCATCAACCACCATATTGGCCTTCTCAGGATGATATAGAATGGTGATATCATAATCCTTAAGCAACTCTAACCACCTCCGCTGCCGCAAGTTAAGATCCTTCTGTTTGAACAGATGCTGTAGACTTCGGTGGTCGGTATAGACCTCACAAGGGACACCATACAAACAGTGCCACCAAATCTTCAAGGCATGAACAATAGCTGCTAACTCAAGATCGTGGACAAGATAGTTCTTCTCATGCACCTTCAGCTATCTAGACGCATAGGCAATCACCCTACCGTCCTGTATTAACACCACACCGAGACCAATATGCGATGCATCATAGTACACAGTATAAGACCCCAAACCCATAGGTAACACTAATACTGGGGCTGTAGTCAAGGCAGTCTTGAGCTTTTGAAAGCTCTCCTCACACCCTCAGTCCACCTGAACGGAGCTTCTGGGTCAATCTGTTCATAGGTACGATAATAGATAAGAAACCCTCTACGAATCTACGATAATACCTTGCCAAACCAAGAAAAGTCCGAACACCGTAGCTGAAGATAGTCTAAGCCAACTCTGCACTGCTTCAATCTTCTTCGGATATACCTTAATCCCCTCACTCGACACTACATGACCCAAAAATGCCACCAAATCAAGCTAGAATTCACACTTTGAAAATTTTGCATACAACTTCTTTTCTCTCAAGGTCTGGAGCACGGTCCTCAGGTGCTGCTCATGATCCTCCCAGCTCCGGGAGTACACCAAGATGTCATCAATAATCATAATGAATAATGAGTCAAGATAGGGCTGAAATACACTGTTCATCAAGTGCATGAATACTGCTGGGGCATTGGTCAGCCCAAAAGACATCACAAGGAACTTGTAATGACCATACCAAGTCCTAAAGGCAGTCTACGGGATATCGGGCTCCCGAATCTTCAACTGATGATAGCCTGACCGCAAATCAATCTTTGAGAACACTCTGGCACCCTGTAGATGATCAAATAGGTCATCAATGAGTGGCAATGGATATATGTTCTTCACCGTAACCTTGTTCAATTAGCGATAATCAATACACATGCGCATCGAACCATTCTTGTTCTTTACAAACAAGACCAGAATACCCCAAGGTGATACACTGGGACGAATGAAACCCTGATCAAGCAACTCCTGTAACTGCCTCCTTAACTCCTTCAATTCTGCTGGGACCATACGATATGGTGGAATAGAAATGGTCTGAGTAACCGGTAATAAGTCAATACCAAAATCGATATCCCTATCGGGCGGCATGCCCAAAAATCTATCGAAAATACATATGGATAATCCTGCACTACCGGAACTGACTCAACGATAGGAGTATCAATACTAACATCTCTCACATATGCTAGATACGCATCACATCCTTTCCCAACCATCTGTTGCGCCTTAAGGAAAGACACCACCCTGCTAGGAATATAATCTAAAGTACCTTTCCACTCCAACTGCGACAAACTTGTCATAGCCAACGTCACCATCTTGGTGTGAAAATCAAGGATAGCATGATAGGGAGACAACCAGTCCATGCCCAAAATAACATCATAATCTACCATACTGAGCAACAATAGATCGGCTCTGGTCTCAAAACCACTAAGAACAACTAAACACGAGCGATACACATGCTCAACAATAATGGAATCTCCCACAGGCATGGACACATAGACAGGAGAACTCAAAGAATCATGGGATATACCCAAATACAGAGCAAAATAAGATGATACATAGTAATAAGTGGAGCATGGATCAAATAAGACTGATGCATCTCTATGACAAACCAGAACAATACCTGTCATAACTAAGTCGGATGCAACCGCCTACGTCCTAGTAGGAAAGCATAATATCTGGCCTGGCCTCCCCCTCTAGGGAGACCTCTACCTGCCCGACCTCCACCCCTAGCTGGCTGTGCAGGTAGAGTGGCAACTGGTGCGGTAACCATGGCCTGAGAAGCATGACGGCCCTGTGTAATACGTGGGGCCTGAGTAGTCTGTGGAGGTGCACCCCTCTTGAGTCTGGGGCAGTCCCTCACCCTATGACGAGTGTCACCATACTCAAAACAAGCTCTCGGAGGACATGGCTACTAGAACTGGCTCGGGCCTGATCGGCTGGACTAACCGCTGAAAGCACCCCGTGCAGGAGGTGGACTAGACAATGACGGTGCATAATGGGGAACGTGAGGCCTGGGAGTACCGCTGGAAGCTGGAAGTGCTGAATGAACAAAGCGGATCACATAGCCCCTACCATGACGGGATGCAACTGGGGCACGTGCACCACTATATGTGTCAGAATCTCGAGGCCTCTTGGCCTCCCTCTCATCTCTCTCCCGAGCCTACATACCCTCCAAAATCCTAGCGATATCCACTACCTGCTGGTATGGGATGTCCACCTCCAAATCTTGAGCCATGCTGAATCTGATGCTAGGGTTGAGCCCCTCGATAAATCGACAAACTCGCTCTCTAACAGTAGCAACCAAGGCTGGTGCATGCCTGGACAAATCACTAAACCGGACTGCATACTCCAATACGGTCACAGCACTCTGACACAACTGCTCAAACTCTGCGCGCCAGGCATCCCTAAGACTTTGGGAACAAACTCCCTCATGAACATCTCTGAGAACGGATCCTAGGTGAGTAAAGCTACCTCGGCCGGACTACCCAACTCATACTCTCGCCACCATTGATAAGCCGCTCCCTTAAGCTAGAACATAGTGAAATCAACCCCACTCAACTCCACAATATCCATAGTACGGAGGATATGATGGCACTCCTCAAGAAAACCATGGGCATCCTCTGAAGCCAACCTGCTGAAGGTAGGAGGGTGGTACTTCTTGTACCTTTCGAGCCTGAGCTGCTCCCCCTCAGAAGCTGTTGCCTTAACTTCGGGCTGAATTGGGATAACCAGCTACACTGGTATGACCTCTAGGACTTGGTCGACCTGGACCTTCTGCTCTGGGGTACGGGCGGTGGGAGTATATGCTCCTCTCCCGGCCTGAGATGTGGCAGGAGCAAGTGGAATCAACCCCGCCTGAGCCAAAATGCCGAACATGCTCAGAAACTACGCGAGAGTCTCCTGAAGTGCAGGGGTAGTAACAGGCATCTCAGGTACCTGCTCTCCAACTGGAGCTACTGGTGGCTCCTCTGTAGCAGCTCGGGCAGGTTCTCTGGCTGCACCACGTGCCTGTCCTCGGCCTTTGTCCCAGCCCCGGCCTCTCAGGCTCTAGCAGGGGGCGCGAGTGTCTGATCATCAGATCAAGCTGTGCGTGTCCTCACCATCTGTGAGAGATTATAAAGACAAAGATTTAGAACTTCGAAGTCAACAAATTCGCACGATAAGGTATCAAAGAAGTAAAACTTTTCCTAACAGTTCCATAGCCTCCCGAAGATAAGTACAGATGACTCCGTACCGATCCGCGAGACTCTACTAAAGTTGCTTGTGAATCATAACACCTATGAACCTAGAGCTCTAATACCAACTTGTCACAACCCCAATTTCCCACCGTAGGATGTCGTGACGACACCTATTCTCTAAGACTAGGTAAGCCAAACACTTATGCAAAGATAACCAAAATAATAATAAAAGGCTCAAAATCCAACAACTAGCATAAGGAAAAATTTCTACAACTCAGTATATACATATTTTCCCAAAACCAAGTGAAATACAAGTCATAAGCTCTATGCCAATATCAAAGTCATCCCTATAAAACTGTATCTAGTAAAGAAAGAAAATATAGAAATGGATAGAAGGTAACTCTGAGGCCTACAGACGTGGGCATGTGTACCTTGAAGTTTCAAATGCAAACTCAGCTCACTAGGGTCGGGACTGATAGGAAGTACCTGGATCTGCACAAAAGATGTGCAGAAGTGTAGCATGCGTACACCACAACGATACCTAGTAAGTGTCAAGCCTAACCTCGGTAGACTAGTGACGATGTAAGGTCAAGGCCCTACTGGAAATAACAAGAAACAGGACAAACGATTTAATAATATAATAATAATGACAGGGAAGTGAAACAACTAAGGAGTAAACCAAGAGTTAGCTACACAGAAGCAAGGCAAATAATACATCACGGAAGGGAACAAAACAACCAAATACAAGTACAACAAATAGAGGAATATCAACAAGGGTCACCACCGAGGTACCGCCTCGTAGTCCCAAATAACAGGAATAACTCACAATCTTTCCTTATATTATCGCAGGAGCCTTTAAATTTAGTTTTAAAAAATCATTTTCTCGAAATAGCATCCCACATTTCAACCCACCTCTTCACACCGCATGACTTCTAGTAGTTCCCCTACTAGCCACGCGTATCAAGCCCATGTTATCTTACCGCATGCGTTTCAACCCCAAAACCTTATACCACCGTATGCGTATCAATATCACAACGTAACACAAATGGCACTTCAAGTGCCCAATATCACAACTTGCCATAGAAACCAAACAATAACAATATTTTCACAGTAAAGAGCCCATGCCTCAACCACAATGTACACAAGATTCTTAACAATAACAACTGGAATGAACAACTCAGCAGAATGGTATTTCATAACTTAACACTTTGCCTCAATGTGGATCACGACCTTTATATCTCAATACCAATTTTAACAACAAGATGTTCCACGATTTAACAACTTCAAGTAAAGAGTTCAACGATCAAATAGTGAATACGGGATAAAGGAAATAAGAACTTCGATTAAACATGTAAGGCGATTAGCATGTAAGAGAATAATACAAGTAGACATGTGAAAATAAACTAGAGATGATGACTATAACATGTAAAGGTAACTCAATTACGACATGAAATGAATTTACATAGCTAAAATCGGTAAATTCCACATTTAGCCCGTGTACACACTCGTCACCTTGCGTACACGACTTTCACATATCACAATTATCACAACCAACACAAATCCTAAGGGGTAATTCCCTCACACAAGGTTAGGCAAGTCACTTACCTCAATTCACGCTAAATCAATCCACTAGTAGGCCCTTCCCTCGATTATCAAACTCCGAATGACTCGAATATAGCCAAAACAACTTCATACTATAAACATAAACTATAGGAAGCTAAAACAAACAATGAAATTACGATCTTTGCAAAGAATTAAAAAGTCAACCAGGGCCCACGCTTCGAAACCCGACCAAATTATAAAATCCGAACACCCATTCGATAACGAGTCTAACTATACAAGAATTACTCAAATCCGACCTCAAATCGCCTTTCAAATCCTCAAATTTTAGGCTAAGAAGTTTCTACCAGTTTCCCCCAATTTTCCAAATCCAAACACTAAATAAATGACGAAATTATCAATAGATTCATGTAATTTAACCAGAACCGAGTTAGGATTCCTTACCCCAAAGTTTTCCTTGAAGAACCCTCAAAATATCACCTCCCATCGAGCTCTCTAAGTCCAAAAATGGATTATTGAAACAAACCCTCAAATTTTCCCCTTTTCTGCCCAGCGAATTCGCACCTGCGAACCATCTGCCCCATTTGCGGCTCCGCACCTACGGAATTTCTATCGCAGGTGAAGTTATGACTTAGCCTAGCAACATCCGCTTCTGCGAGAACCAGGCCACATCTGCGCATATGCATCTGCGGCGAATAAGTCGCACCTGCGATCCAGCCCGCGCCTGCGCTTCCCTCCATCGCAGAAGCGACCTCGCTTATGCGGAGACCATTCCACTTCTGTGACCCCAGCTGGGCAAGGCCAGCTTCGCTTCTGCGATACACACCTCGCTTTTGCGAGTCCGCACCTTCGACCAATCCCTCTGCAGGTGTGATGACACCAGAAGCTGGAAACTTCAGCAATCCAACAAGTCCAAATATTGATCTGAATTCAATCCGTTTCACCCCCGAGCCCCCGGGACCCCGTCCGAATATACAGACAAGTTCCAAAATACATAATGGACATACTCGAGGCTAAAAATCACATCAAACAACATTGATTCTATGAATCGCAACCCAAATGCAAGCCTATGAACTATGAACTTTTGAATTTCGAAACCAATGCCGATTCATACCAAAATAACTCCGATTGACTTAAAATTTTGTACACAAGTCATAAACGACATTACAAACTTATTCCAACTTCCGAAATCGGTATCTAACTCCGATATCAACAAAGTCAACTCCTAGTCAAACTTTATAAATCTTCCAAACCTTAATTTTTCTAACTTTCGGCAATTCACGCCGAAACGATCTACGTACCTCCAAGTCTATATTCGGGCATGCTACTAAGTCCAAAATCATCATACATAGCTATTGAAACTATCAACACTCCATTCCGAAGTCATCTTCACAAAATTCAAACTACAGTCAACTCTTTCAACTTAAAACTCCAACTTAGGGACTATGTGTCCAATTTCACTCCGAAACTCATACGAAACCGAAACCAAACACCCACGGAAAGTCATAGAATCATGATGCAACTTAGAGGTGGAAATAAATAGGGATCAGGGCTAAAACACTCTAAACAACCGTCCGGGTCGTTACACACTCTCTCATTTTTGAACCCTAGACTCGGTAGGAGGCGATTTGGAGAGGTGATTTTCACATACGAACCTTTGGTAAGTGATTCTAATCTATTTCTAATCATATTACATCAACATATCATAGACTTTAACATCAAAAGCATGTGAATCAAAGTGAAAATTTGTCAAACTTTGTTAAGTTTTTGAAAAATAAGAAATTGAGTTTTGAGAGTAGATTTGAACTCGGATTTTGAAACTAATCACATACATGAACTCGCAAAGTCATGGATAGTCGAAATCTACCATTTAACCCGGGTTTTGACCAGGCGGGCCCCGAATTAACTTTTGTTGACCTTTTGAAAAAAATATAAAGATCTTAGTTTATATATTATAATTGATTTTCCTGGCTTTGTTTGATGATATTAAGTTGATTTTGGTTTAGATTTAAGCCATGTGGAGGCGAATTTTAAAGGAAAAGCTATTTCCGAGTGTTGAATTGACCTAGTTGAGGTAAGTGTCTTGCCTAACTTCGTGTGGGGGAACTACCCCTTAGGCTTTGGTATTGATTGTGTCTTTTGTGCTATGTAAAATCTGTGTACGTAAGGTGACGAGTGGCTACACGGGTTGTACGTGGTATTTTACCGGATTAAGCTACTTAGACTATTTCCATGCTTTAATTGAAATGCCATATCGTGTTCTAAATTCTCATATTAAATCTATCCTTAATTGTGTTAGTCTATCCTTACATGCCTTAATTGATTTGTTTAGCACTTGTTCTACATCATAATTGATAAATTGTTCTCATGTCTTAGTTGAACTTGTTACCTCTATTATTGTTACATGGTTCTCTTTCATTGTTGATTATTATTACTTGAAGCTATTGTTCATGTTATCTCTTTCATTGTGATTATCATTACTTGAGGCTATTGTTCATGTTATCTCTTTCATTGTTGATTATCATTACTTGAAGTTATTGTTCATGTTATCTACTTCTTTGTTGATTTCCATTTATTGAAATCATTGCTACACATTATCTCTTTCATTGTGCGTTATTCTTATCTAATATCGTGGTTATACATTATCTCTCTCATTGTTGAGTTATTTATTGTTGAAGTTGTGAAAGCCGTTATCACGTTGAGGCAAAATTGTCATTGTTGAAACATCTTCTTGTTGAGCATTTTACATTCATTGTCGTAGTTGATATTCTTGTACACATTGTGGTAGAGCCGTGGGCTATTGTTTTGGAAATATTGATATTGTTGATTGTTGGCAAGTTGTGATATATGGGCACTTGTGGTACGAGTTGTTATTGTGATGTGATATTGACGCGCATGTGGCAGTATAAGGCTTGGGGTCCATGTGCATGCGACAGTATAATGTGGGACTTATGTGTATGTTGCTTGTAGGGAAACTACGTGAAGCCACGCGGAGTCATAAGGTGGGCTAAAGTGCATGTAGTTATTTTGGAAAAACTGTTTTCAAAACCTATTTCAAATGTAAGGCTCACGCGGCAGTATAAGGAAAGATTGTGATTGAGATTGTGAATTATGAATACGAGGCGGTACCTCGGTTGTGATTCTTGATTTATAAGAGGCAGTACCTCAGTGGTGATTCTTATTGTACATGAGGCGGTACCTCGTTGTGTTATTTTGATATTTATATCTTGTTGCAAAGAGGTTTGGCGGGAATGTTTCTTGTCGCTCTGTTCTTCCTTGTTCTAGCAGTTGTTGCCCGTATAAGATTTGTTGGCTCTCTCCAGTTGCTTCTTTTATGTTGTTTCCATGTTAAACATTCGATATTAGTTCATGATATTATCTTGTTTCGTATCAGTTATTTCTTCGCTTTCCATTATTTACTCTTATTACATTTTTATACTGTTTATTTATATCCTAGTAGGTGTCTTGACCTGGCCTCGTCACTACTTTACTGAGGTTAGGCTTGATTCTTACTGGGTACTGTTGTGGTGTACTCATACTACGCTTCTGCATATTTTTGCGTAGATCCAGGTACGTCTGCTCGTGCCGGTCGTTAGAGATCATCTGTTAGCTGCTTTACAGAGACTTCAAGTATGCCTGCTCGGCGTCCACAAGCCTCGGAGTCACCTTTTCTTATACTTATTTACTATTGTATTTCTTTCAGACAGTGATGTAGTAGTTACTCTAGTTTTACTCTATAGAGCTTATGACTCAATTTCACCGTTTTGGGGGGGTATACTTCTAACGACCCAACCTGTCGTTTTGAGCATTTGAATTTTGTTCAACTGTTTAAAGTCTTAAGTAGCTTCATATGATGTATTATGACTTGTGTGAATGGTTTTGGTTTTCTGGTGATCCGGGATTGATTTGGAAGAATGATTTTCAACTTGAAAGCTTTAAGTTGGAAGAGTTGACCAGGTTTAACTTTTGTGTATTTGACCCCGGATTAGAGTTTTTATGATTCCGTTAGATCCGGATGGTGATTTTGGACTTAGGCATATGCTCGGATTTGCTTTCAGATGTTTCTAGAAGGTTTCGGCACTAATTGGCGAAAGTTGGCAATTTGAAGGTTTGGTATGTTCATAAGTTTGACCAGAAGTTGTCTTTGATGATATCGGGTTCAGATTGTGGTTCCAAGAATTAGAATAGCTTCGTTATGTCATTTGGGACTTGTGTACAAAATTTGAGGTCATTCTGAGTTGATTTGATATGGTTCGGCACGGGTTTTGAAAGTTGAAAGTTCAAAACTTCATTAAGTTTGATTTGAGGTGCGATTCGTGGTTTTATTATTGTTATGCGTGATTTGAGGCCTCGAGTAAGTCCGTATTATATTATTGGACTTGTTGGTATATTCGGACAGGGTCCCAAGGGGATCGGGTGAGTTTCAGATAGGTTTGGATTGTGTTGCGCTCGTTTTTTATGTTTCGAGGTCGTTTCTTCAAGCATAAATGGTACCACATTAAGCAAATGAGCTTCAATTTTTGGTTTGATTGAATCATTAGATCCGTATCATAATTTTGGAACTATATCAACTGAAATCATCAAGTTTCGACATCGTAAGAGGAATTTATGGCTATTTTACTAAGAATTGAGTTGCTAGCTTTTTCAAATTAATTACGAAGTTGCCACTGTATTCGTATTTAAAAATCTGCACTATTTTCAAATATTGAAACCAACATATTTCCTTCATTATAAGGTCAAATGGAGTGATTCAAAAGCCTAACTTGACTGGAATTTTACGAGAAATCCATTGGAGGCATCAAAAAGTGAATTTCAGGATCGTTTGGCATAAGAAACGAGGCAGAACAGCTGGGCATTTTTGGCTATTAATGTTGTTGGAGTTTTTCTCATCTTGAAAGTTTGGGATTGGGAGAATTCAAGGATGTTATTTATGTTTCTTCCATGGGATAAGATCTAAACCATAACCTAAGTATTTTTCTTTGATTCATTCCCTTGGTTTAAGCTATAATCCATAATTTTAATTAAAAACCCATTTAATTCTTTAAATCAAGACCTAGGGTTATGTCCTAGCTTTTAAAAAGTGAAAATGAGTTAGAGAAATTTATTTCTTGATTCCTTTTGGGGTTTTGTTCTCTTATATTAGGAGAACAATATACTCGAATTTGGCGAGTTTTGGAGGAGTATTTCGGGAGTTATGAGACCCAACTAGTGTGGGTTGGACTCTTTGGTTATGAACACCCAAGAGCGATGTTTTGGCGAATTGGTTGAGGTATCGGACTCCGATTGAGTCGATTTTTGTTCGTGTGAGCTTGTATTGGTTCGGGCTTCACTCGGATAAGCTTGGATTTGGAATCCAAAGCGAGCTCGTCATTGACTTTTATTGATATTTTGGTTGACTTTGGGCTTTTGATTAAAGATTCGACCTTTATCGATTTTTTTATTTATTTTGGCATTATTTGATGTTCTTGAGTTGCTTTTGGCTAGTTTCGAGCCGTTCAGAGGTCGGTACGCGTGTGATGGCATTTTTAGAGTATTATTTGGCTTGCTCAGTATTGGATTCGCCTTGTTCGAGGTAAGTAAAACTTCTAAACTTGGTGCTGAGGGTATGAACCCCTGAAATGCGTGTTATGTGGTTGGTGTTGAGGTGACGCACATGCTAGGTGATGGGCGTACACCGCAAAATTTTTAACTCGGTTGGTTCTATGGTATTGTGTAGTAATCTAATCTTGTTTCCATCCATAAAATTCCTACGTGTTAGAGTAATTGAGTTGTGATCCATGTTAGAAATATTGTTTAGGCTATATACTTATTCTGTTAGGACCCACTGAGGTCATTTCTATTGTTGAGTTATTTGCTTAAATTATAATTATATACTCAATCATATTCATTCTTTTGCATATCATTTCTTAGTCTCTGTTGTCATTTGATGTCACATCATTTTATCATTGTTTGGGCTGATTGGCATGAGATTTATGATCTCGATAGACTAGAGAGATTGATGACTGAGTTGGGTCCTGAGGGCCGGATTGTGAGTGATATTTATGGGATCGGGCTGCACACCGCAACAAGTTTTATTGATTCATGATGGGATCGGACTGCACTCCATATCAGATTTTATTAATTCATGATGGGATCAGATTGCACGTTATAACAGGTTTTATTGAATTATGATGGGATCAGGGCTGCATGCCGTTGCAGGTTTTATTGATTCATGATGGGATCGGGCTACACGCTGCATGCTGCAGCAGGCCATGTTGGCTTATATTAGCGCTTGGGCAGGATCCATCCCTCCGGAGTCTGACATACCAGCAATGAGCGTAGGTATCGAGTGCAGTGTGCCGAGTGATTGTGTGTACCAAGTGATTGAGTGTGAGACAATGAGATTGAGCACTCTGAGAGTTTGAGTACATGAGTTCATCACTATGATGCATTACATTTGACATGTATACTTGGCATATAGGCATAGAGATGCATTTCCTCATGCTAAACAATATTGTGACATTCATGGCTTCACATACACATTGAGATGTAGGCATAGAGATGTAATTTCCTCATGCTATTTGAGAATGAAATATCTTATCTGTTGTTGAAAGTTTTTGGGAAAAATCATAGTTTTCTTATTTACTCATAATTTGGTGATTTCGGTGAAAGATTTAGGTTTTACTGTTATAACTGAAAAGCATGCCTATTTTTTCGTAACCGTGAATGAGCTGAGCATCATATCTTTGAGTTGTTACTTGTGATGCTTTTATTATATTGTTATGAGCTATTCTTGGCTATTGGTGTTGGACTCTAACCGTTGTCTAAGCTCGTTACTGCTTTCAACCTAAGGTTAAGTTTGTTACTTATTGAGTACATGGGGTCGGTTGTACTCATACTACACTTCTGCACCTTGCGTGCAGATTTTGGAGCTGATATTGCTGTGAGTGGCGGGAGCTGGCATTGAAGATGTACCTGCGTTCCGGTCATAACTGCCTCTTGTTCTTGGTAGCTTTAGATTTATAAATCTATTCATGTACGTTTCGAACAGATGGTGTATTTATTTCATACCAGCTTTGTAAACTCTAAGTCTTAGAAGCTCATAATTTGTACTACCAATCATTCAAAAATTATATAAAATTCAGTTATTTCAATTTTGACTCTTATCATTATCATTATATTGTGGTTTATTGTTAATTGGCTTACCTAGCAGGTTGATTTAGGTGCCATCACGACTAGTTAAATTTTGGATCGTGATAGTACTGTTGTTGATCCGTTTTCAAAAGTTTATATCAGTTATTCAACCTTTTTTTATGTATTCTGTTAATTATTTCTGTCAGGTTATTATTAACTGTTAGGCTTACCTAGTCGTAGAGACTAGGTGCCATCATGATATCCTACGGAGAAAAATTGTGTTAGTGACACAAACCAAACTTTAAATGAAAGAACACGCCTATTGAAGGTAAGGTATAACCGTCTTTCTTTTAGTTATCTTTCAATAATTATATTAACTTAGAATGTGCATTTAATTGATGCAGTCTAAAGCGATACCTCAGTATGTATAAGACCCCAATCTACGTAATGAATTTGTCATGGTCGCTAATTCTAGCTTCAAAGAGCAAGACCAAAAAATTTCAAGCCAGGCTAATCAGACAACACAACAATCCAATCAGTATACTCACACAACTCAATAACCAAGTCATCAGCCCACCCAGTACACTTAAACATCATGGTCCCTAATTCTATCTTCAAAGAGCAAGACCAAAAAATGCCAAGTCAGGCTAATCAGACAACACAACAATCCAGTCAGTATACTCACACAACTCAATAACCAAGTCATTAGTCCAGCTAGTGCACTCAAACAACTCAGCAGCCAAGTTGGCAATCAAGCCAGCACTCAGACAACCCAGCAGCCAAGTCAGCAATCAAACCATGACACTCAGATAAATCAGCAACCAAGTCAGGCTACTCAGGCCATAAGAAGGCTTATTCAAGCAGACTTTGGGGCAGAAGCTAACCCAATATTGAGGCCGAAGGTTGTCTCTGACATCAAAGCAAAACTGCAGCATAAGAATCAATAATAAAATACTGAGACTAGAAAAATACAATTGACATGCAACATCTAAACTACTGAGTGTGAAAGAGAGAAAAGTTATAAGCTAGAAGAGGTAATGGGAAGTAGTGTAACAGATTTGTGAAAAGTATGTCGATGAATGTAATAGACCTTTTTTTTGCAAGATTGATTGTGTAATATCTTGATGATTCTCGTTTTTTAGACAAGTAAATATTATGACAGTGGTACAAATTTTGGATTACACATGCCTAATAGCAATATTTTGTTGAGCTTAAATCCAGAAAAAAAATTATGTTTATAACTTTATGATTGGTAATGTTCTTAAATTTATAAGTAATATTCTATTCTTAATTTATGCCAAAATTATTACTATTTCATTATTATTGTTGTTTCCACTGTAAGCAAGTTTATATATCACTTAAACTTTCAACAAAAACCTTCATTTCATACAACTAAATAATCATTGTAACTGCAGTATCACAAAATACCCCAGTAATTATATAATTCCAGAACAAAAATTACCAAAAAATATACCAACAAAAACTACAAAATATTAACATAAATTAACCAAACTACACTACCTCATCTTACAAACTAGCACCAATACAAAGACAACCTAAGAAATAATAATAAGTCACTTCAGCATTTGTAATTTATCCTCCATCCAAGCTACATTCTCTAAGTTGGCTGAATTAATATCCTCCATTTCATACGAATGATTATTTTTATTTTTTTTCTTTCAATAGAAATAATTTCCTCCAAGTTAGCCACATCTTCTTCTGATAATTCCTTTCAACTTCTACAGAATTCAGTGAAGTCTTCAAGTTGTTGAGTATCATTATCACATGCGATGACATTTTTTCATCACGTTATTCCCACAAATCACATGAAGTTTCCTCGTCAAATTAAGAGACTTTATAGAATCTACGCCCTCCATTTAGAGGATTCTTAGCCACAAAAAAATTTGCAATCAAATTACAACCTCAACGACACCTTTGTTTACCAGAAGAAATAAAATTTTCAGACAAGGTGGATTTTTGTTAGTCAATAAAGGCATACATTTTACATACAAAAATAAGCTTCGAAAGAAAAAGACCAGTAATTAATTAATTGAAAAGAAATATTTTAGGGCAGAAGCTGATATGAGCTTACCAGATAGCATAGACCCTAATTCGGAGAACATGACATCTAAAAAGGATGTGAGCTTAATATTTGTTACACCCCATATTTTTGTACATAAAAGTACGTCGTAAGTCGGTTGATGTAAGCTCCGAAGGAATGAAATCACTCTACAAGGATAAGGAAGGTTTATCGAAGTCTTAAGTAAGTTAAGTTGAATGAGACTTGGAAAAAAATAAATGAGATAATGGATACATAAAATATGGCTGCTTGCTTGCCGTGATACTTGTTGAGCTACTTGCTTACTCGTCCTACTATCTTGAGCTATTTAATACATGTCGTGACTATTAAATGAGGGTAAGATATGTGTCTAAGTGAATAAGGGCAGCATGTGACACCTATTAATTAACCAAGCAGGTGACAAGTAGGTGCGTCACTTACTTGCTAAAAGGGAAGGCCCAAATTAGTCCACCTAAATGGACATGTGTAGGTTACCCAAGAGGGCCCTTTTAGGGGCTGAATCAAGTCACATATCCTCATAATATCCAAATCGGAGGGCCGCGATGGGCACCCGGTGCCTTACTCAACCAAGTACCAACGTAACATATCTTTCTTATCACACCATCATAGGTAAATGGGCCAGAAGGGCCATCATGAGATAACTGAAATAAAACATAAGGGAATACTAGACATAGGACGACCCAACATGATATAGAAATTTATACACGTGACATACCGGCCTATAAGGCCGAAATGATCATTTGTACACTCAAAACATAGGATGATAAAGCCAAACAAGTATTCATATATAAGACATCTGTCTACAAGCCTCTAAGAGTACATAAACGTCATAAAGGTCGGGACAGGGCCCCGCCATACCAATCAATACTTGTCCAAATCATACTAACCAAATAAGCAACTCCGGAGCAAATAGAGCGCACCAACACCTTCTGCTGAGCTGATAGCCTACTTGGAGGACTCTCAACCTGTCTATCGAGACCTGCGGGCATGAAACACAGCATTCCCAGGCAAAAGAGACGTTAGTACAAATAAAGTACCGAGTATGTAAGGCATGAAAGAAATATGGTGTAAAGAACTCAACATGTAAGTATGAATATCTCTGTGAATCATGAAACATTTATAATGTCATGCATATGCGTGTAAATGTCATACCATGAATAGGTATATGAGTATATAACATCATCAATCCTCTGAGGGCATCCCATCATATCATCCCGGCCTCTATGGGCGAAATCATCAATATATACCAGCTGATCAGGTGGTGTTGCGTATATAATGCTGTAATCGTTTCCCATATCCCATATGCATATAATATATGCGTATATAATGCTAAGTAATGTAGCCCGTAGGTGTAATGGTCGAGTGAGTGCTTTATCAAACTCGAAATAAAAGTAGCCCGTAGGATTAATAGTCGAGTGAATGATTCAAACTCGAAGTAATGTATCCCGTAGGCGTAATGGTCGAGTGAGTGATTGCTCGAACTCGAAATAAAAGTAGCCCGTAGGCTTAGTAGTAGAGTGAATGATACGAACTTAAAGTAATGTAGCCCGTAGGCGTAATGGTCGAGTGAGTGTTTGCTCGAACTCACAATAAAAGTAGCCCGTAGGCTTAGTAGTCGAGTGAATGATTCGAACTCGAAGTAATGTAGTCCGTAGGCATAATGGTCGAGTGAGTGCATGCTCGAACTCGAAATAAAAGTAGCCTGTAGGCTAAGTAGTCGAGTGAATGATTCGAATTCAAGGTATTGTAGCCCGTAGGCGTAATGGTTGAGTGAGTTCTTGCTCGAACTCGAAATAAAAGTAGCCCGTAGGCTTAGTAGTCGAGTGAATGATTCGAACTCGAAGTAATGTAGCCCGTAGGCGTAATGGTCGAGTGAGTGCTTGCTCGAACTAGAAATAAAAGTAGCTCAAAGGCTTAGTAGTCGAGTGAATGATTCGAACTCGAAGTAATGTATCTCGTAGGCATAATGGTCGAGTGAGTATTTGCTCGAACTCGCAATAAAAGTAGCCCGTAGGCTTAGTAGTCAAGTGAATGATTCGAACTCGAAGTAATGTAGCCCGTAGGCGTAATGGTCGAATGAGTGCTTTCTCAAACTCAAAACAAAAGTAGCCCGTAGGCTTAGTAGTTGAGTGAATGATTCGAACTCGAAGTAATGTAGCCCGTAGGCGTAATGGTCGAGTGAGTGCTTGCTCGAACTTGAAATAAAAGTAGCCCGTATGCTTAGTAGTCGAGTGAATGATTCGAACTCGAAGTAATGTAGTCCGTAGGCGTAATGGTCGAGTGAGAGCTTGCTCGAACTCGAAATAAAAGTAGCCCGTAGGCTTAGTAGTCGAGTGAATGATTCGAACTCGAAGTAATGTAGCCCGTAGGCGTAATGGTCGAGTGAGTGCTTGCTCGAACTCGAAATAAAAGTAGCCCGTAGGCTTAGTAGTCGAGTGAATGATTCGAACTCGAAGTAATGTAGCCCGTAGGCATAATGGTCGAGTGGGTGCTTGCTCGAACTCAAAATAAAAGTAGCCCGTAGGCTTAGTAGTTGAGTGAATGATTCGAACTCGAAGTAATGTAGTTCGTAGGCGTAATGGTCGAGTGAGTGCTTGCTCGAACTCGAAATAAAAGTAGCCCGTAGGCTTAGTAGTTGAGTGAATGATTCGAACTCGAAGTAATGTAGTTCATAGGCATAATGGTCGAGTGAGTGCTTGCTCGAACTCGAAATAAAAGTAGCCCGTAGGCTTAGTAGTTGAGTGAATGATTCGAACTCGAAGTAATGTAGCCCGTAGGCGTAATGGTCAAGTGAGTGCTTGCTCGAACTCAAAATAAAAGTAGCTCGAAGGCTTAGTAGTCAAGTGAATGATTCGAACTCGAAGTAATGTATCTCGTAGGCGTAATGGTCGAGTGAGTGTTTGCTCGAACTCGCAATAAAAGTAGCCCGTAGGCTTAGTAGTCGAGTGAATGATTTGAACTTGAAGTAATGTAGCCCGTAGGCATAATGGTCGAGTGAGTGCTTGCTCGAACCTAAAATAAAAGTAGCCCGTAGGCTTAGTAGTTGAGTGAATGATTCGAACTCAAAGTAATGTAGCCCGTAGGCATAATGGTCGAGTGAGTGCTTGCTCGAACTCGAAATAAAAGTAGCCCGTAGGCTTAGTAGTCGAGTGAATGATTCGAACTCGAAGTAATGTAGTCCGTAGGCGTAATGGTCGAGTGAGTGCTTGCTCGAACTCGAAATAAAAGTAGTCCGTAGGCTTAGTAGTTGAGTGAATGATTCAAACTCGAAGTAATGTAGCCCGTAGGCGTAATGGTCGAGTGAGTGCTTGCTCGAACTCGAAATAAAAGTAGCCCGTAGGCTTAGTAGTCGAGTGAATGATTCGAACTCGAAGTAATGTAGTCCGTAGGCGTAATGGTCGAGTGAGTGCTTGCTCGAACTCGAAATAAAAGTAGCCCGTAGGCTTAGTAGTTGAGTGAATGATTCAAACTCGAAGTAATGTAGCCCGTAGGCGTAATGGTCGAGTGAGTGCTTGCTCGAACTCAAAATAAAAGTAGCCCGTAGGCTTAGTAGTTGAGTGAATGATTCGAACTCGAAGTAATGCAGTCCGTTGGCGTAATGGTCGAGTGAGTGCTTGCTCGAACTCGAAATAAAAGTAGCCCATAGGCTTAGTAGTCGAGTGAATGATTCGAACTCGAAGTAATGTAGCCCGTAGGCGTAATGGTCGAGTGAGGGCTTGCTCGAACTCAACATAAAAGTAGCTCGAAGGCTTAGTAGTCGAGTGAATGATTCGAACTCGAAGTAATGTATCTCGTAGGCATAATGGTCGAGTGAGTGTTTGCTCGAACTCGCAATAAAAGTAGCCCGTAGGCTTAGTAGTCGAGTGAATGATTCGAACTTGAAGTAATGTAGCCCGTAGGCGTAATGGTCGAGTGAGTGCTTGCTCGAACCTAAAATAAAAGTAGACCGTAGGCTTAGTAGTTGAGTGAATGATTCGAACTCAAAGTAATGTAGCCCGTAGGCATAATGGTCGAGTGAGTACTTGCTCGAACTCGAAATAAAATTAGCCCGTAGGCTTAGTAGTCGAGTGAATGATTCGAACTCGAAGTAATGTAGCCCGTAGGCATAATGGTCGAGTGAGTGCTTGCTCAAACTCGAAATAAAAGTAGCCCGTAAGGTTAGTAGTCGAGTGAATGATTCAAACTCGAAGTAATGTTGCCCGTAGGCGTAATGGTCGAGTGAGTGCTTGCTCGAACTCAAAATAAAAGTAGCCCGTAGGCTTAGTTGTTGAGTGAATGATTCGAACTCGAAGTAATGTAGCCCGTAGACGTAATGGTCGAGTGAGTGCTTGCTCGAACTCAAAATAAAAGTAGCCCGTAGGCTTAGTAGTCGAGTGAATGATTCGAACTCGAAGTAATGTAGTCCGTAGGCGTAATGGTCGAGTGAGTGCTTGCTCGAACTCAAAATAAAAGTAGCCCGTAGGCTTAGTAGTCGAGTGAATGATTCGAACTCGAAGTAATGTAGCCCTTAGGCGTAATAGTTGAGTGAGTGCTTGCTCGAACTCGAAATAAAAGTAGCTCGTAGGCTTAGTAGTCGAGTGAATGATTCGAACTCGAAGTAATGTATCCCGTAGGCATAATGGTCGAGTGAGTGTTTGCTCGAACTCGCAATAAAAGTAGCCCGTAGGCTTAGTAGTCGAGTGAATGATTCGAACTCGAAGTAATGTAGCCCGTAGGCGTAATAGTCGAGTGAGTGCTTACTCGAACTCAAAATAAAAGTATCCCGTAGGCTTAGTAGTCGAGTGAATGATTCGAACTCGAAGTAATGTAGTTCGTAGGCATAATGGTCGAGTGAGTGCCTGCTCGAACTCGAAATAAAAGTAGCCCGTAGGCTTAGTAGTCGAGTGAATGATTCGAACTCGAAGTAATGTAGCCTGTAGGCATATTGGTCGAGTGAGTGCTTGCTCGAACTCGAAATAAAAGTAGCCCGTAGGCTTAGTAGTCGAGTGAATGATTCAAACTCGAAGTTATGTATCCCATAGGTGTAATGGTCAAGTGAGTGTTTGCTCGAACTCGCAATAAAAGTAGCCCGTAGGCTTAGTAGTCGAGTGAATGATTCAAACTCGAAGTAATGTAGCCCGTAGGCGTAATGATCGAGTGAGTGCTTGCTCGAACTCGAAATAAAAGTGGCCCGTAGGCTTAGTAGTCGAGTGAATGATTCGAACTCGAAGTAATGTGTCCTGTAGGCGTAATGGTCGAGTGAGTGCTTGCTCGAACTCGTAATAAAAGTAGCCTGTAGGCTTAGTAGTGGAGTGAATGATTCGAACTCGAAGTAATGTAGCCCGTAGTCGTAATGGTCGAGTGAGTGCTTGCTCGAACTCGAAATAAAAGTAGCCCGTAGGCGTAGTAGTTGAGTGAATGATTCGAACTCAAAGTAACGTAACCCGTAGGCGTAATGGTCGAGTGAGTGCTTGCTCGAACTCGAAATAAAAGTAGCCCGTAGGTTTTGTAGTCGAGTGAATGATTCGAACTCGAAGTAATGTAGCCCGTAGGCGTAATAGTCTAGTGAGTTCTTGCTCGAACTCGAAATAAAAGTAGCCCGTAGGCTTAGTAGTCGAGTGAATGATTCAAACTCGAAGTAACGTCCCGTAGGCATAATGGTCGAGTGAGTGCTTGCTCGAACTCAAAATAAAAGTAGCCCGTAGGTTTAGTAGTCGAGTGAATGATTCGAACTCAAAGTAATGTAGCCCGTAGGCATAATGATCGAGTGAGTTCTTGCTCGAACTCGAAATAAAAGTAGCCCGTAGGCTTAGTAGTCGAGTGAATGATTCGAACTCGAAGTAATGTAGCCCGTAGGCGTAATGGTCGAGTGAGTGCTTGCTCGAACTAGAAATAAAAGTAGCTCAAAGGCTTAGTAGTCGAGTGAATGATTCGAACTCGAAGTAATGTATCTCGTAGGCATAATGGTCGAGTGAGTATTTGCTCGAACTCGCAATAAAAGTAGCCCGTAGGCTTAGTAGTCAAGTGAATGATTCGAACTCGAAGTAATGTAGCCCGTAGGCGTAATGGTCGAATGAGTGCTTTCTCAAACTCAAAACAAAAGTAGCCCGTAGGCTTAGTAGTTGAGTGAATGATTCGAACTCGAAGTAATGTAGCCCGTAGGCGTAATGGTCGAGTGAGTGCTTGCTTGAACTTGAAATAAAAGTAGCCCGTATGCTTAGTAGTCGAGTGAATGATTCGAACTCGAAGTAATGTAGTCCGTAGGCGTAATGGTCGAGTGAGAGCTTGCTCGAACTCGAAATAAAAGTAGCCCGTAGGCTTAGTAGTCGAGTGAATGATTCGAACTCGAAGTAATGTAGCCCGTAGGCGTAATGGTCGAGTGAGTGCTTGCTCGAACTCGAAATAAAAGTAGCCCGTAGGCTTAGTAGTCGAGTGAATGATTCGAACTCGAAGTAATGTAGCCCGTAGGTGTAATGGTCAAGTGAGTGCTTGCTCGAACTCGAAATAAAAGTAGCCCGTAGGCTTAGTAGTCGAGTGAATGATTCGAAGTCGAAGTAATGTAGCCCGTAGGCGTAGTGGTCGAGTTTATCTTAATTCTGTTTGCATAATCTCCAAATAGAGGAATTTTTCTTGGACATAAGATGTTGGCAAACTTTATTTGCAAGTCACTATACATATGTTTATGTTTCGCGTCTGGGTTCGGGCCAACTACATGAGCATGGTTCGTTTTGACCATTTGGCTCTTACAACTTTTCCTATTGGAAAACCCGTTGTTGTGAAATAACTTTCTTGCATCAGAACTTGATATATTTGAGGGCTAATGCCCCCCTCCCACAGTATTTTAGGTCGATTGTAAAGAGGACTAGGATACTGTTGTAAGCGCAATATGATCATTGGTTGCCTCATTAAAAACCTTGCCAAAAAAAACCCATTTGGGATAAAACCGGTCTAAGGGAAAAAAAGTGCAACGCGTGCTTTCGGATCTTAGGGTTCGTATTGAAGGATCCACCTTAGCTCATTATCGGACTTCTGCAGGGGTCAGTTTTGAAATGTAAATGAATATGGGAGGGTCGTACCTTAGCAGTAGTATCGTTTTAGATGTGACACATTCCAATTGCTTGATAATTGTTTGCCGTTTATAATGTCGAGCTTGTATGAACCCTTTCCGACATTCTCGAGAACCTGCTATGGTCCTTCTCAGTTCGGTCCTAGTTTTCCTTCGTTCGGATTTTGGGTATTGAGGGTAACTTTCCTCAGCACTACGTCCCCGGGCTTGAAATGGCAGAGCTTGGTTCTTCGAATATAATATCTTTCGATTCGTTGCTTTTGGGCGGCCAATTGGACGAGAGCAGCTTCTCGTTTTTTGTCCAATAATTCATTGATTCTTCTATCATGTATCAAAATCTGGTGCTGGGTTCACCGACTTCGACTGGTATCAATGCTTCGGACCCGTATACTAAGGAGAACGGGGTTGCCCCCATACTGGATTTTGACGTCGTTCTATATGCCCAAAGGACTTCGGGTAGGATTTCTCTCCACTTTCCTTTAGCATCGTTCAGCCTCTTCTTTAGGTTTTGAATGATAGTTTTGTTCGTTGATTTAGCCTGTCCGTTCCCACTGGGGTGATACGATGTTGATAATATCCTTCTTATTTTGTGGTCTTCGAAGAATTTCGTCACTTTACTGCCCATAAATTGTTTCCCATTGTCACATACTATTTCGGCGGGTTTTCCGAATCGACATACGATATGATCCCAGATAAAGTTTATAACTTCTCTCTCTCTTACTTTCTCGAACGCCTGTGCTTCAACCCATTTAGAGAAATAGTCAGTTATAAATAAAATGAATTTAGCTTTACTTGGGGTCGATGGTAGAGGGCCGACGATATCCATTCCCCATTTCATGAATGGCCATGGGGATAGGACTGAGTGAAGTTGTTCGCCGGGTTGATGGATCATTGGTGCAAACCTTTGACATTTGTCATATTTTCGAACAAATTCCTTCGCATCTTTGCCCATATCGATCCAATAATACCCTACCCTGATTATTTTTCGGACTAAAGGATCGGCACCGGAGTGATTCCCACAAGTGCCCTCGTGCACCTCACGTAAGATGTAATCGGTATCTCCTGGACCCAAGCATACCGCCAATGGTACATCGAATGTTCTTCAGTATAGCATTCCATCTGAAGCCAACGTAAATCAAGCAGCTTTAGTCCGTAGGGCCCTTGAATCTTTAGGGTCCGATGGGAGCTTTTCATTTTTTAAGTATTCAATATACTTATTTCTCCAATCCCTGGTTAAGCTAGTAGAATTTATCTCAGCGTGACCTTTTTCGATTACGGATCTTGAGAGTTGAACGACAGTCCCCGAGCTCAAGTCACCTTCCTCGACCGATGATCCCAAATTCGCAAGTGCATCAGCCTCACTGTTTTGCTCTCGTGGAACATGCTGTAAAGTCCATTGTTTGAAATGGTGCAAAGTGACATGTAGTTTGTCCAAATATCTTTGCATTCTATCTTCTCGAACTTCGAAGGTTTTGTTTACTTGACTTACCACCAACAAAGAGTCACATTTGGCTTCAATAACTTCTGCTCCCAAGTTTTTAGCTAGCTCGAGACCTGCAATCATGGCCTCATACTCGGCCTCGTTGTTAGTCAACCTGGTAGTTTTAATATACTGCCTAATAGTGTTACCCGTGGGCGGCTTTAAAACTATGCCTAGCCCGGATCCCTTCACATTCAAAGCCCCATCTGTAAAAAGGGTCCATACCCTCGATGACGTACCCGATTTCAAAAGGAGTTCTTTTTCGACTTCGGGTACGAGAGTCGGCGTGAAATCGGCCACGAAGTCTGCTAAACTTTGAGACTTGATGGCCGTAAGGGGTTGATATTCGATGTCGTACTCACTGAGTTCGATGGCCCATTTGGCCAGTTGGCCCAATAGTTCGGGCTTGTGCAAAATATTACGAAGTGGGTAAGTCGTTAATACGCATATGGGATGACATTGAAAGTACGGTCGTAATTTTCTAGAGGCGCTTATCAGTGCAAGTGCCAATTTTTCTAGGTGTGGATATCTAGTTTTTTCTTCTCCTAAGGTTCGACTTATATAATAAATGGGAAATTGCATACCTTGCTCTTCCCGAACTAGGACACCGCTCACTGCTATTTCCGATACTGCCAAGTATAAGCAAAGTTTTTCGTCTGTTTTTGAAGTGTGAAGTAGTGGTGGGCTCGACAGATATTATTTTAGTTCCTTTAATGCCTGTTGGCATTCCGGGGTCCAAGCGAAATCGTTCTTCTTTTTGAGTAAGGATAAAAATTTGTGACTTCGATATGATGATCTCGAAATGAATCGGCCTAAGGCCGCAATCCGTCCCGTTAGCCTTTGTACAGCTTTCACGCTGTCCACGATGGTGATGTTTTCGATGGCCTTGATTTAATCAGGGTTAATCTCGATTCCCCGATTCGACACCATGAAGCCGAGGAACTTGCCCGAACCGACCCCGAAAGCACATTTTTCGGGGTTGAGCTTCATGTTGTATTTCCTCAAGATCTCGAACGTTTCCTGCAAATGGGTCAGATGGTGCTCTGCATGCAGGGAATTAACTAGCATGTCATCAATATAAACTTCAATCGATTTACCAATTCGTCCCTCTAATATTTTATTTACTAAGCGTCGGTAAGTAGCCCCTACATTTTTTAGCCCGAAGGGCATCACATTATAATAATATGTTCCATATTTGGTGACAAATGAAGTCTTTTCCTGGTCCTCCGATTCATCTAGATTTGATTATACCCGGAATAGGCATCGAGAAAAGTAAGGATCTCGTGACCGGCCGTGGCATCGATCATGCGATCGATGTTGGGCAGCGGAAAAGAGTCTTTGGGACATGCTTTGTTCAGATCCTAATAATCCACACACATTCTAAGTTTGTTCCCTTTTTTAGGCACTACCGCTATATTGGCTAACCATTCGGGATATTTCACCTCCCGAATGGACCCTATCTTGAGAAGTTTGGTTACCTCGTCATTTATGAATGCGTGTTTTACCTCGGACTGGGTCTTCTCTTTTGCTTCACTGGTCTGAACATAGGGTCCAAGCTTAGCCGATGCGTCGTTACATCCGGTGGGATTCCTGTTATATCTGAATGGGACCAGGAAAATCAATCAATGTTATCGATAAGAAATTGAATAAGTTTCTTCCTAAGTTCGGGGCTCAACCCCATTCCCAGGTATACCTTTCGTTCGGGCCAGTGCTCGATTAGTATAACTTGCTCCAGTTCCTCAATTGTTGATTTGGTGGCGTCGGAGTCATCGGGAATCATGAAGGATCGAGGGATCCTCTGATCATCATTTTCTTCGATCTTCTGGTTATCTGGTTCGGTTGAAGCCGATGTATGTGATTGCTATTTGGTATCTCGTTTCCCTTCTGAGCCCAATCCCATTACTGGCGAAGGCGAGGATATTGGTTTCGCTTCCTCGACGGCGAACATTTCTTTCTCGGCTGGTTGTTCTCCGTACACTATTTTTACTCCTCTCGATGTTGGGAATTTGAGGACCTGGTGTAGGGTCAAAGGTACAACTCTCATGTTGTGGATCCATGGCCTTCCGAAAAGGGCGTTGTATCTCATGTCGCCTTCGATCACGTGAAACTTTATTTCCTGGATGGTTCCAGCCACGTTTATTGGTAGAATTATCTCGACTTTGGTGGTTTGACATGCCATATTGAATCCGTTTAGAACCAGGGATGCGGTTACGATCTGGTCCTGAAGGTCGAGCTGTTCTATGACCTTTAATCTGATGATGTTGGCCGAGCTACCTGGATCAATCAACACACGCTTAACTTTAGTTTTAATCATGAGTACGGATATTACCAGTGTATCATTATGAGGTTGTATGACTCCTTATGCATCTTCATCATTGAAGGACAAAGTTCCTATGGGTGTGTAATCTTGAGGTCGAGATCGCTTTTCTCTTCGATGTTTTAGTGCGTTTAAGCACTGGTCCATGAAGGGTATCGGCATCGCCGATGATCATCTGAATGATGTGTTGTGGTTCTTCTTGTTCTTTTTGCTTGCCGAAATCCCTGTTTTTAAAATGGTTCTTCGCCCTATCGCTCAAAAATTCCCGAATATGCCCTTTGTTAAATAACCGGGCTACATTCTTCTCTTAGTTGCCTGCAATCTTCCGTTCTGTGGCCATGATATTCGCACGTTTGATTGGGATTCCTCTGGGCAGGATCGGTCTGCATGGGTCGAGACCATTTAGTGTCTTCGATGTGTCCAATAGCTGATACGATGGCGGATTCATCAACGCTGAAGTTATATTCCGATAACCGAGGTGCTTCCTTAGATCCGACAGGCCTATCGAAACTACTTCTGTTTATCAGCCCCCGGGACCCTTGACCTCGATCACTTCTTTTGCTATTTTGCCTGAGGTTATGTCTCGATTTACTGACTTTGTGGCTTTCGTTGTACGGTTGGTATCGATCTCCAATCCGACCTCGTTCCCGATTAGTATCCCTTCGAACAACGGGTTCAGACCCCAATTGATCATCTTCGACCCTAATTTTCGATTGGTACCAATTGTGTACGTCGGCCCATGTGATAGCTGGGTATTCAATCAAGTTATGCTTTAATTGTCGTGAAGCCGTCGAACTTCGCTCGTTCAAACCTTGAGTGAAAGCCTGAACAGCCTAATCGTCTGTGACTGGTGGCAAGTCCATTCGTTCCATTTGAAAACGAGATACGAACTACCTCAGCATCTCATTATCCTTTTGTCTTACCTTGAAGAGGTCCGATTTCCTCGTTGCGACTTTTATGGCGCCGACATGTGCTTTCACAAAAGAATCTGCTAACATGGCGAATGAGTCGATGGAATTTGGCGGTAGGTTGTGATACCAAATCATTTCCCCCTTCGAGAGGGTCTCTCCGAATATTTTTACCATCACAGATTTGATTTCATCGTCTTCTAAATCATTGCCCTTGATGGCACATATGTAAGAAGTGACATGCTCGTTGGGATCGGTCGTTCCGTTATATTTGGGAATTTTGGGCATACGAAATTTTTGGGGAGTGGTTTCGGGGCTGCGCTCGAGGAAAAAGGTTTTTGCACGAATTTTTTTGAATCCAACCCTTTTATCATTGGTGGAGCTCCCGGGATCTGATCGACCCTAGAGTTATAAGTTTTTACTTTTTTATCATTGGCTTCGGCTCGCTTTGTGAGTTCCTCGAGTAATTTAGCAATTTCGGGAGTAGTCCCCAATTCTTGCTCATTTGACTTCACTATGGCTGGTTCCGTTCTGTGGGTGATTTCTCGTGGTGGATTGTGCTCCGTCCTGCTTTGTAGCTGGGTTTGGCTCTGCAATTGAGCTATTGCTGTCTATTGGGCTTGCAACATTTCGAAAATCATACGCAAGCTAACACCGTTTTCCTCGTCGTTATGGGTATCTCGAGCCGCAGACCGAGTGCCACCATGGATGCTATTCTCGGGTTCAGCATGTAGGTTTGCCTCAATAGCTACATGCGAATTGATATCAATTGGCGCTCTGATTCGATCTCCAATAGGGTTCACAAGTGGTCTTTCAGTACTGGTTGTCAAGTTGTTATTTTCGTCTTGAAGACGGCCCCGTTATCGATCGGTGAAGCCATTTGATCGATGGTTAGTCGTAGCTAATCCGAAATCCAAGATTTTTTCAGAAACAAGCGCAAAACACAATGGCGTGTTTTGTTCAGATTCGTATCAAATAACCACTATTATCCTTGGCCCCACGGTGGGCGCCAAACTGTTTACCTGAAAAATGGATAGAGTTGAATTTATACGTAGTTCCAAGGATATATGGCGCAACTTAATACAAATTATAAGGATAAATAGAAATATAAATATGGATTGCAAAGAATGCGAAATAGATAAGGTTGTAAAGAAAATGAATCTTAGGACTCAACAAGTAGAATCAATTTAAGAAGCCTGAAAGAACAATTCTTTACTATGGGAAAATATAGTGTTTTTATTACAATGTAAGCCTGGAAAAATTTGTCTTTACAGAAATGATAACCATGCCCTTTATAGTAGAGGGACTTTGCTCTAAGCATAATAAAAAAAATACTCAGTGGGAGACCCATGATAAATCAGCTTTTCCACAATTTCTGCCAAGATTCTCTCTAGTGGGATTGCAACGGCTTTTTTCTGCGAGCTCGATCTTGCCTAGAGCCCTCGATTTTGGTTTGAGCTCGATTCTGACTCGAGCTCTTGAATTGATTCAGGGTCAATGTTGGTTGATCTTTGGATCATAAGCATGATCTCGATAACGATGTCGAACTCGACATGGATTGGCCCCTCAGGTTCGAGGCTTGTTTGTTCCATCTTCAGAATCTCACTTCGATCGATCATCGTTCGAACTTGATCGGACGTGCGAAGACCGAAATCTATTTCGACCGTATACAATATGATTCCTTATTTAAAATGCTAATTATGTCTATTTTTTAATATCTGAGAAGTAATTTTTGTATTTGCAAATTCAAAATACCTATTAAGTTGACCCGAATAAACTCAAATAAATCGAATAAACATTCCTAACAAATTCCATATTAGTCATTACAAGGTATACATTAAAAGAAATTATGGCATGCGCTACCTTCAAATTCTAGATCCGCCTCTGATTGTACGGTTGAGCAACATTAAGGGCGCTGCCGATTCAAGTGTAACGCTTAGCAAGAAAAAGTGTTGGCCTCATATTAAAGAAGAAAAGAAATCGTAGGTGTGAGATGCTGACAATTATTAGTGTGAATACAAAGAAAACAGTAGGAAAAAATAAAGAAAAAGAATCACAGATTGATAACAATGTAACATTGACACCAACTGGCAAAAATATCTGACCCCATTTCAGGAAAAAAACGTTGTAGAAAGTAACAAACTAAGAAAGCAAAAAGTGAAAGTAGAAATAGTACTAAGTCTTACAAAATTAAAATGCAAAAACTCCATCACCACAACACTTAGAAAGTAATATACCAAAAAATTTTATATGTACGGTTCAAAGATTAATACACAATCACACAGATACAAATATGCAAAAGAATAAAGAATTTGCCGATCTTAAATAGACAACGAGAAAAATTGCAAACTTGAAAAGGCAGGGGGGTTAGGTTGAAAAAATACTTGAGACAGTGAGAATCGATGTAGGAGTTTTGTTCTAAAAAGGAATATTTTAAGAATAAAATAGTAAAATTCTTGATCAAACTTAAAGTGCTTATAAGCTAAAAATTCATAAGCGGTGGGTGACCAGCTTTTTGTTTTTGACTTATAAGCACTTTTAACTTTACCTAACGTGTAGATAAGCCGAAAAGGCTTATTAAGCTAATTTGATCAGTTTATAAGCTTAGCCAAACACCCTCCTTGCAAGATGGCCGATGTCACCACCATGTTAAAACCCCCAAATTTCTCCGCCACTACCACAAGGCGTATATAGCACCCCCCCCCCCCCCCCTCCCTTCCCTTAGTGCCATAATCCACCAAGAGGCCACTCAACACACAATTTCAAAATCATCACTAAGCCATCGAAGCACCAAGTTGAAGATAGTGTAACTAGATTTTTAAGAAAACAATTATTAAAACAATTCAGTAATTGCATATTCATTCTAAATGATTTGAAAAGTAAACAAATTTGTGAAATTCATTAGTTGTAGAAAATTTTCCTATTATCGGTCCACAAATTTGCAAGAAAAATAGCCAGGTTGTGCAGGAAGTCACTCGCTGGAAAGTTTTCCGACCATCGAAACCCATTTTTTTCTGGCCAAATTTTGCATAACTTTCATCAGGGGTCCACCATATTAATAGCAGATTCCGCCATTTATGATTATATTCTTCTTGCATAACAACAAACTAAACAATAATATCGAATTTGATAAATAAAAAAGAAAAAGGACAGAAAACAAAATGTGGAAAGAATTTTGTGAGAGTAGGGGTGGTCACATTTTGGAAGAAGGTAATTGGAGGAAGAGAAAGGAAAGAAAAAGAAAGAATAAAAGAATAGAATAATAAAATAAAAAATAAAGGAAAGAATAAAAAAAGATTAAACAAAATTCTTAATGAAATGTAGATTGCGTGTGGCTTCAATCAACATATGATATGGTTGTGGCCTTTTAAAGGTGTAACAATTCTGTTTTAAAATAGTTCAAGGGGTAATAGGACCCCGAAAAGAAAAGATGTGTAGTTAGTACTTCGGTCATAGGGACGGGGTACTTATGCATTTTCCTAACCAATTTTCTTTACTCTAGAAGTGAAAAAAGTTGTATTAATTTTTGTTAGCTTTTCTATTTTGTGTGGTCCTATCCCTCAAGAATTGGAAAAAAGAAGAGCAGTGAATCCGGAAATGAGACCAGAATCGCCAAACTTTACATATATAGGACAGTGGCAAGATGGAGGTTCGACGACCCTGACTTTGTTTGGATAATTGATGAACGCCATATAGTAACGGGAATTGCTCTGTGGCTTCTGTTTAGGAAGAGTGCAGGTATTAGTTCTATGTTTAATCTTTCTCCTACATTTATTTGCTTGAGCCTCGTGTAGTTGCAGTGCTGGTTGTTGTGGGAACATTGGGAGCTAAATGTTATGAGAGAGGATTGAAGCTCATATGACCATCTATTATACACTTTCAAATAAAGAGTTTAAACTCTTCGCGTTGTGCTGTTATATTATATTTTTGGGTGCGAGGCGGCACGTTTAAACTCCTGGCAGACTTTTGTATCATTATGTAGAAGTTCTTTTTTTTTTTTTATTCTCTTTCTAGTGACATGTTCTTCTGATGAAATGGTGTGGTTATGTAATTCTTACAGACTAATTAATTATGTAATGTATGGTTAAACATTAGTTGTAATTCTGTCTGAAAATTAATATGTATCAAGTCATTAATTTTTGTCATGTCTTGTAAACTAATGCAAATGGAATTCCATTTGTTGAACTTATATAGATAGTATCTGCTACTTATATGCTCTTGTCAAGATACTATTTTTAGTGTTGACTATTCTTTGATATGTATTGATAATGTATAGTAACCAGAATTTATCTTTCTCCTGCATTTATTTGGCCGAGCCTCGTGTAGTTGCGGTGCTTGTCATGGTGGGAACATTGGGAGCTTATAATATAAGTTGCTGCCAGAACACAATGACCCCAGAATTTTAAAGGGATGTATACCCTTGAAATCTAAGAGCCCTTGCCACCTCCGAACATGTCTATGCTTCCTCTCAGCTATGCCATTTTGCTGAGGTGTGTAGATACATGTTCTCTGATGTACTATGTCATATGAGTGAAATACTCTTGATAGTCATGATTCACACATTCTGTTCTATTCTCTGATCTAAGCACGTTTACATTTCTATTAAACTGAGTATGTACTAATTGCAGAAATGTTCTCAAATAACAATGATATCATTTTTAATTTCAACAGGTATAACCATGTCATCCGAGAATGATCAACAACAATAGTCAATAGTAACATTTTATTTTCATCAAAGGTTTGTATACCATATGGTCCTCATACATCAATGTGTATCAAATCAAACACTGCAGTAGCTCTAGTAATACTATTTCTGAAGAGTAATCTAGTGTGCTGAACTAAGGGACACACAATACAATCTTTCAAGGCTTTTCCACAAGTGTCTATAGACAAATGAAAATTTTGGTTTATTGCACTAGTTAGGAAGAAAAAGCACATTATCTACTAAGTCTTCGTTACTTAGCTCACACGATCCTATATGAGTTATAAAAGTAACACCTTCATTGAGCAAATGAACTCTTTTGGCCTTTGCTTCATTAACCTTAATCTTATTAAGCAACAAGATAACAGCAGATATTATATGGTTGGCTGCACCAGTGTTAATTAAATCATATAATATGTATTCTTTTGTAAATCAAATTGTTCTACTTCAAATTGTTGTTGTTGTATACTCTCTTATCTTTTTTTGGCATGGCTTGAATTGTTTGCATATCGTACGTTACATCATTGCTGACTCTCTGATATGATGGACAATAAGGAAGTGAAACAAAAGGTGGGCAACCTTTGAAAGTTATCCTATATTTGGTTTTTAAGTTTTTCAAATCTTTCAAGAAATACCATCACTAACATGTGAAAACTCTTCCAATCCAACAAGATTTGGGATCTTTAGTGGCTATATCTAATGATCAAGATGTTTCAATAGGTGCTGCTATACAGCATTAGGCTTCATCTGTAACAGTAAGTGTTATTAGAAATCCTATTCATACATCAATCCCGTATATATCCCATCTCAGAACTTCAGACTAATGTGGATAGGAAAGATGCAGTGTTTAATTTGAGTGCTACCGCTACTGGTAGTTGTGATAGTATAAGGGAAGTTGAAAGAATTAATCCAAATGTGCAAGAGCCATTAGGTAGATGGCTCTCACCTCCTTCACTGATACATTCTGCTTTGAAATAATAACTTATTTGAGCTCAAGATAGAAGAAGTCTTGGGAATTTAAAAAGCAGTGGAAGCCTGATGCATACACTTAGTGAAATAATAACTTATTGTGTGATGATTGTAACACATTTGATCTTTTTTGATTTGTACTTCTTTACATTCTTGTTTGGAAAGGGTTTCGTCCCTCTCTACCATCAGTAAGGTAAGGCGTGAGGGTTACATTTGCACCTCTACTATCAGATACTATTAGTTATAGTTACCCTCCGTTATACTTTCCCAAGGTACTTACCCTCGCCTTTGCCATTTTTAATACCCTGCACCTAATGGACCAACAGAAAACAATTGGTTAACGGAAAATAATTGCTTAGTAATACCTTTATGTACACTTAACACCATATTGATGTACCCTAATAAAAATGATTTCACTTGTAAAAGGGAAAACAGAAGATGTAGCATTATAGTGAATTTAACGGAAAGTGAAACTATAGTTATTTTCTATACAAGAAGAAAAACTGAAAGTACTCATCACATTTGTTGAAATAGCAGGTCAAGATACAACACATGGCATCTAGTGGTGAAATATATCTGATGCAATGAAAGACAATTTTCTACAACATCTGAAAGCCAGCAATCCTATGTATATGCAAACAATTCAAGCCATGCCAAGAAAGAAAAGAGAGTACACAAAAACAACAATCTGAAAGAACAAAGCTTGGAATACATAAACTAGAGTACCTGTTTTAAGCATACAAAATGAAGAAAAAGTAGGGAAATTAGACAAAAGTCATATAATAATAATTGATATCAATACAAATCCATCACTTATTCACCACACAGCAGAGTAAAAGAAAGGAGTGAAATAGCAGGGGAAAATGCAATAGGTCTCTGAGGATTCATCTTTAGCCTCAAAAGCTGGATGTATATCTTACATGCTCTCTGCAAAAGAAAATTACACTGGTCAAATTTTCCCACATAAAATGAATCAAAGGAGGTAATAAGTTCGTCTATACTCACATATTTTCACATAAACAAGGACCTGAATATCCCCCATCATATCTTCAACATCTTGCTTAATCTTCAGAGCAGATACTTCAAGTTGAGGGCTCCACCCCAGTTCAATACTTTTTAATGAACAAATATCCCCGAAACTAGGCGGAATCTCTTCAAGCGTAGGACACGCCCACAGTCGTAATTTCTCAAGCACGGGAAATGATTCCTCTCTAACCTCCCACTTAGCAAGAGTCACTCCACACAATGTCAAACATTTGAGATTCTGGAAGGTGTCTTCCTCCCCCATGTTCCATTCTTCCCCCCCGATGATTGCGTATTCAAGGTGCAACTGTTCAAGCTTGGGCAGTCTTGCTATTGTTGATAGTGAATCGGATGTCAGAGGAAACTTATGCAGCATCAATATTTTCAAACTCAAAGGAAAGTGAAAATCGCACAGCCGATTTGTCGCTACAGAGAGCGCACTATCATATGTATTTGAACTTTTAAAAGTTACTCTGAGATTTTCTAGTTCATTTAGGAAGTCCAATTTCGGGAACCAATATCGCTCTGTTGAACAATCCCATGATTCCTTGAGATTAAAACTAAGCTCTTGAAGATTGGGAAACCTTTTGAAAATATCCTCCGTGTCTTTCGAATAGGAAAGTTTGAGTCCCTGTATTACTCTCAGGTTCTCTAACTTTGAGTCCTCTACTATCAATATTGGTTCATCTGTAGCCAAATCAAAGAAAGAACAATCACTTATGCTCAACATTCGCAACTTTACAAGATTCCAAATTGTCGGTAGTAGTACCAAGGCTGGTCTGTCGTTTTTCACCACCAGCGTTTCTAGATTCCAGAGGTTTGAAAAAGACGAAGGCAGAGATTTAACTCCTGTATTAATGCTTAAGATCCTCAAATGGACCAATGTGCATATTTCATTGAGCAAAGAATCATTCACCTTGATAAAAGAGTCATTCAGTTCCAACAGTCTAAGAAGCCTCAAGTGTCTTAGGTGACATATATCATAAAAACTATTGTCCAGCTTCTGTCCACGTATCACCAAAGAATAGAGGTGTTTACCAGAATGCCTTTTCTTTTTTGAATCAAATAGCACAAAATTGTTATGCCCAAAGTGCTCCTTATCATATTCAATGGCCATTTGACGTGGCATCAGATCTGAAGAAGAAGATGATGATGGAGCACTTGAACGTATCCTGTCAAACAACTTTTCCTCTCTTGCTTTTATCAAACAAAAGTCATGCACAAGATCATGAATTTGGCAAGTCGCCCGTATACCTATCTCATTGAAAGAAATAACCAAGCTACTCGAAATTAAAATATCCAGATAAATCTCAACCACTTCTCCCAAACTCTTCATTTCTGTCTGTTGCACAAGACCTTCGCCACACCAAAGAAATTTCAAAGTTCCGACTGGAATTGCATAGTCCTTCGGAAAACTTGCAAGGTAAATTAAGCACGGCTTTAGGTGATCTGGTAAATGGTCATAACTTAATGCTATAACCTTCATCACATCCACTTCATTCTGGAAAATGAAGGAATGCAAATTATTTAAAACTTCAAGCCAAACAGTCTTTTTCTTTTCCTTCTCAGCAATGACTCCAGCGATCAGATTAACGACCAAAGGAAGCCCTTTACAATTTTGGACTATTTCTTTTCCAGCATCCACTAGTTCATCAGGGCAACTTCCATTTTCAAAGACCTTTTTCTCTATTAACTCCCAACTTTCTTCTGGTCTTAGCAATCGAAGGTCAAGAGGATCACTGTGGCATTGTGCATGCAAAGCCACTTTCTTATCTCGAGTTGTCAAAATAATTCTACTTCCTTTCTTAGCTTCGGGAAAAGGTCTTGTTAACTCATCCCATGCTGCAGTATCCCACATGTCATCTAAGACGATAAGGAACCTCTTTCCAAACAGATGTTTCCGTAGCTCATTAGCAACATCAATATTATCTCTGTATTTCGAAGTTGAACCACTAACTTGATTAAAAATGTCATCCAACAACTTCTTCTCGTCATATTTTTGATCAACTGTACACCATGAACGAATGTCGAAATGACTAGAAACTGACTTATCATTATACACTTTGTACGCCAAAGTAGTTTTACCCGAACCTGGCGTACCAGTGATCGAAACGACATCTAGCATTTTCGGTCCACCGGTGAGCTTACTAATAATCAAATCTGCCTCCTCTTTAAAACCTACGATTGTTTGACCAGTTGTTAAAGACTTCCTTTCAACATACTTGGTGGGAGACTTCACAACAATGAGGCCCTTGTTCTTTGGAATCTTCTCAAGTAAATTAGGGACCTCTTCTTTGGTAAGCTTGATTTTTTTTACGACAGAAGGAAGTGAGAAAATAAGATGTAAGAGACCATTATCTCGTACAATAATTGAATCAATGACATCTTTTGCCTCATATGCCAAATCTAGAATACGTGCCCAGAGATCTTTATACAATTCTTGCTCAACATTTATCAAAAAAGATCTTATGAATTCTAGATCTTCTTTCACCAGCTTAATTTCTTCCTTTATCAATGCAACTGAATAAGCATTGGAATTGAGCAAATCATTTAAATGTCTTAGTAGAAGATGCATAAGGAGGGATCCATCACTCATAGGGAAGCAGAGTTGAGACAAGGTTGGGGCTTTTAAGTAAACATGTTTGAGATCTCCTTTCATGAGTTCAATATTTTCCATCAAGTCCAAAGTTGCATGATTTTTTCCATTGGTACTCTCTTCATTTCTTGAATTCACTTCTAAGTCGCGAACAAGAGTTGATACCTCCCTGATAAGTTCTCCAACATGTGCCAAGAGATCAAACAATTTGTCATGATGAATAAACTCCTTGGGCATATTAGTAAGAACGATTAATAGGAACTCTATCATGACATGAATGTTTCGAGCCCCTGAAGTGCTAGTGGTAACAACATTTACCATGTGCTCTTGTAGATGAATCAGATATTCTCGAAGAATATCCGGAGAGGTTTCTGAGAGCTGCTCAATGAAGCGTCCAACTTCTGCTGATGTTGAAGATTTCAAATTTTTATGACACATGTGCATAACCTCCAACTGAGTTGGAATAATCTTCAAGAGTAGATGTGCTAGCTTTGAGAGTCTATAGTCTCTATCAATTAATTCATCATCCAAAAGGAAGTGTCCTACTCTCTCAGCAATTAGTTGAAACTGAGGTAAGACAGTTTCAATAATCTCAGGCTCAACGCAGCCATTCACTTTCAATTGATGGAAATCTCTTATGTTGCCACATACATTCTGAAGAATCTCATATTCAGTCACTAATGGATAAATCTGCTCAGCACGATACTTGGACAAATGATGGAGATTCATGAGGAGAAAGTTCAACTGCTCCTCCGTCATGGCGGCACTTGATTTAGCAAGATTCTTTATCTCCTTGCGAAGAACAGAAAACGACCCCTGCCAAAAGACCAAATATTAATCTAATTTCCAAAGCCACATATCTATCATGCAATATTTTACTCTATACAAGCAACTCAAATAGCTACAGAATTTTTTCAAAGAACAAAATGTTTTGTAGATTTTTCGTTTATCCCAAAAAAGGATATCACCTTTCTATATTTAGAAATAATTTTACTTTATTTTTTTTTAACCCTTAATGAGATAATTTATAACCACTTAAATATCTAAGGCTTGTTTTATACCACAAGTTTTAAAAAAATCTTCTTTCTTAAACTCTATGCTAGTCAAATGGTGCCACATAAATTGGAGTGTCATATAAATTAGGACGGATGGAGTACTATTTATGAATCTTAGGTAGAACTTGAAAAAAGAAACTCTTGATTACAATAGGGTTGAATAGAGTGTGATCTTGAACATAGGCATTAGGGACGGATGGAGTACTATTTATGAATCTTAGGTAGAACTTGAAAAAAGAAACTCCTTGATTGAAATAGGGTTGAATAGAGCACGATCTTGAACATGGCATTGGAGAATTGATTTGCGAATAAGGATACAAATATATCTATTCGCAGTGCTTAGCCAGTTAGTGCAAAAATCATTAATGCATTTTTTTTTAATCTCTAACCTCATAGAAACATAGGGTTTAGAACAAATTGAATAGGATAGTAGAAACTGTCAAATTTCTACAGAGTATTATTATCTTTGCATATTAATAGTCCAAATAAATTAATAAGCCAGGTCAATAGAAGAATTCATCGGGATTGTGAGCTAATCACAACACTGAAATATTATTACTTGTTGAATTAAAATCTGCATGCTAATCGTGTTATTTATTTATTTTCTTCTATTAATTTACGAAGTTTAGTCATTAGAATTAATAAAAAAAAATTATATTGAGCATGTTCTTGACTAGATAAATTAGAGTTATTTTGATAGTCAATCACAAGTCCTCGTAAAAATGATACTCTACTTACTCTTTATTATATTGACGTGTATACATGCATGTGCGATATAGGGTAACAATACCCTAAGAGTTTATGCAACTTGATAAATGATTTTACTTGTACAATGAATTTGAAAAAGAATTGAACTAAACTCGTTTGCTATGTTTTTTTAGTTCTCAACATGAAAGAAAATAATTAGCTCATCCCAAAATTTAAAATATTTGATGGTAATTATTGTTTTATCCAAAAAGAATTTTATTTTTAATTGGTAAAAATGTCATTCAAAAAAACTTTTATTTTTAATTGTAAAAATGGCTTTGTGTTTGTGAAACCGTTAGTGTTATTAAATTTAGCAACGACTTCTCTCAACCCCCCCCCCCCACCCCCACCCCCTCTCTCTCAAATGCAATATCAGCATGATGTTTCAAATGCAATACATCGAGAGAGAATCCATGAAAAAAATTGGCATGCATAAGCATGCTTGTGATAGAGATCATTTTGGCATTTGTTTCATGATACGCTACATCAAGTAGAAGCTATTTTTTAAAATAAACATAAAATTTATTAAAAACAGAATTAACAGCTATTTGGCGTGTATATATTGTATATATTTTAGGAAGGTGAAGCATGGATGGTCCACAGTGTAACTAGAGGTGCAGCACCGGTGGTCCACAATGTAACTAACTAGTTGTTTTCCATATATGTTTAATTAGGTCTAGGGGTTTACTACTTGTATATATATTCTTGTTTATCAATACAAGATGGAAAGACTTTTCTCTTCCACCCTAACAGAAACTCGGTCCATATTTTGGCATAGTATTAGAGCCATTCAATTGTCATACCTATGGCCGGAGACGACAGTAAATTAAAGACAAAGGCGGTGCTGGCAGGAGTAACAGTGGCGATGGGGGCAGTTGAAGAAAGACAATCTCTCCATACGATATAACATCTAATGACAATCTTGGAATACTGATAACACGTGCAATTGAGAGGAAAAATTATGATGAATGGGTTAGATCTCCTTGCGGGCAAGGAAAAAGTTTGGTTTTATAGTCGGGATCATTTGGTCTTGAATAGACCAAATGACTCGTTGTTGGTATCTCGGATCCGAAACACAATTGAACCCACTTTGCGTTTGACCATACCTCATATGGATGTGGCTGAAGACTTGTGGAAAACTATTAGAGAACGCTTTTCAATCTCTAAAGGCCCGAGAATACACCAATTGAAGGCTAAACTTGCAGAGTGCAAACAGAAGGGCATGACCAGAGTTAACTACTATGAAAAATTGACTAAACTATGGGACGAACTTGCTAACCTCGATCAGATTCTGACCTGTATGTGTGGAAAATGCACATGCAATCTTAGTGCGATCTTAGAGAAGAAAAGGGAGAGGAGAAGGCGAATCTTTTCTTCATGGGAATTGATGAAACATTGTATGAGACAGTAAGGTTGAACCTGCTGCTCAAGATTCGTTGCCAACCTTAAATCGGATTTACTTAAAGCTGGTGCAAGAGAACGTGTAAAAATGATGGCTCGAGGAACAGATGAGCGCGGTGATGCTATAGAGTTTACGGTGCAAGTTGCACCTCCCTACAGAGGTCGGACCAAAGGGAACGAAAAAAATGATCTGCTCCTATATTGTAAGCGCGCACGGTATGATTCCGAAAATTATTTTCAGCTTATTGAATTTTCAGAATGGTAGGGAGATCGGCCTCGTGGTAGAGGACAACAACAATAGATGGGTGGAACGAATGGAGGGTGCGAGTGAGTGCTATGCTTCGCGCCAAAAATGCGCAGACTACGGGAGGAGGTGCCTCCGCGACCAACGAGAGAAGCAATGTTGTCCTGTTACTTCGCCTGATGGAAGCAATGTTGTAGCCACCAACGAGGGTTCAACAAAACTTGAAGGGAATTTGGTTTTGAAAAATATTCTTTATGTGTTCGGGTTAACGTGCAATTTAATATCTACGTAGCAAATGATGCATTAGTCAGATAGTTTTCCTATTCACTAAACTATTATGTGTTATATAGGACCGAACCTCGAGGATGTTGATTGGAGCGTGTGAACGAAGAGATGGACTCTACTATTTTTAGAACAATTCGAAAATGTGTGCGCTGAAGATTGATGGTGTTGACTCGTTAGATCTTTGGTACTAGCTAGCATTTGGGACATCCATCTCTACAAGTGACCAAAAAAAAATTTGTCATAGATTTTAAGAATAATATTGACGTTTTAAATAAGAGCTGCGATGTGTGTCATCGGGAAAAACAAAAGAGAGACAAATTTCCTTTGTGTAATTTTAGAATTTATAGCATTTTTGAATTAATTTATTGTGATTTATAGGGACCTTTTGGATGACTTCGTCTTGTGGTGCATTATTTTTTTTAAAACTATTGTAGATGATTATCCGCATGCTCTCTAGATTTTTTTATTGACTGATAAGAAGGAAGTAGCCAAACTGCGAAGAAAGTTTTTGCTATGATGGAGAGACAATTCAATAAGCGAGTTATAATTTTCAGGAGCAATGGGGTTATTTTTCATACTTCACGTACAAGAACTCCTCAGCAGAATGGAAGAGTAGAAAGAAAACATTGTCACATATTGAATGTAGCACACGCCTTGCATTTTTAAGGTAATTTATCTAAAGAGTTTTTGGGGGAATGTATTTTGACGGCATGTCATTTAATTAATCGAACTCTGTCCTTAACTTTGGATAGAAAACCCCCTTATGAGCTTTTATATGGTCGAGTTCCTAACATGGGAATCTTCAAGTAGTTGGGTGCATGTGTTCATGCACATAATTTAGGGAGGACGGGTGAACACATTTTGAGTAGAAGTCGTAAGTGTATTTTTGTGGGATATCCCTATGAAAGAAGGGATAGTATATGATTTAGAAACGAAAAGGTATTTTATCTGACGATATGTTGGCTTCTATGAGACTAAATTTTCTTTCACTTCATTGATGACCGAATCGGGCAGTGATAATGATAAGAAAACACTTGCAAAAGAATTTGGAGATGATGAGGAGGTTGAAGTAAGGGGTGGCTTAGACCCAGTCCAAGACCGTGAAGTCGAGACAGTGAAGATGGTCACTAGGAAGCCGAACTCAACAAATATGCTCCCCACGAAGTAGGAATTGAAGCTGGGCAATGTGAAACAATGGAGGGGGAGCAATTGGGATGTGGACACATCGCTAGAAACACACACCAATCCATTTGTATGATTATGTTACTAATATGATCCAAAAATTGAGTCTATATTGGCCTTTATCCACTTCACGAAATCAGATCAGGTACACCCTATCCCTTAGCACACTATGTGAATTGCAATAAATTTTCTGCGCAATAAGGAAATTTTCTTGCAGCGATTGCTATGTGGTATGAACCAGCGACTTTCGCCGAAGCTATGAAAGATGAAAAGTGGAAAGAGACAATGAAGCAATAAATACAAGAAGCGTTGGTGAATAATAGGACATGGGTGATAGAAGATCTGTCTTCTAATAAGAAAACTCTTGGTTGCAGGTAGGTTTACCAGATAAAGTACAACTCAGATGGAACGGTTGAATGACACAAAACTCGTCTAGTTATCTTTAGGAATCATCAAGTAGAAAGGATTGACTATATATACTGAAACATTTGCTCCGGTGGCAAAGATGGTGACTGTGTGAGTATTCTTGGCAATTGCAGCGGTGAAAAACTGAGAGTTGTATCAGATGAACGTGCATAATGCCTTCATGCACGGGGATCTTCACGAGGAAGTATACATGAAACTACCTCCTAGGTTTCAGGTTGTGAGTCTAGGGAAGTTAGGCAGATGTGTTTGTGTTAAGTTATCAATCACTTTGGGAGATTATGTATTCCAATGCTCATATACTGATTACTCTCTTTTTTACTCCGCAAAGGAGTTAAGTGTGAATAAATGTCCTTGTGTATGTCGACGATTTCATTATTTCTGGCAATGAACCTACGGTTGTCCGCGATTTTAAGATATATGTTGGTAATGTTTTCACATAAAGCATTTAGGTAGATTGAAATATTTTTCGCGGGTAGAGGTTTCCAGAAACTCTGATAGAATTTTCTTGAGCCAACATAAATACGCCTTGGGCATTATCTCTGAGGTTAGATTATTAGGTTCTAAGCTTGTGGGAGTGCCTTTAGGGCAAAATCATCGGCAAGCATCGGTAGAAGGACGAGTTTTTGATGACTCGGAACATTATCGTAGTTTGGTAGGACGACTCATCTATCTTTGCTTCACACTTCTAGAGTTTTCATGTTGCATTTATGTTTTATCCCGGTTCATGCAACAACCAAAAGAAGAGCATATTAGCAAGCAGCATTGCGGGTTATACTTTACTGGAAGGGGAATCCAGGACAAGTCATTTTGTAAAGTAGTAAATGTGATTTGTGTCTCTATGGATGGTGCGACTCTGATTGAGCAAGTTGTCCTTTGACAGGTTGCTTACTCACAGGTTGGTTTGTCTCTTTAGGTGGTGACTCACTGATATATTGGAAGACTTAGAAGCAACATAATGTGTCTCGATCATCTGCAGAAGCCAAATATCGTTATATGGCAATGACGATTGTGAGCTGAAATGATTTTGTCTAGTCAAGGAGTGACTTGCAATTCTCCTATTCGTCTTCATTGTGACAGTCAAGCAGCATTGCACACAACCAAAAATTCAGTCTTTCATGAAATAATCAAACATATTAAAGTGGATTCATGACAAGATAGTAAATGAGAACATTCGTACCAGCTTTGAGTCTTCACATTAGCAATTGGCAGAAATCTCAATATGTTTCTCTCTTATGCAAATTGAGCATTTGTAATTCGCATGCACCAATTGAGGGAGGGTATTAGGCGTGTATATGTTGTATATATTTTATGAAGGTGAAGCATCGGTGGTCCATAGTAAAACTAGTTGTTCTCCGTATATGTTTAGGACTAAATTTTTTCATATTTGTTAGGACTAGGGTTTACTATTTGTATATATATTTTTGTTACTCAATAGAAGAAGGCAGGGCTTTTCTTTTCCTCTCTGACAGAAACACGGTCCATATTTGGCAACAGCCATAAGCTTTAAATTCGAAAATTAAATTTAACAATATTATTATTTGTTTGGATTAGGTGTTGTTGCAAAAGGATATCCTTTGGAGTTCATATCTCAACTTTGAGAGAGTTTGTTGAAGATTCGAGTTGGTTTTGGTTGGAATTTTAGGTTGAAACTCAAAGAAGAAGAAGACACAAATAAATTGTATATATTTTGTATATACAGTCAAATGCACAAACGACGTACAATATACACAACTAATATAATTGTATACAAGTTGTATATAAATTATATTTAAGTTTTGACTAAAATTACTGTTGAGAGTCCCATTATCCTCAGTTCAAAGGCTCATTGGCTTCATCTTACGAGAATTCTTAAGAAATATTGTTGGATGGTGCACGGTATGCTTGCTTATTACATACTACCAATGAGTAAGAACGAGTGTATATAAATATTATTTGAAAGAAAACACAATCAAGAACACAAAGTTCCTCCCAAGATCCATTTGTTTGTTACACTTGTTGCCAACAGTACTGTAACTATAAAGTTTAAAATCGTACCTGAGTTGTAGAACATAGTTCCAGTATTTTGTTGAAGGCCGCTTCAAGGAATCCTCCACAGTAGTTGAAGAGAGTTTCTCTTTTCTGATATTAGAAAGGAAAAAACACGTTGGTTTCTTCTCTGCAGAAACCTATTTGTAACTTTTTAAGAGTTGTGGCTCTTTCCTTTTATATATATATATACTAGTTTTAGAATACGCGTCATGTGCGGTACCTTATAACAATATGTATAATCTTTTCAAAAAAATAAGATCTTGAAAATAAAATTTAAACAAAATATAAACTCTTGAAAATGACGAATATTTATCATATTCAGCTAACAAAGTAGCGGATAGCCTAGCTAAGCATGAAACAATCAAGATAATTTTAAAGGCTTAGTGATCTATTATATGTCCCCTTGATCTTTTGATTTAATTTCGTATCAAAATGATCGTCTAGGTACCAAGTATTCTAGATATGTCAACTACAAAGGAAAAAAGAATTAACAACGAAAAATTATGTAGTTCATAAAAATTTGTCGCTAATCCTATGTGGTGATGAATTAGAGATAGATTATTAAAAGAATCCTATTATCCACAATTTGAATTTCATAGCTAATTCTTATTTTTTTTAGTCAAATTATGTAATAAACTATCTTAGTAATTATATTAGTTTCTTTTTTACCAAAGCTTTTTCCATCTATTTAACGCTATTATTCATTACGCTAATTTAGTTAATGTTGTAAATTCAATTATGGTATTAAATTTTTATTACAAATATATTTTTTCCAGCAATGATTACTATTTCAAAATCTAATGGTATATATAGTTCACAGCAATACTTGCCGTGGTATTTTAAGAATAGAAACTAAAGGATTCAACAACAAAGCTGCTAAAGAAATATGTATGCTTTAAATTTTAAAAACAGCAAATAATTCATAAGGAAAATAAAAAGGTAAAATTGGTTTTGTATGATTAAAGGACAAAGAATTAAAAAAATTACATAAATCGTGGGCTTCCCTTGTTGGAAAAAGAAACTTTTCTCCTACTTTTTGTATTCGTTTTATTTTATATTGTCTTAATATTTTGTTTCTTATCAGGAAAAGATATCAAACACGGAATTATATTTGGACAAAACTTATTTGATTTCGAACTCCTAAAAAGTAGAAAAGTTATTTGACTTTACAATTTTATCAAATGTAAAATATATTTTTAAAGGGTAGAAAAGGCGAACGTTATTTCGTTAAGGTTTTTCGTGCATTTAATATAGTACTAGTATTAAGGTATGAGTTTTGCGCGTGTATTCATATTTTTTAATAATCATGTAATTATTATTAGACTATATGGTTGATTTATATAATATTATAAAATAAAATTTAAAGAAGTTTTTAAAAAGATAATGAATGTTGTTTCCATTTAGCTAGCTCAATAAATGAAGAAATCTTGTCCCACAAAAGTTTTTAGATGCCTTATTTTAATTGTGAGGACTTATGTCAGAATATTTTATGGAAAATGTTGTTGTTCATATGACCTGGAGACAAAAATAAAAATGCTTTTAGCATGTTTTTAAAAAAATATTTATCAAATAAAACAAATTAAAAATTAAATATTCTGGTCCTTTAGAGATTGGGAATGAAAAGATTAGCCATACACCTCCTAAAAGAATTGATAGTGACAAATATAAAGTCTTAAAGATGAGTATTAATGTTAAGTTAATACTTTTACGGCAGATAACTTAATATAACAAGAGATCTTGTCACTTGTCAGACTAAATGCAAATAAAAAAATAATGGTTCATTTATAATATATTTTGTCTTATGCTATTTTATCCTAATTGCTTCAAATTTACCAAATATTTACTGGTTTAATACCTTCTAAAGATGAATTATTTCTTTAAAGTTTGATAAAATTAATTTTAAAAATTTGGCCTAATTTTAATTTGCAAATAGTAATAGATACATCTCAGAAGGACTTAAAATCACCTCATCTACATGTACCAAAGCTTAATGTCATGCATTATTGGTAGGGGTGGGCGTCGGTCGGTTCGGTCGGTTATTATGAGAGTAAAGTTCGATTTATCGGTTTTCGATTTTGTAATATTAATAACCAAATCAAACCAAAGTATTTACGGTTCGGTGCGGTTTTTTCAAAGTTCGGTTCGGTTATTTCCGGTTTATTTTTTCGGTTATTAACGGTTCAAGATTTTTATATCTTGAATTTACTTCCGGTGGTCATAAACTTCCAGTGGTCATAAAATGCAAGAAACTTTGTTCTAAATCAAGCATTAATGCGGATTGAGTGCTTTCAGCTACTCTAATCTAGAGAATCTTGGAATAAATAAATACAAATCTAGTTGTACTAGAACAAAGTTCTATTGTTAATTATTGGATTCAATTCCTTTTAGAGCAGCCCACTACTACTGTTTCTAGTATCAATATGAAGTTATGAACAACATAACAATTAACAAAATAATAATTAATCCACTAGCAGAATTTCACGTCCAAACAGAACACAATAGCTACCAAAAATTGCCTAGAGATCAATGAAACATCAAAATAACTTAGCAGAAAATTACAGAAAGTCAAGTCCATGTTCCTATTTAACAAAATAACGTAGCATAGAAAGGGATCAATAGAAGAAAGTTACATGTTGACTTTCACTTAGCGGAATAATCAACACAAAATTTTTTTACCAAAATCGAATGAGCTGAGGAACATAGAAAAGGAATTCAAAACTCAGAAGAAGTCGCAATAATCTGAGGAAGAAGGATGAGCGACGAGCTGAGGAAGAACGCGTCACAGTTGAGCTGAGGAAGAAGGCAGCAGTCGCACAGAGCTGAGGAAGAAGGCAACAGTCGCACAGAGCTGAGGAAGAAGGCAACAGTCGCACAGAGGAACCCTAAATCTAATTTTTGATTTAGGTTTGAAAAATGAGAATGTATCAGTAAGACTAAGTCTTAGGTAATTAGGTTTGGGTAAATTGGGTGGGCTTCAAATGGGTATTGGACTATTGGGCTTCAGCCTTAAGATGGATAATAAGTTTTGGACTCTCAAAAGAACCCATATGTTCAAACGTATTTTTCTCAACTAATACCCAAAATTTCGGTTTTTCGGTTTAACCGAAAACCGAAACACCAAAACCGTAAACCGCACCGAAAAATCAAAATTTAATAATTTAAAAACTATGCACCGACCGAATAACCGATTAAACCGAAACCCAAAAACCGAAATTCACAGTTCGACCGGTTTTTTCGATTCGGCCGGTATTATACCCACCCCTAATTATTGGTTATTCAATGTGTGTAATTTACTCTGACAATATAATATGTACATTGAGATTGAAAATATTCACTTTAAAATAGTTCAAATTTTCTTACAAGTAACAACAACAACAACAACAACCAAGTAAAATCACACAGGTGAGTGATCGAGGGCAGTGTGTACGCAGATCTTATCCCTACCCCGATAATTAATTATGATTATTAGAGAAAATTTCAGAAACCGCTATTGTTTAGTGGCTATTAACTCCCTATAGCTATCTTATATATAATTACTTCCTATAGCTACTATTTAGTTGCTACGGTAGTGTATTCGCTGTATTCGCGCTGCTATATTCATAAATACAGCAGCAAAAAACGCCTAAAAATCAGGACAGTCCAGTTGTACGCGCATGTATTCATATGTATTCGCGTCATGTAACAGTAATGATAATCACCTTAAAAATAGGTCTGTCCAGCTGTCTAATAACGGAAATAATATCAATTAGCGTGACACACTCCTAATATAACTCAGCAAATCCAATTCTAACATGCCTCATTATTAACCCAATTCATTAGAATGATTTTTTAGTTGTATATAACTGTTGTATTTAGTGTGTTTCAATATTATTTTTACTATTGCATTCATTAGATTCAATGTTTGTACCTATTGTATTCACTATTTTATATTCAGTGTATTCAAATGTATTTGTATTAACAGTGTTTTAGTTATTCCTAATACATGTTATTACTGTTGTATTTAGTATATTTCATTGGTTATATTCACTATATTTGTATTTGTATTTATTGTATTTTACTGTATTTTACTGTATTTTAAAATTAAATGTATTCATTGTTTATATTATGTTCTATTTTAATATTTGTATTCAGTGTATTTCAATGTTTATATCCTGTATTCATGCATACTGTATATACATGTGTATTCAGCTGTATTAAAAAAATACAGACCTTCCAAATACATAAACACATGCAAAAAAAATATATTTATATAAAAATACAATGTGTTTGAGTGAATTTGTACAAAATACAATGTATTTATATCATTGTATGTGACTAAAAATCAAAGAAGAGAAGAAAGTTCGTCGGAGATGGCATTTTTCGGCCAAGACTCCTTGTATCGCTTCACTACCTCTTCCATTATAATTTACAACGCTTCCAATTCGATCGCTTCTTCCTCTTTTCTCTCTTACTTACTGCGCTAAGAATTCCTCTTTCTCTTCAATCTCTTTGTCGCCCAAGGTATCTCTGCTTCCTTTTTTTGATTATAGGTTTACTTTCATATTTCTGATTTTGAGATTTTTAGACTTTCTTTCATGATTTGTTTCTCTTTCGTGTATCTATGATTCAGCCTATTTTGCTCGAAGAGAGAGAAGAAAGACGAAAAATTCTGAGAGAGAATTGTGTGTTAATTGAAAGAAAGAGAGAGGAAAAACATAAATAACGTATTTCATATCTCAATGGTAGTATATACCATAAATACTTATTTTGCTATAAAATATAAAAAGTAGTTATAGAAAATAATATTTTAAAATAATTTTAGTTTATAATAAATAGGGTGTATACCTTTGCTATAGGATTGAGTTCCTACATAGTTCAAATAAAGAAGAATTTAGTAAATTTTAGTTGATTTCTAGTCCCAAATATTAAAAAAAAAAAAAGTAAATGACAATCTTATCCAATGTGAAATTTATTTTTAAAAGGTAAAAAAGGCGAATGACATTTCGATAGGAGTTTCATGCTTTAATATAGTATAGACAGATAGATATAAGTATAAAACATAAACATTAGTTATGAAAAATAAAATTAGTACTCATACTATGTATTTGAAATTAATCGAAGTCAAAATAATCAGCTTTTTTTGGAATGTAGAGCGAGGGTATAAACTCCACGAAATTGTTTCTTATCCGTGATCCGTCTTGAGAAGAAACTTTTTTGTGACCTAATTTTTAGGACGGTAGGCACTATTTTAGGAACTCAAATACACACTAATTTAAGTTTCTCCATATTAGAGGTAAAATCTTAATTATTTTAAAGGTCTAAATATTAGGAGTTCTTATCTAATTCAAATAAGAAAAAGTTTTGAAAGTCAAAATTTTAGTTAATTTCAAAATCTTAAATATTAGAATAATAATTAAATGACTATTTTATTTAGTGTGAACTCTTTTTTTAAAGGGTAAAAAAGGCGAACGATATTTCGATAGGGGCTTCGTGCTTTTAATATAGCATAGATATAGATATAGATAGATAAATAGATAGATTAAAATAATATATACATATTATATTTTGAGGATTAATTGTATAATCCTCCAAGTTAATATTAGTCTTAATAATTAACTATGACTATACAAATTGTATGACATACCGATAATTTGATTGCTTTTCCTTTCTCTCTTTCTCCTTCAATTTCTTTTCCTCTTTCCATTATTGTAACGTTTCCTTCCCTTCCTTTCAAGTTCTCAAGATCTGATGTATAAAATATACATAAAACCTAATCAGGAGAAAGAATACAAAGAAACTGAAGAAAGAAGCATAAAAGGTCATTGCAGAAAACATTTTTGCACATAAAACTTCAGATAAACAAACGTTGCTTAGTTAATAGAGACTAACCTTTTTACTTGATGTTGAAGACTGAAAAATCTGAGATATATGACCTGAGAATGAGGCAACAGAAAGTATGGAATGGTTGTGTATGAATTCTCCCCTTTTTAAAAAAACAATCAGCTTGAGATAAGAAGCTGAAAATTCGTGTGGAGGAGAAGAGGGAAGGGGACAAGGGCACCAGATCATTAATGTTAGGGACAAAATGACAAAAATATGGTTGGAAATAGTCTTAGTTTCTTTAAGTTTGTCAGAAGGAGCACTGCTGATATATTTACTCTCTCTAAAAGGCTTGAAAAAGAAATTTGA